>NC_133769.1:68117936-68257835 GCF_003597395.2 Chelonoidis abingdonii | reverse complement strand
ACTGAACTTGTTAACCCTTTACAGTCAAAAGAGATATAAACTACTTCTGTTCTATTAACTTCTACTATCTGTTTATGACAGCTTCTATTGCATGAGCTAAAAGTCACATGTCTCTTAGGTAGGTCTGTAGCAGAATCATTAATCTCTAAGTGGTCTCACTGTCACTAGAGGGGGACAGCACCACACCCAGGAGGTGCATGGGTTACTTACATCCCCTAGCTGAGGAAACACACCCTGAACTTCAGAGATTTCCCAGTTGATATCCCAGACAAGCCCCCATTTATAACACTGACAGACCTTGGTTGGTGGGAGCCAGGATCAAACTTGAGGCCTCTGGAACTAAATGAATGAGCTTCTACTGCATGAGGTAAAAGCTACAGGGCTCTTTGCTAAAGGCTGTGAGAGACTCATTAAACTCTAAGTAGTCTCAGTGCCACTAGAGAGGGACAAAGCACTACACCCATGAGGTGTGTGAGTTACTCATGGTTTGGACCAGATCCTGATATCTCACTGCTTTTACGCTGATATCAGTGAAGTAACCCCAGCTTCACACTAATGCGAGTGAGATCAGATTCAGGCCCCTGGGCTCTAGGTTATTCCTGTATTTAATGTATTTGAAATGTAAATGTTTACGTTTTGGTGAAATGACTCAATTTCAAGGAAACTGTAAACAGAAAATTTTCCTCCAGAATACTTTCTACCAATCAGTTTACAGCAACATTTTACAGCAACACTTCTTGGCCAATAACCAGAAGAGAGGCATCTGCACTATAAAAGACCCAGATGCTTTCCTTTTTCCCAGAATGCCTTGCCAAGAGGTGCAGGGCAACCAGGCCTTCCTTCCCCTTCCCACCCACTGTTACTAGAGTGGCTAAGTCAGATGAACATGGCTTTCTCCTCTCTATTTATGACAGCAGACAATCATTTTCATACTGTGACCATTTGTGACAAGAGAAAAACATTTCCACCCCGCTTAGCCACAAAGGAAGGAAGAGTGGTTATGACTCCCTGGCACCTGTTGGTGACTCCCAGGTTAAAAACTTACACTGCACACAGCAAGTCCGCTCTGTGGCATGCCCAGTGTCCATCACACAGGTAAGAGAATAAACCACTCTAGGGCCTGCTTTCAGGTCTCTTCCTCTTCCTTAAGCATCACCTGCTAGCACTGGGTGGAAGGGGAGCTGTGATCCATCCCTCTCTCAGCAGGCCAGTCACAAGACACAAATGTAGAAAACAAATAACACTTGTTAGTAATTAAGCATTGACTTGTTCTTCCCTGAGACCCTTCCCTTTGTCTTCAGAGACAGACTGTCTTGACACAGAGAGATGAAGGGCTCAAAAGTCTTGAGGCAAATGTAAGACATGCGAGGGGGAGATTAGGGAGGTTTTGGTGGTGACTACATGATTAGTATATGTGAAGGTGAGGGACGTAATGCTGGGGGAAAGTCTTAGATGTGATTGAAGTCTCACTCCTATGTCATCAAAGTGCTAGTCACCTATTTCCTTGCTCCAATATAAGTACTAACCTGGTGTCACTCTGCTTAGCTTGCGAGCACTGCCAGCCTAACACCACAAGCTGCTATGACTGCAGGATAGCATTGTGCCAGTTTACAGTACATCACTTACGAATTGGGTTGAATATTACATTTATTATGAAATGTACAAAGTCGCTAATGCATTCTTTACCTAGGGGACTTTTTAACCTTTTACAGGTAAAGCAAGTAAAGAACAGCTACCAAGAGGGATTTTACAGCTAACTGGCTGGCTGGGTGTCCATCAAAGGCAGCTATTCTCCCCGCCTTTATTTATCACAGTATTATATAGGGTATAATGTTTTTTTTCTAACTTGTATTAATAGCGGTCACTGCTGGCAATAAATTTGATGCTTGGAGAAGTTTTAGCAAGTAGGTTAAGGAACATAATGTGCAACGTATATGGTAATTCCTCTTTAGAAGTGTTTAGGCATTATTAGAAGTTATTTGTTTCCTACCTTAGCTAAACACCCACACACAAAATTTTAAAAAAAGTTTTATTGTGAAAATGACAATCTGAGAAATCTGCTCATACTTCTATTTCTAGATTTTAGACAGTAAACAAAAGTGTTTTTTTTAAAAGAACAAACCCCTGACAATATTTCAGCCTACCGACATACTTTTAAAATGGCAATTAAAAAATAAGGATCAGTTTATGAAATTCACTATGTTTGTATGATGTGCCTTTGCTGCACATCCACTATTCTATTTAAGGTGATCAGTTGTGCCCCATTGCTCAAGCACAGTCCGCCTATCTCAGACTAGTCTGTTGTTTTCTCTGCAGTTGCCTGTGTGCACTTCAGTCACATTACAACAAGAGGAGCCCAGACACTTATTGCCACAACGGATCCTGCTAGCAATGACATTTGTATACACACATACCTCTTACAGTGTGGGCTGCTTCAGCGTGGGAATTAAATAAGGGTTTTTAAGGGCAACTCTCACACAAAATCACAGTTTTCAACAGCTCAGAGGAGAAGTCCTGTGGAGCCAACATTTGTTGTCTGTTCCCAATATAAATGCCTAGGTAATTAGCTCAAGTGGGGGAGCAGGTAATGTTTTGAATTACTGGATTTTCAAACATATTTTAATTTAGTGCTAAGGATCATAGCAGAAAAAGGTTCAGAAAGCTTAGACAAGGGTTAAGCACTGGTATGTTTGTGCTATACAGAACAGTACATTTAAAGAAGGCCCTTCCTTTCTAATGGCCAAATAGAAATACAACAGAGCATCCCCAACGCTGGCTTACTTAATCCAACTCCAAAAGAAAGGCCAAAAGTGTGGCTTTCTTCAGCCACATTCCAAAGTGAATGAGGACATTCTCTTGCTTCCCCTCTCATCTCCAGCCCACTTCATAAAGAGCTTGACACACTGCAAGACACAAGACTATTCTCCCCCGCACATCCACCTTACAGCGTGCTGGGAAGAAGCAACTAAGGGTATGACTACACTACGAAATTAGGTCAAATTTATAGAAATCGATTTTTTTAGAAATTGATTTTATACAGTCATTTGTGTGTGTCCCCACTTAAGACCATTAAGACCATTAACTCAATGGAGTGTGTCCACAGTACCGAGGCTAGCGTTGACTTCCGAAGCATTGCACTGTGGTAGCTATCCCACAGTTCCCGCAGTCTCCGCCGCCCATTGGAATTCTGGGTTTAGATCCCAGTGCCTGATGGGTTAAAAACATTGTCGTGGGTGGTTCTGGGTACATGTCATCAGCCCCCCCTCCCCATGAAAGCAATGGCAAATAATCATTTCTTGCCTTTTTTTCCTGGGTTACCTGTGCAGATGCCATACCACAGCAACCATGGAACCCAATCAGCTCACCATCACCGTACGTCCCCTGGGTGCTGGCAGACATGGTACTGCACTGCTACACAGCAGCAGCTCATTGCCTTTTGGCCGTAGATGGTGCATGATGATTGGTAGCCATCATCGTTGTCTCCTGGGTCCTCTTTCAGCCAACCTTGGTGAGGTCGGTCAGGGGCTCCTGGGCAGACATGGGTGCTCCTGGCAGACCTCAGTGAAGTCTGTCAGGGGCACCTGGACATAAATGGGAGTGACTCCAGATCATTCTTTTTTTAAGTTTCATCTCCTGGAGATTCAGTCCTGCCTGCAGTCATACTGCATCGTCTTCTGGCAAGCAGCCAGGAGAGGATGATGGCTAGCAGTCGTACTGTCTGCTGCCAGCCTAAGAAGTATAAGACAGATGGAGTGGATCAAAACAAGAAAGCAAACCAGATTTGTTTTGTATTCATTTGCTCCCCACTCCCTCCCTCCCTCCATGAAATCAATGGCCAGCAATCATTTTGGGGAGGTCTGTCAGGGACACCCTGAAAAGTTTAGTGGAGATTCAATCCTGCTTAGAATAGTGAGAGAAGGATAGCTCAGAGGTTTGAGTATTGGCCTGCTAAACCCGGGGTTTTGAGCTCAGTCCTCTAGGGGGCCATTCTGTGTGATAGTTGCATGTGTTTCTCCTGATACAAACCCACCTCCTTTATTGATTTTAATTCCCTGTAAGCCATGTCATCAGTCGACCCTCCCTCGGCACTACTGCAGGTCCCTGTTATAGCCTCTGTCCTTCATGCCCTTGGAGATTTTTTCAAATGTTTGGGCATTTCGTCCTTTGGAATGGAGTTCTGATAGCACGGATTCCTCTCCCCATCCAGCGATCAGATCTTGTACCTCCTGTTCTGTCCCTGCTGGAGCTCTTTTGCGATTCTGGGACTCTATCAGGGTCACCTCTGCTGGTGAGATCTGCACTCACCCTCGCCAAACAGGAAATGAGATTCAAAAGTTTGTGTGCGTTTTCCTGTCTACCTGGCCAGTGAATCTGAGTTGAGAGCACTGTCCAGAGCGGTCACAATGGAGCACTCTGGGATAGCTCCCAGAGGCCAGTACCGTTGAATTGCAACCACGCTACCCCACACTACCCCAAATTCAACCTGGCAAGGTCAATTTCAGCGTTAATCCCCTCATTGGGGGAAGAGTACAGAAATCAATTTTAAGAGCCCTTTAAGTTGAAAAAAATCGCTTCGTCATGTGGACGGCTGCAGCTGCTAAATTCGACCTAAACTCGTAGTGTAGATCAGGTCTAATTCTCCACGGCTTGCCCAGTTCTGCTAATCTGCAGATCACTACACTGCAGGCAGGCGACTGGGTTCTTCCTTTCAGCAGAAGGAAAAAGTTAGCCTCTTGTCTGCCATTCTCCCTGGACATGTATTTACATATTTCCTCCTCATCATAATATGTGAACATCTCTGGATGAGGTCTCCACCTTGTCACGCAGCAATTCTACAGATTTTACATCTGATCCTAATTTCCAACCTGAAAATATAAATCCCTAAATCACTATAGTAATCTTTTCTCCCAATTTAGCGATCACAAAAAACAAGTGCAAGTGCCTTCCCCTACTATAATAATAAATAGAATAACAATACCTCCCTAGTGGAAATTCCAGCTCAAAGTTTTCTATTGTTTTCATTAGCCAACTAGGATTGGAACATTTCAGTAGGTCTTGGTTGATAGCAGGATGACTATGAGCCGCCAATGTGATATGGCTGTTAAAAAAGCAAATGCGGTGTTAGGATGCATCAGGCGAGGTATTTCCAGCAAGGAGAAGGAGGTGTTAGTGCCGTTATATACGGCGCTGGTGAGACCCCACCTGGAATATTGTGTGCAGTTCTGGTGTCCCATGTTTAAGAAGGATGAATTCAAACTGGAACAGGTTCAGAGACGGGCTACTAGGATGATCCGAGGAATGGAAAATCTGCCTTATGAAAGGAGACTCAAAGAGCTTGGCTTGTTTAGCCTGGCCAAAAGAAGGCTCCGGGGGGATATGCTTGCTCTATATAAATATATCAGGGGGATTAACGTTAGGGAGGGAGAGGAATTATTTAAGTTTAGTACTAATGTAGGCACGAGGACGAATGGGTACAAACTGGATATTAGGAAGTTTAGACTTGAAATTAGACGAAGGTTTCTAACCATTAGGGGAGTGAAGTTCTGGAACGGCCTTCCGAGGGAAGTAGTGGGGGCAAAAGACTTATCTGGCTTTAAGACTAAGCTTGATAAGTATATGGAGGGGATGTTATGATGGGATAGTTTAATTTGGGCAATTGATCTTGGATTATCGGCAGATAAGTCTGCTCAATGGTCTGTGAGGGGATGTTGGATGGGATGGGAACTGAGTTACTGCAGAGAATTCTTTCTTGGGTGCTGGCTGGTGAGTCTTGCCCACATGCTCAGGGTTTAGCTGATCGCCATATTTGGGGTCGGGAAGGAATTTTCCTCCAGGGCGGATTGGCAGAGGCCCTGGAGGTTTTTCGCCTTCCTCTGCAGCGTGGGGCATGGGTCGCTTGCTGGTGGATTCCCTGCAGCTTGAGGTCTTCAAATCTCAATTTTGAGGATTTCAATAACTCAGTCATGGGTTCGGGGTTGTTATAAATGTGTATGGGTAGGGTTTTGTGGCCTGCCTTGTGCAGGAGGTCAGACTAGATGATCATATTGGTCCCTTCTGACCTATGAGTCTATGAGTCTTTCTTAGTCTATTGGCTTCTGGGGCTACTGATATTCCAAATAAAACCATGAATTCAGTGGAAATCAGAGGAGATCATTTATAGGATTCTAATAGAGTCTATTGGCATTTCCACCAAGATTCCCTTACATAATGTTGTAGCATAGTATTTACCTCAGCAAAATGTACTGCACACTGTTGGATAGTAAAATGCCAGTACCAAAATGTTATGGTAATGCTACTGCTAAGCTGCAGTTTTGTAGTGTATTTTATAAGGGTTAAGTCATCATCTTTTATCTGAGAGATATGATGGGTCAATGAGAATTATGAATGAATCTCCTAAAGTTCAGAAATTCTTGGCTCTCTTGCTTATCTGTATTACCCAGATATATTGTGTGCTTCCCCACCTCACACTGTCCCATCTCTTGTCCATACTTTCTCTGGATATGTTGGCAACTCAGTGCTTTCCTTCCCACACACCAATCTTTAGAATGAAAGCTCCATATGTTCCTCCTAGCCTCAACAAGAGATGCAAATGGTACTGGGCCCAGAGTTATTCCAAATGAGTATCATGCTCTGTGTCTGGGACTGTCTCAATATGTACAATGTATTGGGGAAAACCCAGATTGCATGGCATTTAGGGTTTAACAGCACTCTTCTGAAGTGTCATAGTTAGGGTTACCAGATAGTAATTGTGAAAAAACGGGACAAGGAGAGGGGAGTAATAGGTGCCTATATAAGAAAAAGTCCCCAAAACGGGACTGTCCCTTTAAAAATGGGACATCTGGTCACCCTAGTCATAGCTGAAGTGCCAAAGTGAAATAGCAGGCAAGATACTACCATCAGAAAGTGAACAGTCAAGCTAACTAAACTTTCCCGAACTTCAAAAATATGTTTTGTTCAGTTGAAGGTGTGACACAGACATATGCAGGCAAGTATATTACTCACGGCCAACTATCTGTTTAGCATTGCACTGAAGGCAGGTGTGTACGGATTCTGCTGAAAACTAAAAACCAGCTAATTGCCATGGTTATTGTGAGATGTTTGTATGGGAAATAGTTTCAGAGAGATGTAAAATACAGAACATTAGTTTGTAAAACAGTTGAAGTGAGGCTTTTCACCTGAGAGGAGGTGGGCTCTCAGGGCTAACTCAAGCCAATTTAAGAACAATGGACATCCACGGAGCCAGCACTTTGTTTGCTGTCTGGACCAGGTGGAGACTGGGGCATTTACAAAGACAAACAAACCCCAGGAGAACTCTCTGAAGAGGGGACCCCTTGAGCTAAGAGACAATAGGCTGTACCTGTATCAGAGCAAGTTCTTAACCATTACAGACGAGTAACTCTACCCCCCGGAGGTCTCATGAAACGTGGATCCCAGCTTTCTGAACTGGGCAGGCATTAACCATTGGGTGAGAAATACCGTATTAGATGGGAAAGTAACCTTTTAATACATATAGGCTGCAAATTGAGTTTAATATTTTTCTTGTACCTGTAATTTTATGTTTCCAAATCCTTTTATTTGCTTTTACTTGATTTTCTGCCTCCCACTTTGTTAAATAAATTTCAATTAGGTTTTACTATAGCCTCGTCTATGTGCCTGTGCTAAGGGGAGTGTTGAACTAAGGTGAAACCAGCGAATTGAGATGCATTGCTTCCACAGAGGCAGCAGATCAGTGTACGCTGTGGATGTCCAAATGATAAGGGACTGGGAAATTCCAGCATAACAAAGTGAGGTGTATAAATTGCTACCCACAAAGGGAAAGAGCCGGGCTCGAGGAGGCCAGAGTGGAACGCCTGTGTTGCCAGCAGCCAGTGGTGAGGGAGAATTTCCCTGGGTGGGCACACACAGTTGTAAGGTGGCATTGATTCATCTCAGATATCTCAGGTAACCCCAAAAAGTGTCACGGAAGGAATGGTCAAAGTTTGGCTCCATTTTTATGTTACCCAAGTTGGTTAGTCAAGGATAAGGCACTAGAATGGAAAACATGGCTCATCCTCCCTCTGAAGTAAAGGGATGAGACATGCGGAGGCAGAAATGGTTTGTGCACATACTAGCTAATATTACTTTAAGGAATTCCAAAGCTATCAGCCTCAAAGGTTATTTACAGTACCCCAACTGTGTCATCTCCCAGCCTTTGTGCAACCATAATTATAACTCCCCCTGCAAAAATAAACTTTAATGAGTGGTTATAAAAGACAGTCAGTGTTAGGTAAAACACAGTTTGGCTATTGCTATGCTTTGCCTGTTGGATACTCATCTTCCAGGCAGGAAGGTTACTGCTCTTCAGTACTGCCCTAATGCCATAGGACTCATATTCATATCACTGTGCTATAACTTCGTATCTTCACTTAAGCTGCTGAGTGGTATGAAATTACATATAGAAACAGGCCACTCATCATTACTGGTGTCAGCTAATTCAGCATTTCTTTCTAGCAGCAGTATCTTCCCGATGGAAAAACTCTCCTTGTTTACTTTTAAACATATCACTTATTTCACATCTTCAAGGGTTCAGATGTGTCTCATCAGGTTGTAATCATCTTCCCTGGAAATGCATTGCAAAAATACCCCAAAAGAGCAGCTTTCAAATACACGTTTTCAAGGCAGTCTTTTTTATTTAAAAAAACTAAACAACCTATAAATCTGTGAGGTCAAAAACCAGCTTTCCAGAAAGTCCCTAAACAAAGATTTATGCAATACAATGTAAGGGCCAGTTTTTCAAAAACACCTTCGCTATCTGCAATCACAATGAAGTGTTCAGTTGTCTTGCTGCCAAAGGACAGAAGCACTCATTACAAGTCGGGTACAAAGGAGGGCTTGAGCCATCTTTGCACTATCCCGCATCCTAGACCAGCTGAGCACTAGACCAGTCCCCTTCCACGAGAGCCTCCTGAAGGCTGTTCTGAATTACACAAGCTGTCAATGGCCCCAAATAGCTAATATGGTACCCAGTGACCAGTGGGACATAAGGCCACTGGGGCACCACCTCCATGGGATGGATAGTGTAGAAACCATTATGCTAGCTTTGCACTGGTAGAAGTTCCCCTTGTACTGGAATGATCCTCCTAACTTTCTCTGTGACTTTGGGTACATCTACACTACAAAAACCCCCCACAGAACTGAATCTCAGAGCTTGGGTCAGCTGACTTGGGCTCGCAGGGCTAGAAATTGCATTGTAAACATACGGGCTCAGGTTGGAGCCCAGGGGTGAAGACCCTCCACGCTTCCAGGATCTGAGAGCCCAGGCTCCAGCTCAATCCCAAAGGTCTGCATTGCAGTGTAGCGCAAGCCCTACCAGCCTGAGTCAGCCTACTCGACTAGCTGTGGCCATGCTGTGGGTCTTTTATCCCAGGGTAGACATACTCCATGTTTAAAATGGGGATAATAATATTGATCTGTTTCGCAGGTATGCTATCAGGTGTAGGTTAATATTTTAAGTGCTTTGAGGTTCTTAGATAAAAGGAAGTGAAAAGTATTATTGTATCGGGGGGGGTGTTATTTAGAGATAATAAAACAACACAAAAATATAATTAAGGCCTTGTCTACACTAGAAAGGGCTTGCTGATGTAGCCAGACCAGCAAACCATCCTAGTGGAGGTGTTGCTATGCCAGCAGACATTTTCAGTGTAAACCAGGCCTAAGTAACATTAAGAACCCATTTTAGATACAAAAGCATGAAATTCAGAAAATTTATATCTTAATGGGAGCTCCTTTATCAAGGCATCTTTAAAAAATGGCTGATTTTCCACAATATATGTGATGATCCTATATCCATTTAGGAGGTCGGACAAGATGACCACAGTGGTCCCTTCTGGCTTTCTAATCTGTGGACTTTCAGTCTTCTCTTTGAATTCTCTTGGATTTATTGATTTAAATCATCTCCTGGCTGTTATTTGAATCTATTTTTTATGTGCACACTCGCATAAGCAGGAAAAGGAAACTTAGTCGGTGTTAGCTGCCGACAGTTGGCTGGCAACCCAGAACACTGGGTATGTTGGATTTGGTTCAGAGTCTTGCACAAGGAGTTTATTTTGGGCTGGGAGAGGCAGTGGGAAGGTGGACTCAGCTGAGATTATGTTACATGAGTCCAGGAGCAAGGATTTGAGTTTTGCTTTGGAGGGCAACCCTGGAGTTTCATTTATAGAGCAACATTTGAGGTTTGCTTCTTTGTAGTTCTGTTATGCTCAGCAGGATACTCATCAAGATTATTTCTAGGGCTGTTGATTATCGCAGTTAACTCACACGATTAACTCAAAAAAATTAATTGCGATTTAAAAAATTAATCACAGTTTTAATTGCACTGTTAAGCAATAGAATACCAAGCTAAGTTCCCTGTAAGCTGTGCAGTCGTGCAGCCACACAGCAGGGCGTCCCTCCCCCGGCCGCCAGCTAGCCTGGCCCCCAACCTGCTGCAGGAGGGTCTCCCCCCCAGCCCCAAGTCAGCCTGCAGCCTGGACCTGCCATGGCCTGGGCAGTGCTGCCCAGACCCAGGTGAGGCAAGGGCAGCCCTCCTCCAGTACAGATCCAGGCATGGCCAGAGTGGCCCTCCCTCGGCCCAGACCTGCTGAGGCTGGGGAGGGGCACCTGTCTTTCCCTGTAGCCCCAGCCTCAAAGCTCCCATGGCAGGGAGAGGCACCTCTCCCCCACAGCCCAGGTACTGCTCTGAGGAGAGAGCGCTGGAGGGAGTCCTCTCTCCTCACCATTGCACTGGAGCACCCTCCTGCACCCCAAACCCCTCATCCCCGGCCCGCCCCAGAGCCCACGCCCCCAGCCGGAACCCTCACCTCTACACCCATCCGTCTGCTCCAGCCCTGAGCCTCCTCCCACACTCTGAACCCCTCGTCCCCACCCGCACCACATGAATTTTGTTATGTGCACCAATATGAAAGTGATGTGTCATTGTTCTTCATCTCACTGCCTCTACAGGGGCCAATGTGATTACTGTAGTCCTGAGTAACCCCCATAAACCTACTGCAAGGCAGGTCACGACATTGGATATCTGTGTTCCAAACAAAAAATTCCATCTTGTCTTGCAGGTGCATAACAGGCAGCCTGACGGGTGCTGTCTCTCCAAATCAGTTGGGATAACCATCAGTGCACATGCACTGTTTCTTCTCACCATCATCCCCAATTTAACAAGCTTTGCAACGTCCTGCATTCCCTGGCTATCAATCTGTGCTGCATCCCATACTGCAACAACCATAGGCTTGGAAGGGTCAGTGAGAGACTCTGCCACATGGCCAGGAGGCAGAGTTTGGTGCCCAGTTAAGCACAATGCAGCCAATCTGAGGGGGAGAAATACCCTGAAGATCTGTTTGATTACAAAGCCCACCTTGACCCCTCTGCATTACTCAGACTGCTTCCTCCTCCTGTCCTACAATCAGTTCTGAACAGTGCATGCAACTGATTCAACATTTGTCCCTACATTTGAAACTGTTGCAGGAATCTATGACATTCTGATGCTTTTTGTTTGTTATGTTCTGCCTCTTTTGACTTCTAAGAAATCTCCGTGTGCAAATTTCAGTAGATATTTTGCTCTGAGCTACAGCAGCCTGAAACAAAGGATTCAGCTTGTATTCTTTCTTAGGGAGACTTTTTAATTTGGTTCATTCTTGTTTTTGTTTTCCTTAACCTGTCTCATAATAAGCTAAGATGATTTGGGACTCCGGAGCCATTGATTCTGCCTCTTTCACATACATCATTTTTTTAACAATGTGCACACTCATCCACTGTAATGCCAATAGCACCTGCTATACTGGGGATTGTCATATACTTCCCATTACAATAATCTGTTTTCAGTTGCTCATAACTTTGCCAAATATTAACTGTTCAGGCTGAAATTTTCCATGTCAGGTGTCTGCTTCTGACTTAAATTTTGGAGGAAACTTCAGCAAAAATGATCCAACCATTAGGGAAAAATACACACATGGCTTTTCCCACATTGAAAAAAATTCTTACAAGTTTCCTTGAGAAGCTCTAGCAACTCAATGCTATCAAGCAGGGACTTGAAATTTGTCGGGGCGGAGGGTCACACTGTGCGTTTTGCTGGACTTGTTGTGGGGGAATCACAAATCTGGGCATGTTATAAGTCTGAAAAATTGCACTTTGCACAAGCTGAGTAGAGACTTGATAGTGTCTGGCGGCCAATCTCTGAATATTCCATCTGCAGAGAGCATGTCCCATCCTAGGGTGTCAGGGAGTGAGCAAAACCATCCTGGCAATTACTCATTTTGGCTACTAGGGGCCTCTATGGCACCAGGCAAAAGAACTGAGAACAGGGAGACTGTCTTCCCTGTGCTGTCAGTGCTCCTGCTACTGACTCCCAGATCAGCATTCAGGGCATTGACAGCACAGGAGAGACAGGAGAAGGTGGTTGTAAAATAGGAAGCAGCCTGACTCAAATACAGAGGGGACAAGAACCAGACCTAAATTTCTAGGGAAAAAACACTGTGATCTTGTAACTGAATTATAATTCCTATGCTCACGTACAATTGCACAGCCAGCCTTAATTCTGGCATTTCCTAACTTTTTAGTGCTTGAGTTTGCATCCTTACCCGTCTTAATGGAGCCTGTGTGTTTATATATGCAAATACAAACTAGCTCTCTGTAAACTCGCACATATAATTCACTGTTTTTAAAACAGTGCATTTTGTACCTACAAATCAAATGCACAAATTCCTTTTGCCCAACTCCTTTTGAAAATTTTAATCCCTGCATTTCCATAGCACATGCTACTTGATGATCTTGGTATGCTTTACACAGGCCTTGAATCAAGATCTATAATGTCCCTATTTTGTAGAGCAGGAAACTGAGCACAGATTGCATGAGTTGATCAGGGTGAACCATCAAGTCTGTGGCAAAGTTTGAATTTGATCCCATATCTTTTGATTTCTAAAGGCCAGGCCTTAAGCACAAAACCAGTCTTCTTCTTTGTACCCTTAGGCGCTTAGTTTTAGAAAGCTTTTATTTCCCTCCTGTTTTAATAGTTATTGACTAATGGAAATAATTTATACAGAGGAAAAGGGATTCACTGATATTGACTGGTCTTATTGTACTAACATGACTCAGAGGCCTTGGCTACACTGGCGCTTTACAGCACTGCAACTTTGTCGCTCAGGGATGTGAAAAAACACCCCCCTGAGCGCAGCAAGTTACAATGCTGCAAAGCGCCAGTGTAAACAGTGCCCCAGCACTGGAAGCATGGCTCCCAGCACTGTAAGCTAATCCCCACAGGGAGGTGGAGTACCTACAGCGCTGAGAGAGCTCTCTCCCAGCGCTGGCGCCGTGACCACACTTGCACTTCAAAGTGCTGCCATGGGAGTGCTCCCGCGGCAGCGCTGTACGGCTGCAAGTGTAGCCATACCTATAGTAAGACCAGAATTCACTAACTACCCACCCTTCTTCTGACAAAATTATTCAGGGTGGGCAAACAACTTAAAGAGAAAAGCTAGAGTGATCTAAAAGAAAATGAATTGTTTTGCCTGATGGAAAAACATCAGCAGGAGCCTTGATGCTATCTTTATTTAGCTAGATACAATTTTGAGTAGACTAGCCCGGAACTCATTTCACTAGACAGGAGGCTATAAAAGAAGTTAGTGTCAGCAACATGCAGGGTGGTGCTATTTTTTTCTTTAAAGAATCAAACCTGCCTGCTTGAACGCAGATTAAAAACAGAAGCATGATCTGCAAGTTATTTTAGTACGTGGGAATGGAAGTGAGGGATGAGCTGGAACAATAAATGAGTTGCTTGCTTAAAATAATAACTGGGGAGGGAAATCACATTCTTAGTATCTCGGTCGCATAATCCTGTGGCTGTTTTGAACAAACTGAAGTGGATTGTTTTCTTTCTGTGCATTCTAATAAAATGGATTTTGTAGCCAGCAGACGTTGAGTTTTCCTGGCTAGTTTTTGGATTCTGGCCTCATGTCGTTAGTGACCTATTTTCACTGCAGTGAGATCAGCTGTGTTTGCAGGACCCTGAATCAGCAGCTTTCTCCTTCAGTCCCTGGCTCTGTCTCCCAGGCCTGCCACCAGTCCAGATTTTCAGAAAGTCTGCTCCTGTTTTCCTTGTATGGATTTGTAGACAACAGCATTCAGTCATAAAGATGTCAGATTGGAACCTGTGACTTTTTTCCAAGCAAGGCCATCCAGTTCCACAAAATATAAGCAGCTGAGGCAGCTGAACTTGAAATTCTTTGTCTAATTAAAGGGGCCTAAAAATAGCAGAAACCTGCTTGGTTCCAGGGAAATTATAATTCTTCCTGGGTGGTGATATTAGAAAAACAATTGATGCCAGTAGCAGCATCGAGAAGGATCATGCAGCTTCTGACTGCACTAGAACAATCCTAGGTGCAACCCTCTTTAGCAAGAATTTGCTAAGACTCAGCTGATTATAAATTGTGCATCATCCCCCACAATTTGTTAGCCATGTTATCATTTCTGAATGAGATTTTGGGGTCATTACAGAGCATATATTCCTCTGCTTCTATAGCTTCTGATGGCTTAAATTCACCAATACAAGGCAAGTGCATAGTCTATGCAAGGCCTTCTGTACAATTTAAACCATACATTAAAGGACTAATTAGTACGGATTAAGTGTTACTGGTGATCTTCAAGTGCCTTTCTGTACTCGGGTAAATTTCAGTTTTTGTGAATATCTTTAAAGAAGCATTTTCTATTACATATAGTAGAAAAATTGGCTAAAATATCCATTATACATGTGGTTTTTATGGAGTCCAGAAGTCCGATTGGAGTTCCTCTTGTGCTGCTTGATCAGAGTGAACAGTCTGCTCAGCACAACCATACCAGGATGCCTGAGTACAAAAGAAGAGGGCATGTTGGGTAAATGGGCTCTATCTTTGCTTGCATCTCATCCTGTGGTTCTTGAGTGGCACTGCTACACCGGCTATTGAAATGCTTTAGGTTGAGTAAGTATCACATCAATTTATGAGTTGGAAATAGAAGTGCTTTAACCTAATGAACTTCCTAGGGATGAAGAGATGCAAGTATGGGCTGCATATGAGTCAAATGGAAAAGCCACTAAATAATCACAATGTGGCATCTGAAATGTCTTTCCTGTGTTTGTGTTGAGGCTGTGCCTCCATGTGTGATGATGCAATATCACTACGGTTTGGATGTCACTTTACAGTGGTTTTGTGACACTGCACGTCTATTTGATGATAAGAGTGTCTCTCTAATCCTGTAAGGCTGATACCACTGACCCAGCCAATATATGGCAAAGATGGTTTTAGATGAAAAAATAGTATATGCTTGGGAGGCTTTTACTGTGGCAGCTGCATACAGGAATCCCATGCTAAGTGATAACAGCTAATTTCTGTGGATTCCACACAACTGTAAATGTACCGTTGTGAGAAACAATTGTGTGGCACACTTTCTTCTTTCATTCTTCCCTCTAGTTGAAACTTCATCTTCTCATGCAACTGTCTTCCTCCAGGACCTCCCACCATAGACCCCAAGAGTCTACCAAAATACTTTATTAGTACATTTTAAAGTAAAACAAAGCAGGCCAAGTTATCTGCTGCTGTAACCCATTGATACCAGTAGCTTAATTACTTTTAAACTATTTGGGTACATTCTGAAAATGTCTGAGGTTTTTTAAATTGACAGTGTATTCCTTTGTGGCCACACAAATGTTCTTGCTGCTGTCACCAGGGGCGGCTCTAGGCATTTTGCGTTCCCAAGCAAAGCAGGCAGGCTGCCTTCAGCGTCATGCCTGCGGAGGGTCCGAAGCCACAGGACCAGCAGACCCTCTGCAGGCAAGACGCCAAAGGCAGTCTGGCTACTGCCCTCACGGCGACCGGCAGAGCATCCCCAGTGGCTTGCCGCCCCAAGCACGCACTTGGCGTGCTGGTGCCTGGAGCCGCCCCTGGCTGTCACAATGAAAGACAAGCTGAAATAGCAGCCTTCAGGCCTGTAATAACAATATGGGACATGAGACAAACCAAGTTCCTTCTCGTTCAAGAGGAGTGATTACATTAAACAAGTCTTTGGAGAGTTTAATTTAGGTAGATACAATAATAAATGTGACAAAAGCTGGTAGGTTGTGGTGGTAAAATATATGTGCTATTGGAGATTAGATGAATACCAATGGTCAAAGCATACAAGCCTTCCTGCGCCAATTCACCTCGCTTCTTGAATAGACTTTGGAAGATGCTCTTGAGTCTTTGAAATGATTTTATGAATAACTTTGCAGTATGCTCAGGCTTACTTTTGAAATGCAGTATTGTTTTTGTGATTTCTTTGTTGTTTGCTGCCTCCAACAGGATTACTGCAGAATTTTTCTACAGAAATGACAAATTTGCCTGTCAGAATAAGCATAGCTCCCTTATATACTAATAAGAAATATAAATGGCCCTGAGATACAAGTCATAAATTTACTGAGGACCCAGTTAGAAATTCACACAACTGTAAATCTAAGATCTCCCTACACTACTGTTCACCTAATGAAATAACTATAAAGAAGACTCAGATCTGTTAAAGAAGAGAAAACAATCTTCAAAATGAAAAAAAAAATCACAATTTATTCATTTTTCTAAGGTCACTCTTGAAAGTTTGAAAGGTGAGAAGGAGATGGGACAAGGGTATTATAATGGGTCACCTCCTTGAGTTAAAACTCACCCTGGTATCTAAACTTGCATATTGTGTGCAGATTCTTCTGTCACTAAGGCTTGTCTTCAGTACCGGGGTAACTTGACCTGAGTTACACTGCTCCAGCTATGTGAATAACATAGCTGAAGTTTATGTAGCTTAGGTCAACTTACCCCGATGTCTTCTCTGCGCTGCATCGATGGGACACTCTCTCAAGTCAATTTCCCTTATTTTTCTCAGATAGCTGGAGTACCAGTGTCGACTGGAGAGTGCTCTGCCATCTATTTAGCGGGTCTTCATTAGACCCACAAAATCAGCCCCTGCTACATCAATTGCAGCAGCATTGATCTCCCTGTAGTGAAGACCAGCCCTAAGTTCACTGAGACAGTGAAATCCAGCCACAAGTCAGAAGCTCCAAGAAAGGTCAAACAGATTACTGGGTGTTTGGAAAAAATAATAAGCAGAGTTCCATCCAGTTCTCTTTGACTGGGACAGTGACTGCCATATATGGTTTCATGTATGACGCGAGTGAAATAAAAGCTGCAGGTAGAGACACGGAATACTAACCCTTCTCCCTCTGTGAGAAATAATGAACATTGTTAAACAGGTAAAATTAAACGGGATTTCGCAGAAGTGGAACACAAACGTTGGATACGGAGTATTCTTTGAAACGATTAGGCCCAGGAGTGGTCCCAGGACTGAATCTCTGCCATCACCACCTCATAGCATGAACAGTGCAATAATCCTTTTCACTTTCTTTTGAAAACAATCAGTTATTATCTTTCCAGAAAAACATTTCATGTAGAAAAACAAAACCAGCATAGGAACGTGGAAGGGCCAGTAAAAAAAGCAATCCTTAATTCTGCATTTAGCTCTGATTTTTCCACTGTGTAAGCAATTATTTTGGTGAGAACTGCCATTCTAAGTTTCACTGAGGTATATAGGAGTGGTATAGTTGTTATAGCTGTATTTAGATTAAAATGTTTATGACCTGTTAATGTTAACTCGTCTAAAATTACATATGTTTGTCATCACAGAGAAAGCTATAGTGACAAACTCCTTTTGTTGCAAGACTACACTCAATGCGAGATATTACATTATATGGGATAGTAACAGTGTTTAGTGAAAAGCAAAAATGCTTTAATTCAACTGAGGGCTTGTTTACATGGTGTGGCAAAGCATGCCAGAGAGGTATAATTTGTAATATATATTAACATGCTACGCTCTTATTGCCCCATGGAAACCCTGCTGGCTCTCTCTAAAAGTTCATGTTACTGCAGTCCAATTTTAAAAAGGGCTATGTTAACGTGAACTAGCTACATTTTAGAGCACGCCAGCAGAGGCTACGTGGGGTAGTTAGAGTGCAACACCCTCCAGTGCTTTACAAACACACCCCTGTAATGCCCTTTGACAGCACAGAATAGACAAGCCCTCACACGTGAAACAAAGGTTAAATGGTAGTTCCAAAGGCTTGGAGCGTTCTCCAAGAGAAGATATACACTGTTGTGTTGTTGCATTTACTTTTACATTACTACACCTAGCCAGATAGACTTCCAAAATAAAATAAAATGCAGTATAAATGAGAGATCAAACTGAGGAGCTGGATTATCATTCAGTGCACTCTTGCATTAGGGACAGATATGGTGGGAAGGGAAGGTGGCTTCAAGCCATCTCTGCATACTTCACATTCTAGGGTCATGTAAGAACATTCCTGGTCCCCAGTGTAACCAGGGGTAACCTCTAGGCTATTCTAACCTATGCTCTGCTCCCTACAGGATCCTATGGGCCTGGGAAATCGTGAATGGTTGTAATACAGTGCTAGTCTGGCCACATGCCTGAACCATCCTCTTATGCTTGGGGATGGAAGCAAGGCTTGTGGAGAGCCCTTCCACCAGCCATGAAGGCCTAATGTATGGGGAGAATATGCAAGAGGAAGATTCTGACTATTTTAAGGCCCCTTTACATTGCCACAGTGACATGAAAGGACAATATTAGTTTGCCTGAGAATCAGGCTCCAGCTGTGAAACCACGCTAAGCTTTGAAAATTTTCATATCTCGGTTTAAACTTTGTGTCTGGCTTATGTTTTAATCATGGGCCAAACCAAACTCCTGAATCTGAGCACCTCCAAACTTTCTGGCTCAGGTTCATTGTAAGCTCCCCAGCACAGAGACTGTTTTTGTACTTGATGGCTTGTACAGCACTGAGCACCTTTTTTACACTTTCATATATACCCAGACAGCAGTTGGAAAAGTTAACGTGGCAAAACAAAATGTCCTGGAAGTTCTTGGAATGTACTGGGGACAACTTCTAGTTTCAGAAGGTTGAAGAAGTAATGGGGGGAACAGCCATTTTTGATTTGATGCTGGTAACAGGGAGGAATTGATTGTGAATCTAAAGTCTGAAGTCGGTTTGAGTGCAAGTGATTATTAAATGATACATTTATGATTCAATAAGCAAGGTTTGAATGAGCTCTCTCCTCACAGCTAGTGATGAGCTGAGGAGGGGAAAAGACTTCAGGACCAGACTATATTTACATGAACACATCCACTCTGTTTAGCTATGAGCAGACAGGCTGTGTTGCCAAAGTGATCCGTTTTGGCTGGTGTTGGATTACAAATCACAACCCCGGCATTTCACTAAGCCCAAGCTCAGAAACTGGAAAAGTACACCGCCCAGGCCAGTACCCTGAGAGTGAAGGGCTATGAGGTGCAGATGGACGCCCTGATCGTTGAGGTCCTGGGCACCTGGGACCCCTGCAACGAGTGTGTGCTGTGGACTTACGGGACTGGTCAACACTACGCAAGACTTATGCGGCACCTCATGGTCTCAGACACCATCTTATGGTCCAGGGATATCTACATCGAGAACATCACCAGCCACCGACAGTACCAGGAGGCATGAGCCTGAGTGACATCATTCTTTGACTACGAGAAAGGGACCAAGAGACTTTCTCTGTTGGATCATATGATCTGGAACCATAAACTCCCGGAACATTAAATCTCAACAAATGAGGGTCAATCCATCCTCATCATCATATCCACTCATTATACTCCACACTCAAACGTAGCCACTTTATAAACTTCATACCCTTATATCTCAATGTCTGTACTTTGACCCATCAACCTTTTACCTCCAATTGGAGATATTGCAGATTATGTATTCTTTATGCCACCCAATTTTAAACCAAATTTTGCACCCTCAATAATCTGTATGTTATTCCCTGATAACCAGAAACTTCTATGCTTAAACTCTGTACTGTTCACTGTTTTTTAACATCATCTTAATAACATTTTTAAATTTGAATATGGGGGGATGAAATGTTATCCTTGTTGTCTGAATAAAGGGCAACAAGACTGTACTTAGCTTGTCCTGATTGAAAAGGTCACCTTCAACTGAACTGAATTCACTATGCTGTGAATAGTAAGAGGAGATGGGGACTGGTGTTCCTGCCTGGAAATGTGGGTTCTTCATAAGAGTACTAGGCATTCTTTAACCTGCCCCCTCCACTGTTTAAAGTTAGAGACAATTAAGGATCTTTTAGGAGTCTTTTTGTTTTGTTAAGTGATCACTAAAGCTAAAAGAATCTGCTGACAGACAGTGATTCTGCCCAGCTGACATCAGCAGTAAGGTTCCTCCACTAAGAGTTGAAATCACTGACAGTTGGGTAGAACCTCAAGAGACCAAGGCCATGGCTACACTGGCGCTTTACAGCACTGCAACTTTCTTACTCAGGGGTGTGAAAAAACCACACCCCTGAGCACTGCAAGATACAGCGCTGTAAAGCGCCAGTGTAAACAGTGCCCGCGCTGCAAGCTAATCCCCATGAGGAGGTGGAGTACGCGCAGCACTGGGAGAGCTGTCTCCCAGCGCTGGCGCTGCGACCACACTCACACTTCAAAGTGCTGCCATGGCAGTGCTGCCACGGCAGCGCTTTGAAGTTTCGAGTGTAGCCATACCCCAACTTGCAGAAGTCACAGTAGAGTGGCAGGAGGCAGCAGAAGGTGAAGGTGTGCAGCTGCATGGTGGAATGAACTGTGGCACGACAAACAACAGCAGTGAAGCAAACGACGGCACAGGGGCGGCAGCAGGCAGCTGACACAGAGTGAGGGGTGGCAGCCCTCCCTCCCCTTCCAGGTGGGAGGTGAACTCACATAAATGCAGCTCTGAACTCTGACTCTCCACCAACCAAGGAGAGCAGCCGTGACAGGGGTACAGTGGAGGGAGACGAGAGTAGCATGTTAAAGGGACATTTGTTTGTTGTGCTTTCACACCACAAAGTGAGAACAGAGGCAAAGGGCACTGCTCAATGTACTCTGGGGTAGGAACTTTGTTGATGTTTGTGGTGTTTTTCCAAATTAATGCTGTTTTCCTTTCCCCTTTTTTAAAAGTTTTCTCTGCTATACAGAGACTCAGTGCTTACAAGATGGGAAGTATGATGCTTAATTTTCCCAGATTACTGGGTGGAGGCTCAAGCCAGTTCTATGTTGTATTGTTAAGGTGGACCCCTGTATATTGAACCCGGCCCTTGTTGCTGCCAACTGCACCTGGAAGAAGGGTTACAATTACAAGGAAAGAAAGGAGTGAGAACAACAGAATTAGAACAGTGGATTTAAAAAAAAAAAAAAGCAGGCAAGCTCAGAAAACTGTTAGGTAAAGTTCCATGGGAAGAAAAGCTAAGGGAAAAGAGAGTTAAGCAGAGCCACTAGTTTCTGAGGTAATATGGAAGGCACAATGGCAAATCATCCCAATGCAAAGAAAAGACAGGAAGAATAATAATAGACAATGTGGCTCCATCAGGACCTCTTTAATGACCTGAAAATCAAAAAATAATCCTACAAAAAGTGGAAATATGAACAAATTGCTAAAGGGGAGTACAAAAGAACAGCACCAGCATGTAGGGAAAAAATGAGAAAGGGTAAGGCATAAAATGAGTTATACCTAGCAAGGAACATAAAAGACAGTAAGATGCTGATTTATAAATATATTAGAAGAAAAAGAAAAATGAAAGAACGTGTAGGTCCACTACTTAGCAGGGAGGGAGAACTAACAACTGATGACATCAAGAAGATTGAGGTGTTTCATGCATATTTTGCTTCAGTAATCCCTAAAAAAAGGTTAATGATGACCAGATGCTGAACATAATTATATTAACAACAAGCGGGAACGAACACAAGACAGGATAAGGGAAGAACAGGTTAAAGAACATTTTGATAAGTTAGAAGTATTCAAGTTTGCAGCACTGATGAAATTCATCCGAGGGTATCAGCTGAAGCAATCTCAGAACCCTTAGTCATTATCTTCAATCACTCATGGAGGATGGGTGAGGCAGGGTAAATGAGTGAGAAGGACAAGCATAGTACCTATCATTAAAAAGTGGAATAAACAGGACCTGGAAAGATACTGGAACAAATTTTTAAACAAACAATTTGTAAGCACCTTGAGGATAATAGAATTTTAAGTGATGCAAACATAGATATGTCATGATCAAATCATTCCAAATCAATTTAATTTCCTTGTTTGACAGGATTACTGGTTTAGTGGATAGGGAAGAAGCTGTAGATTTAATATATCTTGATTGCGGTAAGGCTTTCGACACAGTCCCACATGACATAAACAAACTAGGGAAATGTGGTCTAGATTAAATTACTATAAGGTGGGTGCAAAACTGGTTGAAAAACTTAAATAGTTAGCAGTGGTTCTGTGTCAAACTAAGAGAACATCTGTAATGGGGTCCTGCAGGAGTCCTGTACTAGTCAATATTTTCATTAACATTTTGGATAAGGAGTGGAGAGTATACTTTTAACATTTGCAGATGACACCAAGCTGTGGGGGGTTGCTAACATTTTGGAGGACAGGATTAGAATTCAAAATGACCTTACAAATTGGAAACTAGATCTAAAATCAAAAAGATTAAATTCAATAAAGAAAGTGCAAAGTACTAATAAAGGAAGGAAATATCAAATGCACAACTACAAAATGGAAAATAACTGGCTAGGCACTTGTATTGCTGAAAAGGATCTGTGGTTATAGTGGATCACAAATTGAATATGAGCCAACAGTGTGATGCAGTTGCTAAAAAAGCTAGTATCATTCCGGGATGTATTAACAGGAGTGTCCTATGTAAGACTCAGGAGGTAATTGTCCTGCTCTGCTTGGCACTAGTGAGGCTTCAGCTGGAGTACTGTGTCCAGTTGTGGGTGCCATACTTTAAGAAAGATGCTGCCAATTTGAAGAGAGTCAAGAGAACAGCTACAAAAATGAAAAAAGATTTTGAAAAGCTGACCTGTGAGGAAAAGGTTAAAAAACCTGGGATGTTTAGTCTTGAGAAAAGGAGACTGAGGGGACACCTGATAACAGCCTTCATATATGTAAGGGCTGTTATAAAGAGGGCGATGATCAATTGTTCTCCATGTCCACTGAAGGCAGGACAAGAAGTAATGGGCTTAATCTGCAGCAAGGGAGATTTAGATTACAAAGTTTAGGAAAAACTTTTCTAACTGTAAAGATAGTTGAGCACTGGAATAGGCTTCCAAGGGAGGTTGTGGAATCCCCATCACTGTAGTTAAGTACAGGTTCAACAAACACCTGTCAGGGATTGTCTTGGTATACTTGGTCCTGCCTCAGATGAGGGGGCTGCACTAAATGACCTCTTGTGGTCTCTTCCAGCCCTACATTTCTATGATGATAAACTATTTTAAATATTGAATAGCTGCAGAAATATTTACTCAATATAGAGTTAATGGGCCAAATCCAGAGGTTCTTCCTCAGTTATTATTCACTCTGGACATAGGCAGTCCTCCCATAGAAATAGGTCTTTGATGGGAAGTTTTTCTGAGCTAGGACTGCAGGAGCAGAGCATAAACTTAATGAGAACTGGTCTTCATACCTGAAGCAGACAGTGACTGTTGAGAACTCTCTCAAAGACTTCAAACACCCCCAGTGACTCCTGCAAAGTGCAGACAAACTATCTGAAATATTTATTTAAAATCAAATATAAAATAATTTTAGAATAACAGGGGAAGAGAAAACATCTACTCCTCCACATCTTTTTGTTTGTGTTTAAGGAAAAGAGCTTGTGGCTGACACCTTAGATATGTCTACTCTGTACACTCCTTTTGGCAGCATGTGGAGTACATGCACAATACGCACAAACACACGGTATAAACAGCACTGCTTAGGTGAGTAGAGCAGAACAAGACCCTCCTGGTATCCTACAAGACCCTACATGGCTCTCTACTTGCCCAAGCTGTACCTCCTGCCTCTCTGCTGATGTTTTTGGCAGTGTAATATCCCACTGTCACCTCGCTGCTGGAGCCTTTCCCCACTGCATCCCCACTTCCAGAGCCTTTCAGTAACACATGTAACTACACACCACAGTGTGGACACAGGCTGCTTTTCACTGTGGCATGTAGCTTCACATACCTGACACACGGCACCAGTGGTGTTCAAGGTAGACGTGGCCCTTTGGCAGTTAAACAACTGAAAATAGGGGTATGTAATGAAAATGCTGACAACTTCAGCAGTGCTATTGGAAATGACTAAATAAGGCCACAGTTCATGAATCTATTGAGTGATTGCCAAGGACATGCCATTGCTGCCCATATGTAACTTAACAGCGGTGCTATATTTTTGGTACGGTCCGCTTCTGAGAAGCTTCTGGCATTATGTTTGGCTTTAGTTGCACCTAAATTAGTGCAGAGCCGATAAACAGGCAGTTAAAGGCCTGAGAGAATGGTGGCCTAATTACATTTCATTGCCGCTGAGGCAAAATTCCCAACATGAAGTCCTAGGCAAACTTTTATAGCATTGCTCCTTCCTAAATGTCACTGTTGCAATTGATGGCACTGCAATAGCTATTAGGAAACCAGCAGGTAAAAATCAAGTATTGTAGTTATAGCTGGAAAAAACCTATCCTTCAATTAGTGTTCAGCTCATGTGCAATCTCTGGAGATACGGTTCCTGAATCTGTGCTAATGCGCTGTTGGGCGTGTCACAAAGCAAATTTTCCCCACCTATCTGCTAGACACAGATCTATTCCCTACAACTGCTTTATTATGAACTGGTCGACTGTATATGGAATTGATACCTTATTTACTTCAGTCCTGAATTATCTGTCACCATTCCTTTGTCACTGCAACCACTGCAGTGTAGCACTTCCTTCAGAAAAACTCTCAAACCTTCCCTCCCTGAGGACACTAAGACCCAGGTCATGCCTCCACTCCTGACCCACATGTGGCCTTGGCGTGAAGGAGGGGGGAAATGCAGACAGGAACCAACCAGAGACTCCAACCAGTAAGAGCGGCTGCAGAGGTAGCCAAAGCAGAGATTGCTGCACTGGGTGGTAGGGATAAAATGTGTCCCCGCCAGGTATACTAACTCCACCCTTCCCCCAGCTCCCTTCCCCACAAGAACTGTGCAACGGAGAGCCCCACATTATGAAGGCACTAGAACCTATGTGGTGCCTTCCTCTTCTCCCCCATGTAGCCTTAGAGAAAAACTGCAGGGAGGAGCCAGCCAATGATTAGCCCCTAGGAGCACCTATTGAGTTCCTAGTGGGGTGGGCTTATTCCTGCCCACATCTAAAGGCCCCTCCCCCAGCCTCTGGGGAGGAACCACTGAACTCAGGGCTCAGGTAAAGTCGGGGGACAACAGAGGAGAAAACAGGGAGGGGAGAGAGGGTTAGCTGCACAAGCAGCTGAAGCAGGGACCTTGGGACATTCAGTGAACCATCTGCTGTTGTGGTTGGACTTTCTCTGTCCAGTGCAGATTGGATGTTTGCTCCACTCTCCCCCTCCTTCAATTTCTTCACATCAGCTCACTTCACACCCGCTCCCCTCACTGCCTTTCCCTTCCATGTGTCCTCTCTCTTCCCTGGACTTGGCATGTAACCGATCTCCTCCTAACTAAAACTACACACACACTGAAAAATCGTGGTACTGACATGACCTTTGCTGCCATCACACTGTTCTCTCTGCTTGTGGGTTCTACTCCTTCCCCCATCCTGTGTTTGTCTTGACTGTTTAGCCCCTCAGCTCATTGGGGCAGGGACTGACTGCTACCCTGTGTTTGTACAGTCCCTGACACAATGGGGCTCTGTTCTTGGTTGGACCTTAAGCACTGTGGTAATAAACATGGTTAATAATAATAGTAGTAATTAATGGCCCTTTTCCCACAGGTTATGCTGGGTTAAAGGCTTTGAACCCTTCACTCTCCACTTGTCAGGATAATCAGCTGTTTTTATTATTTTTTTGTTGTATCATGGCATGCCTAGAAATCCCAGTCAAAGGCTCAAGGCCTCATTTTGCTCAGTGCTTTACGGTCAAGTAACAAAGATAACAGTTCACTGTTAGGGTGGGTGGAAGGCAGTACTGATTATTTGCATCAAATAACGGCTGCCATGGGCCTATGCAACCCATTTTAGCCAAATAAGGCTAATTTGGAAGGGGCTGTTGGTTCCACTTTTAGGCTTTGGGTTCTAAGTAGGTACAGTAGCTCAACCTGCAGAGCCTAACAAAACCATGGGGCAGGGGGAGGTTGTCATAACCCAAGGAGGCTGCAGGCAAGGAGATAAAGACTAACAATCATGTATGAGGCACAAAGACCCATCTAAGGGGGTTGAGAAAGTTGAACAAGGCCCCACATGTCACTTTACATAGAGCTGTGTGACAGAATACAAATTGCAGTGGCATAAACAGAGGACAAGACCTGTCTCAGAGAGGCTACTCAAGGAAAACTCGAGGTTTCTTCCACATTCTAAATAATTTCATATTGTTTTAAAATATATTTTAAAATTAACAAATATAAAATTAAAGAACCTAGAGGGTTAGCAAGGCACTATTTTAGCAAGAATGACAGAGTAAGATCAATGGACCCTCACACTACATTGCAACACCTTGGGGAAAACAGGACACTCTGACATTTTTATTCAGGTATCACATTTTTTTTCTCTTAGTAGCAGCTTTGGTCTAATATAAGCTATATTTTCCCCCTGCAGTTGATGTCCAGAATTTTTTTATGTGAAAAGAGTGGGGAGCGGAAATAAAATTGCACAGTACACCACATTAGGAATGTCAGCTCATAAAACACTAGAGGTCGCTCTTTACAAGGCTGATAGCTTCTTATCATGCACCAAAGCAACCAACTTCCTTTGGACCAAATATATGTACTTTTTTTCTGCCAGGATCATAATGACCCATTGTGGGTCCTGCAGTCTCCCTCTAGCAAATCAACAGAATACTTGAACTCTTGCCCTTTACCGTCTTTCTGTCCTGGGATGATTGAACCTCCCTGTGCAGTTCTGTCCACTTTTGTTTACTGGACCCTGTAGCAGAGATAGTATTAGAATAATCACTTTCTGTGTTGCCTATTTAATAGATAGTTTATTATTTTCTTGCATTTTTAATTTTGACGTTGCTGTTAAGTCAATAAATAACCCATAACAGGTGCCAGCCTGTCAGCCCCGGAGAATGAAGTACTGGAGTGTGAGCTTCCCAACTTTGCTGATTGTCTCTCAAGCCACCAGCACTGTATGAGGATGCCCTGCCCACCACAGATGTGGTAGTACAAAGGAGGACAGAGATCTACTTCTTTAAATGTGTGGGTGTTTATCACACCAGCAGGCGAAGTTGCATAAAATCCAATCCCCAAAAGGTTTAGGGAGAGCAAAGTGCTAATGGTTCCCCAAAATGGTCTTAAAAAAAATGTCAAAAAGTTTTTTAGTCAAGGAATCTCTAGTTCTGTGTTTCCAAGAGGTCATTGGAACCCCACCTCTTCCCCCGGTGCTGCTTTCTACAGACACCAAGAGGTAGCAGAGCTTGTATTATATAGGGAACCAGACTCCTCCCTGGCCCAGTATGCCCAGCTAAAAGGAAATAATCAGGCCTCTCCTCCCCTTCTCTTTCAGTATGATAAGTATTTTCTATACCCTGAATCTTTCCCTGAAGTAGGGACAGGCTTTCCAAGGTCTTGTTTTTTCCTGACAGAAAAGTAAGGTAACATTGGAGGAGGGGAGCCTTATCTCTTTCCCAACTACTGTCAGGGCTCCAACTCTGGGGCTAGTCATAGGGCAGCCCCACCTGGTGCACCCTCCAGAGAGAGGCTGCAGCAGAGCCGGCCTCTTTCAGAATGCCTAGTAACTCCGTGTCTCCTTGGGCTGGTTTATTATCCAAACATAGTTCAGATAATCCATAAAAAGACTCAAACAGTCCCTTTCTCACACCCGTTGTTTGGAGTCCTTAAAATCCCACACCTTCTAGTCCACCAACACAAAACATACCACATTCCAGCATCTTCTTGGCCCTCTCCTGTCCTTCTACCAACACAGTCACCACAGCCCTTCCAGATGGAGTGCCACCTTGCTCTTCTCATGAGAAACCAATCCCCACAGTATCTCTGCTGGGAGTCCATTCTCACCAGGGAGCATCCCTCACTCCTTATTGCCCTCAGTCCTCTGGCTCCAGCTCCCTAGCATGGAGACATCATTAGGTAAGCCCCCTCCATTGCTCCCCTGCCTTCAGCTCTGGTTCTCCAGCTTGGAAGTCAGCAGGCAACTCCCTTCTGCTGCTCCCTGGCCTTCAAGACTTCCCCCAGGAACCACCTACAGCTTCCTTCAGGGATTTCCTACTGTCTCTGACAACGCTCATCTGCCCTTTCCTCATTGACTCCTCCAGGCAGCTCCCATTTATGTGGCCCAGCTACCCTCTCTCAAGAGCCAATTAGAAGGCAGCTGATAAGTGCCAGGTACACTGGTCCCTTCCTTCAGAAAGGGCTACATTATGACAGGTTCCTAACACTACTTGGGCAGAATCCATCCAGCTTCTTACAGAGCCTTTAAGAAGAGCTTCCTTCCTTCTTCTCATGACAGTTCTCTCTGCCACACCAATGTGCTTCCACAATTTTAGAATGGAGGGTGAACCTCTAGAACTGATATTGCTGTCCTCAGGACTATCTCTGCTGTGTTTCCCTGCTGCAATGGTCAATAAAGTGCTGGGTAGGTAGGTAGGTAGGGGTGTGTGTGTGTGTAAACTGTGGATGTCCACCTGCCAAGAAACTGAACCCAGACCATCAATTCATTTCACACAAGTCACAAAACAGCCCTCAGATGGCAAATATCTGTCGTCACTCAGCCTAGGTTCTAACCACTGACCTAGATTTGAAATGCTCCATATATTTTATTCCTTTTTGAAACAGACATTTTTTTTAAATGATGTGTACCAGTGCAAAACAATCAGGATATATTTTCAGTGAGGAGTAAAGAGAATTAGACCTGTAATTAACTCAAGAAGCAACTTGAACTCAGAAACTACTGTACATCATGCTGAAATTATATTCTGGCCTCCAACAAAATTACATGTGCCACATCAAAAGTAAGCATGCTCATATTTTAATTGGTTTTTAATTATACTTTGTCCAAGTTATAAATCATTTTAATGAGTATATAAAAACAAGCAAATACCACATTACATTTTTATAACCTTTTTACCTGCTTTTGTATATAGTGCAATTCATTTTCAGCCAACTCTGTAATATATAGCATAGGTACTTAAAGGGCTGAAGTACTATAGTTTGAGATATTTAGCAAGCTTCAGAATAAGGCCTTCTCTACACTACACAGTTTTGTCAACAAACGTCAGGTTTCATCAACAAAACAGTGGAGGTATACACATAACAATGCTCCTCCAGGTGATTTAACTCTCCTGCCATGCTAACATAATAAAACCACCTCAACAAGTGGCATAGAGCTTTCTGTGACAAAGTTAGAGCAATACAGTGTCAGTGCAGACACTATGCTTGCTTATATTACTCTAACTGGCCTCCAGGAGGTGTCCCACAATGCCCATCATGACCGCTCTGGTAAGCAGTTTCTACTCCACTGCCCTGCATCCAGGTACACAGGTATGTGCCCTTCCACCTTTAAAGCCCTGGGAATTTTTGAAATTCCACTTCCTGTTTGCTCGGCATGGACAGCTCACATCGCATCTTCCCAGCTGACCATGCCAGCTTTCTGCAGCAAACGGGTTCCCATATGGAGTACATCAGAGTTGCTGGATCTGTTGGGTCTGTGGGGAGAGGAGGCTGTTCAGTCGCAGCTCCAATTCAGCCACAGGAACTGTGATACTTACAAGGAGATTGCTCATGACATGGATGAGCAGGGGCATGAAAGGGACATGCAGCAGTGCCGTCCTAAGATAAAGGATCTGAGGCAGGTGTACCATAAGGCAAGGGAGGTCATCTATCACTCTGGTGTAGCATCAAAGACATGATGCTTCTACAAGGACCTGTACACCATCATCAGCGGCAACCCCATCTCCATCACCAAGAGCCCTGTAGATACTTCTGGGAAGTGCAAGGGGAGGATGGAGGCCAGCAGAGTCAACCCCCACGACAAAGTGGTGGACGAAGAGGTTGAGCTGGAGGAGGATGTGGGATAGGCAATGGGCTCATCCGGTGGCATGACAAGCCACGATCTCTTTTAGACTCCAGAGGGGTCTAGCCAGTCCCAGCAATCTGGCTCTGGTGTGCCTGAAGCAGGAGAGGGGAGCTCTGGTAAGTACTCATGCACGTGGGGTAAGGGATCGAAATTAACAACAATAGATTCTGTTTGCAACTGCTTCTCATTCCTCTGTGCAGCTATGCAGTGGGGGCCTTGTGGAAAAATTTGTTAGCACATACCAAGATGTCCTGGGAATCCTCCATAGAGATCTCTAGGAAACTTTCCTGCAAATACTCTTCTGTCATCTGCCGAAGGTTCCTTGGCAGAGCTGCTTTGTTTCTTTCCCCATTTTAGGAAATTTTGCTGCACCAATCAGCAATTACTTCTGCAGGAACCAAAGCAGCACACAGGTGAGCAACATGCAGACCCAGTCTGAAGCCACATGCATGAAGATGCAAGAACATTCTTGCATCTTCGGTTACCCTCAGTAGTGTGATTTCAGCTTTGATCACCCCCGCCTGTAGAAAACAGTGCTAGCATTCAGAATAGAGTCCCTAGGCACCTGTAGTGATCCTTTTCTGAAACCACCCAGATCCTTTATCGCATCTTGCATATTCCTCCCCTGGGCTGAAATCACCATGTTTATTGCTCTCACCGTGCCACATGCTTGCCAAGGGAAAATAAGAAAGAGGTATATGTAACTTTTATGATTCAAGACTGTGAGTGCACTCACAATACTGACTCTGTGTATTGATTCTTTTGCTTCTGCAGATGTGCCTTTGGGGACCAGTTCCTACACACTGGTGGAGCACCTCCATCAGATAAGGAGGCAAACAAGAAGGAGGAGAAAGGAGAACATGTTTCACGAAGTGCTGCAGTCATCAGGATCAGGCCTATAGCAAGCACAGAGCATGGAGAGAGACAAACAAAAAACTAGAAATGATTATCCAGAAGAGCAGACAGGGCCAGGAGCAGATAATAAAGCTCACAAAGGACCAAACAGACATGCTGAGGTCCCTAACTGTACTGCAGGTGGAACACGTGTGCTCAACTCCCCCTGCAGCCCATACAGAACAGCCTTCTTGCTTTCCCCAAACTCCACACACACATTCCTGGCCCAGCACAGCACACCTTGCACTCCAGCTCTAGGGACATTTTCCATAATGAAAGCTAGACTCATACACTGAGTCTCACTTCAGAGAAATGTTAATCTGTATATTGCTGTTTAATAAAAATTTAGGCTTACAAAGACAGTGATTCTTTATTTGTGACCTACACAGGATGGTTGCAACAGAAATTCATACACATCTGCAGACTACAATTAACACTCAGGAATCATAACAGGGGTCATTCAATATGGCAAGTAAACAATGCCTGGCTCAAATCATTATAGAAAGACACATTACTGGAGCTCACTGTCAAAATGCAGCTTCACATCCTCAGTGATTCGAATAGCCCCCTGTTGAGCCCCTCTAATAGTGCTGGTGTCTGACTGCTTAAAATCTGTTGCCAGGTGATCCAATTCAACACTCCACCCTTGGGGAAACTTTTTCCCCTTGGCTTCACAAATGTTGTGCAGAGAACAGCAGGCTGCTATGACCATGGGAATATTTTCCTCATTGAGGTCTAACCTGTCAAAAAGGCAGCGCCAATGACCATTTAATTTGCCAAATGCACATTCTATTGTAATTCTGCACCTGATGAGCCTGTTGTTGAAGCACTCCTTGCTACTGTCAAGGTTTCTGGGGTAAGGCTTCATAAGCCACAGGAGTCTCCCAGGATCACTGTGGGCATTTCCACATCCCTTATCGAAATGTTCTGGTCTGGAAAGAAAGTCTCTGCGTGTAGCTTTCTACACAGGTCAGTGTTCCTGAAGATGTGTGCATCATGCTCCTTCCCTGACCACCCCGCATTAACGTCAGTGAAATGAGCATGGTGATCCACCAGCATTTGCAGTACCATTGAGAAGTAGCCCTTTCTGTTGATGTACTCACTACCCATGACTTGGTAACTTTCTACTTCACAGACCAGACACACTTTCCTTGAACTCAGATAAATTATTAATATAATGTGCAGAGTATATTACCTATCTATTATCAGATACTTCTGAAACAAGGGAATGGAACACTGCCAGCTCTAACTGAGCATTCGGCTTTCCAGTTATTGTGCATGCAATTTATGTATGCTATTATATGCACAAACTTTTAAACATTTTCAGGAAAGAATTCCCTAGCTAGCCCACACATTAGAAATGCACACAGATTTTCAGCCTTCTATTATCACAGATCATACGGTGAGCTGAGTGTTACTCCACATCAAATGTGAAGGTTGAAATTCACTCAGATACACCAAGCACAATATCTGAGTAAATAGGTGTGGGAGACACTACACAATGGTTCTTGGGGACAGTATGCAGGTAGGGCATGGGTCAATTCCACAGCCATGATTACTACTCTAGCTCTAGGGCTGGATTGCTGCCACAACCACCACTCATGTCCTACACTGGAGTTTGGGGCCTCTGAATCCACCCAGTCACAGACTCACTGTCCACACTTCCTATCCCATTCTAGCTCAGCACAGGGCCCAATGCAGCCATGCACAGGTAATGCAGAGTCCCCTGATACACCGGCTTGGTTACTTCCCACCCCGAATGCAGCAAAATCACGCTAGCCCTGTTGCATTAAGGGGCTTCATGCATGAATGTAATCCATCAATTCAAATGAATTTAACCCCCAAAGCATGGGAATATAATACCTCTCCACTGTGCCAACAAGGAACATGAACATCCTTTATCTGGAACCCAAACTTCACTCAAAACATAATACTATTAATTTTTCAGTATCGCACTATTTCAGGCAATGGTAAAAGTTATAAAATGTTATTTTGCCAGACAAATCGTTTACCTCAGATAAACTTCCTGCTCCATTGCTTTTGTTGTTTTTTTTCTGCCAAGGGCCTGTCTCACATTAGTTTGGGGCAGATTGAGATATATCACCATAGGCTTTCTTCTCAGCCAATGTGTTTTCAAAACAAAAAAACATACAAACCATTTTAAATGCAAGCTAGATCATAAGTGTGCAGCCTTCTACCTCAAAATAATTCTCAGTTATCTTATTGGAAGTTCACTTGGAATAGTCACTCTCAGGGCAGCAGCCAGGCTGTGAGGTAATAAAATGCCCTGGCACATTGTATTCCTGGTCAATAGATCACCATTATATGCACACAGTATTTTAGTAGACAGATCCCATTAGGATATTACATACAATACTCTACTTAGTACAGAGAAATGCAGGAGAATCTAAACTGGTTAATGTATAGTACAAAACCCAACATTAATTGACCTCAGTAGGAAATGGATTTGGAGACTTCTGAATCTTTGTACTATTCTAGCAATTCATGTCTTTCTCCTGCCCTTTCCCCTAGCTCCTGCACCCCACGATAGCAGGGCATCTCCACACCAGACACTAACCAAATGCCATGCTTACCAAACCTTGCAATGACAAACTGTTCTTTTCATGTGTGCCACCAGTCTATTGTACCAAGCAGAACCGACTTGTGTAGGAAAATAAGGGAACTCTGCAGGAGTTAGGAAAGAGTCTTTTAAATAGACCATGGGAACAGCATCAAAACCACTCTGTGGCCATCCAAGTTGCAATATCTTTCCCCTCTTCTCTCTGTGAATGGATCTTCCATATACTGTGAGGAACAAAGTAATAGTTAGCAGTTCTGCACAAGCAGCAGACCATCTTCGTCCCCACATCCTATTCCATTCCATGCTAGATTGGCACAAAATGAGCCCCCAAGCAGCCAGGATGTGCACTCCCTGCACAGGCTCCTGGCATTCTACCCCCTCCCATGCAAAACTGCACTGGCTCCATGGCAAGCATCCTCCTCCATGCCAAGGAGAGAGGTGGTGGGACTTGCCTGTCATTGTCCATATGAGTCAGCTATGATAAGCCTAAAGAACAATTTTCAAAATTATAGTGTCCAGAATTCAAAACAAAATCAAATGGACACAGCAGCCTTTCACAAGGGATCACTTATAAAACTAATACATGCTAATTTTAACGAAATCCACCAAGTCAAGTCTGATGGGAGGCTGTATTAAAATCCACCAAGTGGCAAAGAATTAGGGGAGTCCTAAAAGACATCCTAATTAAGATGGAGATCCTTTGAAAAATAAAAAGAATGCAAGGAACAAAACGTGGCCCGTGAAGCTTCTTGAGAGACTGCTTAAAGACCTGAGTTTAGGAAAAAAATGTTCTTTAAACAGAAAAAGGGCCACACAATAATTCAGAGAGTTAGTTAAGGCTTGCAGCAAAAGGATAAGAGCAGCAAAAAAACAAAGCAAACCAAAACAAAAAAACAGTAGAAATGAATGCTAGCCAAAGGGACTACAGGGGAAAAAATCCTTCCCTAAGGCCAGGTCTACACTGCGACTTTAAATCGGTTTAATGGCCGATATACCGATTTAACGCTGTATCCGTTCACACGACGTCGTCATTAATATCGAGTTAAACGGCTCCTTAAATCGATTTCGGAACTCCTCCCAAACGAGAGGAGTAGCGCTAAATTCGATAGTGATAACTCGGATTAGGGTTCATGTGGACGGAAATCGACGTTATTGGCCTCCGGGCGGCATCCCAGAGTGCAGCACTGACCGCTCTGGACAGCAATCTGAACTCGGATGCAGCGGGCAGGTAAACAGGAAAAGCCCCGCGAACTTTTGAATTACATTTCCTGCTTGTCCAGCGTGGAGCTCTGATCAGCACGGCTGGCGATGCAGTTTGAAATCGAAAAAGAGCTCCAGCATAGACCGTACGGGAGATACTAGGTCTGATCGCTGTATGGGGAGACAAATCTGTTGTATCCAGCTCCGTTACAGAACACGAAATGCCAAAGCGTTTGAATAAAAAACTCCAGGATACACAGCGCTGCGTGACAAGCGTAACGGGAAGCCAGAGACTCAAATGGACGCTCATGAAGGGAGGGAGGGGGTACTGAGGACTCCAGCTATCCCACAGTCCACAGCAGTCTCTGAAAATTATTTGCATTCTTGGCTGAGCTCCCAATGTCTGTAGGTTCAAACACAGTGTCTGGCGTGGTTCAGGGAACAGCTCCTCAGTTTATTTCCCCCCACCACCACGTGAAAAAAAAAAGGGAAAGATTGCTGTGCTATGGCGTTTGCTCAATGCACTCCGCGAAAAAGGCGCCAAAGGGTTGTCTGCTGCCTTCACAAAGGGAGGGGTGAGGCTGTACCCAGCACCACCCGGGGCAATGTTTTCTGCCCCATCAGGCACTGTGCTCTCAACACGGAAGTGGGAACTATGGGATAGCTGAGGAACAGCTACCCACAGTGCACCGCTCCTGAAATCGATGGTAGCTTTGGACCATGGACGCAAACAATCGATTTCGGGATCCCACTGTGGACGCGCTAAACCGATTTTATTAGATCTGTTTTGTAATATCGGTTTAAGCTAATTCGAAATAATCGTGCAGTGTAGACGTACCCTAAGTATACTGGAGTAAAAAGAAGGGGTAGAGAGAAAGTCAGTCCATATGTAAATTGGAGAGTGGGTGGGAATTAAAGGCTGTCAGATGGCAGAGATGCTGAGGTCCTTTTCAAAACTCAGGAAGGAAAATGGAGAAATTTCAGGAAGAAAAAGAATTTTAAGGACCAGATTCCGATACCCCTGATCACACCAAGTAGTTACCTTATTCTGTAACTGGATTAATCAAAATCAATGAGATTACCCATGGAGTGAGGCACTAAATGTGAGTATGCGTGGCAGATTCTGACCCATGGAAATAACTATTGATACATAGCAGGTATGGGCCTGCTTGGAAAATATGAACATATACAAATCAGCAGGCTCAAACAATATGTACTATTAAGGGAGATAGCAACAATGAAACTTGCTAAAACTCTGACTTTTCATTGTGTTCTAACAAACTGAAAATACCAGGTTTCAGAATGGTAGCCGTGTTAGTCTGTATCAGCAGAACAAGCGGAGTCTTTGTGGCACCTTAGAGATTAACACATTTATTTGGAAAAACTTATGCCCAAATAAATTTGTTAGTCTCTAAGGTATCACAAGGACTCCTCATTGTTTTTGAAAATACCAGCTAGCTGGAGAAAAGCAATCATGGCAAATGGTGGTGAATGCTCCATCTCGTAAAAATCAAGGCTGGATGTCTTCCTAGATATGTTTTAGTCAGACAAGTACTGGGCTCGCTACAGGAGTAACTGGATTAAGGTTACCAGATGTCTCAATATTATCAGGAGAGTCCCGATATTAGAGGCTCCCCCACACCATCCCCCCCAAAAAGTGTCCCATTTTCACATTTGCTATCTGGTCACCCTAAACTGGATGAAATTCCACGACATGTGTTATGCAGGAAATAGACTAGATGATCTACTGGTCCCTACTGATCCCTTCTGACCTTAAAATCTATGAATGAATCCAGTGGTCTTGCATGAAAGGGACCACTGGGAGAATTTTCAGATGGCCAATCAGGGCCCGAGAGGTGTAAAGTAGCCAGAAAAGGGGGAGAGAATCTGTCACATTTATACCCAAGCACCAACTGTTTCTCAAGATGAGCTTTTGTTTTAACAAGGATGCTTATTTATACCTCACACAGGGAAGCTTAGTGCATTTACTAGTATGGCTCGGCATGCCATATGAACAATTCATCAGCAAAATTAACTAAGATGCATTAAGTCTTGCCCTTGAAACTTCATGAGTAATTGCTTATCAGATTACAGTATAAATTAAACACCTCTCTGAAGACTTCCTTCTGTTTCCTTTGTTCGGCTGAAATTGCTTACCTGTTCACTGGTTGGGAACATATAGGGCTAAATCCTGCCCTTGCATAGCCAGGGGAGACAGACACTGATCGCTGCTTCCTGTGCTACAGAAATCTCACCAGTCGGGGCAGATTTCCACAGGGAGGGAAACATGCTCAGAAATGCACTTTTCTGATGCTCTGAACAGGCACTGTATCCATCTGTAGCCAACACTTGCTCCTGACAGCAGCAGCAGCACTCTAGTTGGCCCCATTCACAGACCATACCTCCTTGGGGATATTATGCGGATCAGCACATTAGTTGGCCCTCTCTCCTAGTACTATCCTACTCTTGAGCATTGTTCAACGATTCTGTCTTGCTGCTTGCATATGATGAAGAGGCTGTCTGTGCCCTTTCCCTCAACTGCAACAGTCCAGTCCAAGGTAAGACTGAGCCCAGCACTTGTGTCCATACCACTGGCATTCATGCATCCACCCAGCTCCAGTGGGATACTGGCTATACACTGCACATAGCAGAATCAAGCTGAACATGAGTCCATCACTGTGGCCTCACACATTTTACTGCGGGGCACTATGGTACTGAGAGAGAGGGTGGTTTTGCTTATAAGATGATTGTTTCTTTTCTTCTGTGTAGGCTCAGTAGCTCATCTCTTTGGAAGCAGGATCTTCGCAAATGAAGCTCTAGCTCTGGGTTAGTCAGGGATCTCTTGTGAGTTCAGTATGATTTCTATTGCAGCAGTACCAAATCAGGCATTAAGATCACATTGTACTAGGCACTGCACATGTAAGCAACACAAAGACCCACTTGTTATTAACTGTGTTACTGTAGCACCTACGGGCTGTAGTGACAGACCAGGACCCCATTGTGCTAGGCACTGTACAAACACAGAACAAAAAGACAGTTCCTGCTTCAAAGGTCTTACAATCTAAATGTAAGACAAGAGACCACAGATACAAGAGACCGACAGTGGAAACAGTGAGACCACATCAATCTGCTTGGTAGGCATTGGTCTCTGCACACCAGTAGCTTAGCCATCGTCAAGTTGCTCTGCAGAGACGTTATGGCAAAGGAGAGTTTTGAGGAGGGATGTGAATGTGCATAATGAGTCGACTTTGTAGAAGTTTACAGGGAGCAATTCCCAAGCATGTGTAACAAATGGGTGAAAGCACAATGGTACTTGTTTGAAAATTTAACGTGAGGGCAGTGTAGGCAGCCTAAGTCCAAACATCTACACAGCATGTTTTAGCCCTGCAGCCCAAGCCCCACAAACCCAAGTCAGCCAACCTGAGCCAGCCATGGCCATGCCACAGGGCTTTTATCCCTGTGTAGACATCTCCCTAGGGCACTGTAATGGGGCCTCTCTGTCCCACAATAGCAATGAGAGAGTTAAGGAGACAGACTCCCCACTAGTAACGAGAGGGTTAAGAAGAGTCTGTGGATCCATTTGCCTCATCCCACTACACCTGCAGCCAATGTCAGGTGTGGAGAGGAGATCTGAAAGAGAGACATCCCTAGTCTTTTTCAGGGCTGGATAAGGGATACACGGCCTCCTGCAGCTGTTTCTTTTTGGATTCATTATTAAGTATATTGGCAATTAAAAGGGGTACCTCAGAAAGCAGGCACGATCTAATAAATGAAATACTATGGACAACAGAATTAGTATGCTCAGTACTAAAAATGGTACTGGTATGGACTCCAGCACATGCTGGGATGCCTGGCAATGAAATGGCAGATAAAGAAATGAAACATGTATTAAAAATGGATACGTTGATATAAAGAGTCCTTTGAGTAAGCAGGAACTTAAGAGTTTAGTTAAAAAAGGAATGGCAAGAATTATGGACTGTGAAGAAAAGAGGAAGACGATTCTATGAAATATGTCCCGAAATAAAGGATAATGTGCGACTCCAAAGTTACGGAAGGATCAGTGAAGTATTAGATCATATTTAGACTGTTAGCTGGTCACTGTGGTTTGAATAATAATTTATATTTATTGACTAGACACAAAGCCGGGTTATGTAAGACATGCAAGGTTAAAAAAACAGTTGATCTTTTGATATGGGCCTGCCGAGATTTTTCGCAGGAAAGAAAGTTTCTTTATGAAGAATTAGATGCTTTAAGATGATAGAATACGCTACAAAGGGGTTAGTGAGAGTATTGGCAAAGTGGGGTAACATTAAAAAACATTTAATGACTTTATAAACTTGTCTTCATCCTTCTAGCTTGCTGCTGCTGGCCTTGAGCCTTTCGTTTCTTCCATACTGCATGTTCAATAAGCATTTTGGGAGTAGCAACTCCTCTTGATCACTACAGGTATAGCACCTAGCAATATAGGTTCAAGATTGATGTAAGCAGGTAATGGTCCAAAGGTGAACTGACTAGGATAAAAACATTTTAAGAACTCAGTCTTACTGTAGCATTCTGAAGGATAGCAGTAGTATTTTTCATAATAAAAGTATGATCAGCTGAAAGGATAGTTTTCATTCTAAATCTGCAACTAGCCTTAACTTTTATTTTAAGTTGAATGAAATGATTGGGGGCCACCATTGGAGACAGTAGAATCTGCTTTTTCCCTGGCAAAGATTTGAAAAAACAAAAAAAAACCACATACTTAAGTGCAGGGATTTGTAATACCTTTTAAAATCTGTTTAGAATTCCTGCAGGGGTATAATTCATAAACTGAAGTCAATGCTATTTATTGTAAATCTGTGTCCCTATTATTCCCAGCTCACACACTTCTACAGTTTAACAAACAGAATCCCCAATTAACACTGAACAGGTATACCACCAGTAGAATCAAAGAATGAGCAAAAAACAAGTTCCAGATCTAATTGTAAGTATTGCCTCCATCTGCATGGAGAAATTTAGGGAGAAGTACACTAAGCTTCTGCCCCAGACTGATCACTGGCTGATTTTCGTCATTTCAGTGACATCCTCCCAGTCATTAAAGTATATTGGAATAGTACAGGGAGCTGAACAATCTTGACAGGTGTTCTGATGAGCCTTGAAGTCATGTAGTGATACTGTTACCCCAAAAAATGGATTTTGGGATGCTGCTATAATAATCTGCCTGTCACTCCCTTAATCTGTTCTTCCCAAGGTAAAAGATTCCAGGATTGTTGAGGAAACACTCAAGGACATGTATTTAACCTTCTGATAAAGTGACACAGCCTGTTATTCTTTTAATTACAGTATAAGTATGGTGAAGGCCAGCCTGCACCACTTCCCGCAGCTCCCATTGGCTGGGAACAGTGAACTGCAGCCACTGGGAGCTGCAAGGGGCCGTGCCTGCAGACGGTCAATGTAAACAAAATGTCTCGCGGCTCGCCAGCGGATTACCCTGATGGGCCACGTGCCAAAAATTGCCGACCTCTGCTTATATTATACTTTAATTAAAAGGATAACAGGCTTACTTTATATATCTGTTGGTGCTTCTTTAAAAATCACTGTTGCTGCTTTATAAATCCTTTGGTATTTTTCCTTCAGTTGCTGTTGCTGCATAGTTTCTGGTCAATCAGTTTTACTCCCCTCTGATTTTCTTCTCTCTCTCTGCAGCATCTTTTCTTTTCAGCCGCTTCTTCTTCACTGGCTTACAGTTCCCCGTCTTCTTCCAATTGAATCTCTCTCTATCCAGTCCAGATTTTCTCCTTCTCTCTCCATCGGCTGATTGCTCTGCTCCAAAAGTCTGGCTTAATGTACTGTGCAATTGGGTCTTTGTGTGAGCATGTTTTGCACATGCTCAGTATCAACCATTATCTCAGAGCTATGGTTGACAGCTCTGACGTTTAAAACAAGTTATGACTGGCATGAGTTGGCTATGACCAGTTAGCTGCTCAGTTAATTGACTTGTCATCCCTAACTGCACATGCTCAATAGCCACCAATCTTGCACATGCTCACTGTTGTTGTCTACCTCAGAGGTGTGATTCTGCTGATCCACACACTCATATACTTGGTTTTTTGCCAAAGCACCATCTTAGAAATTCTGGGTTTTCTGCCAATTAACTGAACTTTTCACCCTATCTCAGTACTGAGCATGTTAAAAATCAGCAGCTTAGATCAGAGCAGCTCTTGTCTGTTCAGAATAGAGAGCAGGCACAAAAAATGGAGGCAGGAGAATTTCTCCTGTAATAGTCCATCATGGCATCATCTGATGTTGGCAGGAGGCACCACAAAGAACAGAATGGGGACAAGAGAGGAAATCTATCTGAAAGGAGTTTCTATCCCCAAATAGGCTCTTAGGCAGCCAAGCAAAAATGCATGTGCATGTGGCATGCAGAATTGTGTGGTGATAGTTCTGCTGTTTCTCACCCCCATTCCCATAAATGCTATTATTCAGACTTGACCAAGCTGATGTTAAAATAAAAATTGGAGGATTGGCGGGGTCTTTCCCCTTGATAATTTTGAAATATCTAATGCAAATGTCCTGCATTTTAAAAGATTTTGAGATGTTTCAGAAGAAAGACTGTGTGCCCCTTTGATCCATCCTCCAAAAGGGTAAATGAATCCATTATTTAACTGGAACTAGCCTGTCCTGTCTGTAAGTATACCGGCCTTCTGTGTTTATTTCTCATCTAAACCACCCAGCAGATCTTCAGCTAGTACAAACTGTCACAGCTCGTGTGAAGTCAATGGGATTATGACAATTTATACCAGCTGAGGATCTGCCCCCAGGTCTCTCCAGACCCCTCTTCCCAAACAACTGTGGCTCCTGCAATCTATATCAGACATGTATGTGTATTTTATTGCAGTACTTTGGCACCAGACATTCTATACAAATTTATTTTACTACCAACATGTACGTTTTCTATTCATGTTCTTCCTTTCCTTAAATCACTCCATCTTTCCTTTCTTTCTCACTGCCTATGTCTTTTCCTGAGTTTTCCAAGTCTCTCTTTTGATTAAATCCCCCCACCCCTTTTTGCCATCTAAATCTCCATTCTGCCCCCCTCTCCATTTTCTCCTTACTCCTGCTCTATCCCATTCCATCTTTCCCCATCAGGGTTTGCATTCACTCTTTTACCTCTCCTGAATTCACTCCTTTCCCCCATATTACTGCACACCAGGAGAGAAGGGGGAGCTGACAGGACCATTTTGTTGCTCCTAGGACCATTTCTCCCTAGATGAAGAGAGAAGGAGGTGCCTTTTCTATTTCTCTCCCCTAGGAGCTGGTGTAATTGAGCAGACGGGTTCTGAGGTAATCTGTTTAACTGGTTACACTCCCCTTTTCCCTGCAGCTCAGCTTACCTCTGCTAAAGCACCAGAAGGTGGCAGGAAATTATCTTTTTAGGACTATTTTAAGAGTGGGGGAAGAATATTCAACAGAGTTAAAATCTCAGAGGTAGGATATGCAAAACCTTGAATGTAGATGGTAATAACAGCTGCCATCAACCTTAGAGATAGATTACCACATAGTTTCTTAGTAAACAAAATATCTAATAGAAACACATTTGCAAATTGTATTAAGAATATTTTTCAATAATTTTTTTAACAAAACTATTAGGCCATAAGCTGACTGGTGTTTTTATACAGCTGTCACCACTGCGATACTTGTACATATATTTCAGTGTGAAGTTTTGACCAAACATATACACTTCTATACTTTGATACACACTTACAGACACGTTCCACTCTGATCTCCCATGGATGATTTTTCAGTCTTTTTAGTGTAGCTTCAAACTGCGCGTGTGTGTCACCTAGACACTCCAGAACCTGAACAGACTGCAGCCTCCCAGACTCTTCCAACCACTCCAGAGTCTTCTCAGCAAATAGTCTGAAGATCCTCACAGCCACAGCAATTTCAGTCCACTAAGCCAATAGCTGACTCTCTCCTCAGCTTTCCAGAGACATTTGGGAATCTGCAGCCTGTATCCAAAGTGGTACAGGTAGAGGGACACAGCCTTCACAGCAGCCAATTCTTAGTACTGGGCTAATCCATCCCTGAGTTCACAGGGCTGGCTCCAGCTTCAACTGCTGCCCCTCCCTGACACACACACACACACACACACACACACACTCTCTCTCAAGCTTAGTTCTCAAAGATGGTGAATGTGTGAAACCTGCAAGAACACTTGCCCTCAATGGAAACCCTCTCCACAGCTTCAGAACAGCTACTGAGTACATCTAGTACCTGCCACACACCATTTCTGAATGTTTCTGGGCTCTTCTAACTAAGTTGTCCTACTCCGCTCTCTGCATGTCTCAAGAGGCAGAGAGGATTCAATTTAAAATCCATGTCTCCTCCCTACTACTTACCCCCCCTTTTGTGGGAAAGAGTAATGATTCTGTTGATTATGTTTTGTTTTGTTTTCTTTTCTTGTTACATACCTCCAGGCCTCTGCTAAGGTCTGAATTTGTGTACTCAGACCTGGCCACCATATGGATTGTTATGTTTGTGCCCTGTTCTGTGCTTGTTTACACCTTAGTGTTCTTCATAGATTTTGAAGAGCATCTCTTTCTGAAGTACCATAGGGATAAAAATGTTCTGTCCTTTCAGAAGCAGGCCATTGGTCATGTGAAGGTCATTTAGGTACTGCCAATATGGTAGTAGGCCTGTGGGAAGTTGACTCCATTGACCCCAGCCTTGTTAGCAAAGTTGAATATATTTCTGGCAAGTCTCATCCTTCAGTGGTTCATCTCTAATTTGCCAAGGTCAGGTGGCCGATGTGGAATTGCTGCTAGAACAAGGTCAGTATAGAGTTTAACATCCTTCTCTAAAGCCTTTTCTTCTTTCATTAGTGCTACTTAATCAGGGCTCTAGGCAGAGTGTCTGCTGCTATCAGTGCTTTTGTTGGTATATGTTCAATGTTGACAGAAAAATTGCATCAATCAGTCAAAATCTTTGAATCCTAGGTGGGAGGTCATTGAGTGGTTATGAATCCAATAGTACTGCCAACAGCTTGGAAGTCTGTTTCTATGTAAAAATCCAAACCATACAGATATGCACTCACTGCTAGAGCTTCCTTTTCCACTTGAGCATACTACTGCTTGGTTACCATGAGGCTTTTTAATATCAATGCAACAGGACTCTGGTCTCCTTCTGGCTGCTTTTGCATGACCACTTCTCCTAAATCATATGAAGGTGTGCCTGCTGCTGCTACTGTTGCATACTTTACTGAGTACTATACCAAAACAGACAGAGATGGCAATAGTTCTTCTATTTTATTAAATGCAGCAAAGAGTCCTGTGGCACCTTATAGACTAACAGATGTATTGGAGCATGAGCTTTCGTGGGTCAATACCCACTTCGTCAGATGCATGTATTCACCCATGAAAGCTCATGCTCCAATACGTCTGTTAGTCTATAAGGTGCCACAGGACTCTTTGCTGCTTTTACAGATCCAGACTAATATGGCTACCCCTCGGATATTTTATTAAATGTATTTTGTTGTGTGCTTCCCCACATCCACACACTGTGACCATTAAGGAGATCTCTTAAGGGTTTTGTTAGATGAGCTAAATTTGGTAAGAATTTTTCACAATGATTTGTCATGCCCAGGGATCTTCTTGCCACAGAAATGTCTTGGGGTTTAGGTAAGACAAGTAATGCCTTCAGTTTGTTGGAATCTCACTGAATTCTCTGTTTTCCAATTATGTGTCCTACAAATGCTATCTGCAGCTTTCCAAATTCACATTTCTCATTCACACTGAGGCTGGCTTGCTGGAAGTGCCTCAAATCTTCATATAGTCACTCACCATGTTCATTTTTATCTCTGCCATATTCCAACGCGCCAAAGGCTGCTAAGCAAACCTGACACAATCTGAGAGATTCTCTTTTGGAAATGTTCATGTGCTGAAGATATGCTGCATGGAAGCCAATTGAAACAGTACCTTCCAAATGAGATGATGAATGTAGTTAAATATATAGATTCTTTACTTAGGGGGACGAGCTAGAAGACTGCTGTAGCATTTAACTTTGAGAAGACTTTGACGTCTGATAATTGAGCTAATGTCTGAGTCAACTGCAGGAAGCAAGTGTCTTTCTCTGCACTTATCTTTATTAAGTTGTGTAAGGGTCCACACAAAATGTGGATTTTCCCATTGAGTTTTCATACTACAATTATTCCTGCACATCAGACAGTGGGCTCTTTAATCTGGGAAATAACCCCCATATCATGCATTCTCTTTAATTCTTCTTTGACTTTCCCTAGAAATAATACAAGGATGTGGCATGGGGCTGTCAGAGCAAAGAGAGTCACTGATGGCATCAGTTTTATTTTGTACTTTCCTGACAGCTTTTCCAAGCCCTGTGAAGACATGTGGATATATCTCTGTATAGTTTTGCTTTTTTGCCATTCATGTATTCCAGTTTTTCTAGTAGTTATAGACCTTGTTTTCCTGGTAACCCAAATAGGAGAATTGTTGGTCCTTGTATTACATATATTATTTGTTGAAGAATTTTCTGCCCGTTCTTCAATTTCCTAAGGAACTGGTCACAAACAACCAACATAGTGTTACTAGCCCCACAAAGAATCATATTTGGTCTTTGCACATTTGCATCCCAAAGCAATTGTTTTTTCATTTGGAATTGTTCTAGAAATTATATTGGCATTGTTTGGCAGAGAACATTCAAAGGTTGCTTCCTGGAAAATAGTTCTTTTGTCTATTCTGTTATTGCAGCAAAACCCTGATTTTTCAGAGTTGAGCACCAACAACGCTCATTAATTTAAATTGGATGTGTGGGGCTCAGTATCTCAGACTGAGTTTTAAGGGGAGAAATATCCTAGACTTAATGCAATTAAAAACAATTATTCTCTGGCCCAATGGTCTAATGGCACAGATTAACGAGATGATTGAAGTCAATGGTAAAAATTCCAATGACTTCAATGGAAGGGTCATCAGATCATAAATTGGCATATGGTTAAAAGAAGGGGTTTGATCCCTGTTTGCAGTTGCTTGCTTTTTTAGCCTTGGCAAGCACTTATCTATTTAAAGACAGAGTAATACATCTGCAAATGTCAATAAAATATAACTTAACATGGCATTTGGGAACATGTCCAGAAAGCTTCTGCCAAATTGCCTTTTATTTGGTTGGAGAAGGGGGAGAGGAGAAACCTGATAGTGATCCTCTGAAATCCAATCCTATTTCCCATCCTGCAACTATTAAATACACCACCCCACTGCAAAATATCCGCTTGAGTACATACAATACATTCTTGTGTAACCTTCATATATGGCCTCTGATTTTTCTTCCATCCTCTCATTGTTCCGTTTTTTATTTCCTTTTTTTCAAATGTTACCAGCCTTACTTTGACAAATAACCTCCCATTTTGTACCTGTAATTTTGTGGGTGCAAACATCTGGACGTGCAGTTTTGTCTCAGCAACAATTTGTAAGTACAAATGACATCACTTAGAAATCTTGTCACATGGTTAAAGCAAATCTAAAAAAAATCAGGATATTTGTTTTTAAGTTTGTCATCTCTCATAGCATTGGTTGCTACTGCACAGTTCTTGAAATACAAGAGTTCTGTAGGGCTCTCGTGTGTCATTTTTCAGTTGTTGCATGGGGAAGATTGGAAAGATAACCTATTGAATATTGGAGAATTTATGGATTTTTGCAATTCATGGATTATCATTAATGAAGCTATTAAAAATCCATCATAATAGCAACATAAACTATTAAGAAATGAAAGGACAACCACCATAAAAAAAATTGATTTTCAGACCCAATATATCCCCAAAGTTACAGACACTGAAAACCACAGGATTTTTGATCCTGTCTATAGACTTCATGTCAACCACATGAAATATTTAATAGCTTTATAGGGTAGGCATCTTCTAAGCTTAACAGAAATTATGAAGATTATTCTTTACACAGGCCTTTAAAGTTCTTATACACTCGGCTTTTAAATGTAAACATTTGTGGTTTTAGGAAAGTATGATGATCTTTGGAACTGTTCAGTTAAATATATTGAATAACCTAACAATATCATCTTATAAAGGCATAATTGAGTCAATTAAGGTCCAATGAGTCTGGAATCCAATTAGGTCTATGCCAGATTTAGTTGAATGTTAAGATATGTTCCTTGTAACAAACCTATTTAAGCCTATATGCAACATTTGCTATTTCAGAACAAACACTTAAAATAATTATTGTATCAGCATCAAAGAGAGTGCGGGAAATTGTCAATTTTTTACTGCAAACCTCATGGTCATATATGGCTCTGTACAAGATTGATAAGAGTGATCAATGAGCAAAAAACCCCAGGCCCATTTATTGATGGATAATCTTTAAGGACCTAGTTAATGGTTGTTTCTACCTATCAGTGTTGTTTACAGTTGGCTTGTTCTCATATAATCTTTCTCCAAGACATCTACAAACATGGATTTTCCTTGTTACTGAGCATGGGCCTTCAAGTTAAAAAAGACTTAACTTGAAGATTTCATTGAACGCTTCTAATTTTGGCACTTTGAACTGATTTTCTCTGGAGCTCTTAAGTACTATGTAATTTATCAAAGATGATAAACATTAATAATTGAGTCATCTTAAACTGAGGGCCCTGTAGAGTGTAGCTCCTGCCCTCCTCTGCATGCACATCTCCTTTGGCTACTCTCCTTGCCCCCTTCATTCCATCCAGGCCAGGACTAAACTACCACTTTGTATCCAGGCCTTCTTCTATGCAGCCCATATGACTAGAATCTGCCCATTTCCTCTGCCATGATTCCATACTCACCTCTAAGTCATTTCTTAAAACATACTTCTTCCAAAGGCCTGTAATCTCAAGACCCCAACCTTAGAAGTGTTAACTGACGGATGTTTGAAAATCCAATTCTAAACATAACAAAACAGGGAGAAATTAAAATATCACATCTAAAAAGACTAGTGCTTAACTCCACCACCCACACTCTGTGGGTCTTCATACCTCTCTGTAAACACCTACAATAGTGTTGGCATTATACATAACAATAACTTAAACATGATAAAAAAAAAACAACCTATCTGCATGGTGCAGGTGGTACTTCTTCATTCTTTAAAGTTGCTCTGTGTTTCTCTCCTATTAGATCAAGCAAGGTTTGGAACTAATTAGTGCCAATAACCATTGACCATGCTTTGTTTGCCCTACAAAACAAACAGCAAGGTATGTACAACAAAATAATGATCCTAGTGTAATTTAATTAAAATGCAGCAACAGCTAAATAATTACTATTTTGTCCCATTAGTACACATTCATAAACCAAAGGCATCAACATTCAGTGACTACTTTGTAAATTATTTTAATGTTTTTTTAAATGTGCTAAAGGGGAAAAATGTATGGTGCATTTGTAAAGCAGTGTGCTTATGAAGGACCTATTCATCAACTGTTCTGTGCTAATGCTAGAAAGTGATTTATGCATGTTTCCATTCATCATAAATAAGTAGCATTTTTTAAACATACACCAATAAATTGGAGTGTCGTTCAAGGGCGGGAGAAATATATTTGGTAGTCATTCAAGAAAAACACCTGTGTCAAAAAGAAAAGTATGGGGGAAAGGGAGGTATTGGATACAGCTGGTTGATGTAAGCATTTTATTTTATTTTTTTTACTAGGGATTAGTGCCAAACCAAAATCCACTGGCATAATAAAACCACCTCCATGAATGGCAGAAGCTATGTCGGCAAATGAAGTTCTCCCGCCAACCAAGTGCTGTGCACATGATCACTTATGTCAGTGTAACTTATGTCACTCAAAGGGGTGGTTTATTCGCACCCCTGAGCAACATAAATTATGCCAACATAAGGTGTGGTGTAGCCATAAACTTACTTCTTACTACTGCCATGGCTAGACAGAGTTAGCATGAAAGACAATGCTAGATTGCATATTGTATCACTGTTCACGTTGTTACTGGGTGTTTTTTTTGTTTGTTTTTTAAAGATTTCCTTCCATTTATCCATTAAGTGTTGGTGTACTGGGCCTATTCTCTGTTGATTGAACTATTAGGGAAAATCATGGTAGTATCAGGGCATCAAGCATTTTCTAGTGCACTCATCACCCTGATATCGGAATACAATGGAACAGTGGTGAAACTAGCCAGGCTTGGACATTTTGTGCTATAATTTTGTTTTGCTTTGAAGATAACACCACACAAAACCTTAACAGGTATCCACCCCTCTTCCCCGCAAAAAAAAGTGTTTGATTTTACAACTGTACAAGTTACACACATATAAGTTGTAGCTGTTTGTGTGTTGTCTAGTTGATCTCTCTGAGGTTCCCAAGACCAGTGAACTGTTAGAAAATGCCTGTGAAAGAAAGCATAAAATAACAGTGAAAATTTAACAGGAAGCCTAGACTTAGAGGAAATTTCTTTAAATCACCTTTGGGAGAATAAAAAAAAAAAGTTTAGTATTAGAGTATGTGAAACTTTAAACAAGTCACTTTTGAAAGATTTTCCTGACCAATTGCTTCTGTAAAGGCTATAAGAGTCCTAGGAAGGCAATTGCCAACAGTTATGCATTGTAGAGATGCTCTCTCCTTTACCAGTGAACTGAAATCACAAGGACACCTAGCAGCAGACCATTAGCTACAGCATTTACCTAATCACATGCTTTATGTTCAGACTATTTGAAAGGCCTTCAAATAGCTTTAAAGCTTTTTTTATTTTTAATTTAAATTGAGGCACCTTACAAATTAGATCGAAGATGTCTAGTTTGAAAAAAAATACTTAATCCTGTAACTAAAATTATTAATTTAGCCGAAAAATCCAGGAATTGTGAAAAAATTGCTAAGTATTATAGTCAAAAGAGTTGTCCTTCCTCCCAGTGAAGTCAATGAAAGATATGCCAGGCTCTTCAATGGAAGTGGAAAAAGTCCCATAGCATACCCAGAGCTGTGATCTATTTGCACAAATGTGTTTACCATTTAATTTCAGGTGATTTTATGCCCCCGAAATGTTGCTTTTCTGCAGGGAAAATGTTGTTGGCTGATTTTTTTTCCTGCTTCAAAAAGTACAAAATTTTGAAGAGTCACTTTTCATTCAATTTGTGGTTCAAAATTCCAAGTACAAGTGATACTGTTACAGAGGTATTCTTTGACATTTTTCTTTTGCACACTGTGAAGCCCTAAAGTGGTAAAACAATTATGCCCAGGCATAATATAAGCCAGTGTAATCAATGGGATTTCAGTGCTTTACAGAATAAGAGACCAAGGCCTTGTCTACAGTACAAAATTAAGTAGACCTAAGTTAGACTGACGTACAGCCAGCACAATAATTACAACAATGGTGTGCATCCTCACCAGGCGTGATTCAACCAGCTTAACTGCGTGGGGCACTGACAGCCGGAAGGCCCTCCCCCGCTGCATGTGGGGGAGGGGGTCTCCAGCTGTGCAGGGCTGCCAGTCAATAGGTGGTGTAAGTAATATAGTATCTACACAGACACTGAGTCATCCTAAGCACTACACCTCTCGTGGAGGTGGAGTGGGCAACTTACATGGGCAAGAGCAATGTTGTAGACCAGTGGTCCCCAACCTTTTTGTGGCCAGTAGCACATTCATGTTTTCAGAAGAGTGTGGCAGGCGCCAACAATTTTTCAAGGATTATTTTGCAGTTGTACATTAAGTAATATGAAAATCATATTCAATATAACATAATATATGAATCCAGAGAGAAGAGAGAAGCTGGAGAGAAGCCGCGAGGACAGAGAACACCGGCGCCCACAGCCTGCAGCCCCGGAGTTCTCTGTCCCCGTCAGGCACAGGGCAGCGGCTTGTCTCCTCTGCTGGGCACTAGGCGGACCTCACGCCTGCTGGGAACAGAGAACACCATGCTTGCAGCCTGAGTTCTACGTCCCCGTCAGGTGCAGGGCCACAGCTTCTCTCCCCTGCTGGGCACTAGGCAGGTGCACATAAATGCCCCGGCAGGCGCCACAGTGCCCACGGGTACCACGGTGCCCACGGGTACCACGTTGGGGACCACTGTTGTAGACACTGACCAAGTTAGATTGACATAAGCTGCCTTATGTCAACCTAATTTTGTAGTGCAGACTAAGCCTAAGAGAGGACAAAGGTTTACAGGAGGAAAATATTCTGGTTTGGTTCTGCTGCTGCTGCTGCTATTTAGCCACTTACCCCCCTCACTGTCAGAGAAAAGACTTGAACAGGGAATGTCTGCACTTTGAGCTGGAGATGTAAATTCCAGCTCAAGGAGACATACTCACACTAACTCTGATGAACCAGTGCGCTAAAAATAGTGTAGCCATGGTGACACAGGCAGCAGGAGTGGTTAGCTGCCCCAACTATTTACCCATCCAAGATGCTAAGTATGTAATCAGGGCAGCTGGCTCCTGCCACAACTTATGCTGCCACAGTTACATCCTATTTTAAGCAATTTAGCAGGGGTATGTCTCCTTGAGTTGGGAATTGCACCTCCAGCTCAAAGCATAGACATACTCTTAGTCATCAGTAACAAACACGTAGTCTAGTCTGACCACTGACCCACATGTCTGTTTTGAGGTGACTTGTCTTACTCATACATTGCAAGTCAACAACTGAATTTGCAGTAGAACAGTCACCGGTGCATTTATAACTTGCTTCCCATTAACCAAGAGGACTGTGATTTACATATGACAGAATGTTATGTTCCTAGCATACAAAGAGAAATTAGATTTAAAAAAAAAAAACATAAGACTCTTTCTGGATGGTTGCAGTGTAACACTACTTTGTTTCTTAAAATCCAGAACCTTAACACACAAGAACCCAAAACAGAGAGAGATACAAAGCAGACTGCACTATAAAAACAGAGGCACAATTTACCCCACCTTAATCTAGGCAGATTCTTTGCAGACTGACAGCTGATGGACCGAGATGGCACACTCCTTACAGAGCCTCCGTCCTCTGCAAGAAGGATCAGAAAAACCTTTTGGATTTAAAATAACAGTTTGTAATTTTTAGTTTTCTATACCAAAAACAGGCAATTCATAGATCAGCTTCATTTACCTTCAAATATCACCAACCAGATTGACAGAACATGCAGAGTTTCAGGGGAAAGATGAGATATAGCCACTTTCCCCCTTCAAATTCAGGACAGTCTTCAGATGAAGTAGTAAGCAGTTCCATTCATGCCTCATGTCCAGCTACACCCAGGAACAGCACAGAACAATTTCCTGTTGCACCCACTGGCTAACAGGAATCAGATACTAGGTTCCCTCGTAGTAGTTCGGAGAGCACACAAAGTGACTTCTGGTGATCCTCTTGAGCATGTAAGATAAGTCCAGCTAATCAGAACCAGAAGAAATACCATATGACTCAACAATGACCGCAAAAAGGTGCCTCAGTTTTCATACATTTTCACTAGACTTTGAGCAAAACACTGCATGTTTATAAAGGCACTGAGAACTTGTTGAAGGGAAGATTTAGACTGATTTAGAGTCAAATAATTTTATCCAGTTCTACAAGTAGCCATTAATTCTATACTGCACCCCATAAAATAGCCAAGCCATTTTTCATAGTAATGAGAATGCACAGGCACTAGATTCTTCACTTGATCTGCATGCAGAACTCCCGTGAATGTAAATGTGGTAATTAATTAACACATGGAATGATAGGAACACATGCTCCTTGGTGAACATAAAATCACCATTAGCTATGCTGATTAATTAGGTGTAAAGATATGCTTCAGTAACATCTTGAACAACAGATATTAAGAATGATTTTCTTATTGCTTATAAGTCATTATAATATCACCCACTTTATTCTGTTACCTTCAATTACTTACTCCTGAAAGAGCTGACTGTTCATCAGACTGATGTTGAGCTTTCCTTCCAGAGTGTGAACTTTAGCCTGTTGGTCAATGACTCAGAAGTGCTTCTCATATTCCTGATACTGAACATGCTTCTCACTCGCTTCATATCTTTCATCATACTTTTTCCTCTGCTCTCAATTTTACTCTAAAAGACATGAGACACAAGCATACATTAGATTAGGGGTGGGCAAACTACAGCCCGGGGGCCACATCCAACCCTTCAGACATTTTAATCCAGCCCTCAAGCTCCTGTTGGGGTGCAGGGTCCAGGACTTGCCTCGTTCCATGAGTGCCATGGCTCCCGGACGCAGCAACATGTCTCCCCTCCATCTCCTACCCATAGGGACGGGCAGAGGGCTCCACACGCTACCCCTGCCCCAAGCAGCACCCCGGCAGCTCCCATTGGCCGGCAGCCACACCCCCACCACACCTCTGCCCCAGCCCAGAGCCCCCTCTCACACACTGAACTCCTCATTTCTGGCCCCACTCCAGAGCACGCACCCCAACTCCCAATTTTGTGAGTGTTCATGGCCTGCCATACAATTTCCATCCCCAGATGTGGCCCTCGGGCCAAAAGGTTTGGCCACCCCTGCATTAGATTTTGTTTTTAAAAGCAGACTTATTTATTAATCTAAAATTAAATGAGTTTAATTTCAGCCAAAACATTTTGCCAAAAAAAACAATGCTTTTAAAGTGACTAAAGAATATGTTCTCGCTCTCACGTAGATGACATAGTGATAGAATATTTGGCAATCCTAATTCTTGCCTGTTCAGGTTTTACAACACAAATACATTTCTTAGCCTGCATGCCAGAGATCTGTATGCAGTCTACCCATGTTGGTAGAGACAAAGTGGATAAGGCAATATCTTTTATTGGACCAATCCTGTTGGTGAGAGAGACAAGCTTTCAAGCTACACAGAACTCGTCTTCAGGAATGGAAACTTACTCAGTGTCACAACTAAATACAAGATGCAAAGAATCCTGTGGCACCGTATAGACCAACAGACGTTTTGGAGCATGAGCTTTCGTGGGTGAATACCCACTTCGTCAGATGCATGCATCTGATGAAGTGGGTATTCACCCACGAAAGCTCATGCTCCAAAACGTCTGTTGGTCTATAAGGTGCCACAGGATTCTTTGCTGCTCTTACAGATCCAGACTAACACGGCTACCCCTTGATACTAAATACAAGATGAAACAGATTGTTTAGCATAATTAGTTAACACATATTTCAAGGGACCATTCAAGGTAAAGTGCCCAGAGAGATTTTTAATTGAGCTAGACGTGCTTGGTAACAGAGAATAAAACATTTATTCTGAGTTCACTGAAATCAGCTGTTCTCCACAATGCATTGAATTTGAATGTCTTTTTAAAAATGTAATACCAGGCACCTATTCCTAAATATATCAACATGACAAGACATTTTTTACTCAGTGCTTTTATATGGATTTACTTTATTCCTTGTTTCCTTTTTTCAGCCTTTGTAACCTAACCAGTAGATCACCGAAGATGACAAAAAAACCAAAAATATGCAAAACATTTTCGTATTGCATTTATTCACTCTTACTGGGGTTCCAGGGGAGACAATTGAGGCCACTCAATTAGGGTGAACTGCAAAGAATGGAGCAGACAATCCCCAAAGTTGGTGGATATTCCAATACTTAGATTTACCAAGACAGCACAAAACAGCTTGGTTACCCAGAAGTCAACAACACAGTTCACTAAAAGTAATCCAGCCTCAGGCCACCGCCCAGACACTCAAGTCAAATATTATGAGGATTACTAAAAATCTTTATCATATAAAAAAGTTCTACCAATTCCAAAGGATCAGACATATTGCCTCCCAGATTAATAACTATTCCAGATCTTACCCAAATACATAATTATAGCCAATTCTTATTAACTCAACTAAAATTTATTAATAAAAGAAGAGTGTGTGCGTATTGGTTAAAAGACCAGTGTACATAGAGACATGTGTACAGTTCTAGAGATTCAGATTCTGAGCAGAGATGGTGAGCTTTCTAGTTGCAAAAAGATATTTTAGAATTTAATCCATATGTTATAATCCAATGTCCAATATTTTATTCAGCGTGTTCCATCTTAGGACTGGGATCTCAATCTTGCAACTCAAACTTCCCCTGATGAAGCTCAAGCAGATTGGAGATAAAAGGATCAGGTCCCAAGGGTCTTTTATACAGTTTTCTAGCAGCCTCTTGACCGCATAGAGTCCTTAGGTGAACAATAGGCCCTCGTGGGCCTATTTCCTAAGCATCATCTGTAATTAATTACACAAATTAATATAAGGCAATTTGTTCATTAGGCAGTGTGGCAAATTGCCAGCACTATTATGATGGGTCTTGCACTTTCTCTTCTTTGAGGGGGGGTTCAGGGCACCATTTCTTGCCCCCGAATTGGAATATTAATTGCCCCACTAGTGTTCTTAAGGAGGGAAGTGGAGAGGGAGGGACCTGGGCACGCCCTCTACTCCAGGTCCCAGCCCAGGGGCCCTGAGGATAGTGGTGAACCACTTGAACTGGCAGTTCCTTCCCCTGGGCTACTTCCCTCTCCTGCCCTTCAGCTTGGAGGGGGGGCGCTTCCTGCCCTTTCTCTGCACAAACCAGGTGCCCCTGACCAAGGGTCTTGGACTTCTTAGCCCACCACAGCACTTCTCCAAACTTTCTTCTGCTTCCCTTCAAACTGTTCTCTGTTCCAACACCAATCCACTCTGCTCCAACTCCCACACTGTCTGATTGAAGCAGGGGGGTTTTATCATGTGACTGACTGCAGGTGCTCTAATTGGCTTCAGGTGCTCTAATTAATCTATAGCAAACTTTTTTCCTCTTACGGGGAATAAGGCTCCCTTCTAACCCTCTCCTGCTGTCCTCTGGTCATGCTGTATCACAGTGGTCTATCACAAACTTCGAAGAGACATATAGACAATGACACTATTAACATGTAGATGAATCTTGAATGCAATATTCCCTTTTGATCTCTGAATCAATAGCAATAGTGACAGACAGGAACTGTCTGTTTACATGGCTAACATTTAACAAGATTAATAACTAAACACATACAATTAGTATCACCTCTAATTTCTAACAATATAGGTTTCCATTTCAAAGTTCTAGCCTATTTACCATGGAGTGGCTCTAATTACCATTCACATGCCTCTAATGGTTGACTAATTACCATTCACATGCCTCTAATGGTGTCATTTATCCTACAGGATGCTTATCCCTTTCTGGCCATAATCACACTTTTTATAAGATTTGTTGTAATTATATAACAGTGGTAGCAACAATGATCTGCATGGTCATATTTTAATTAGACAATGTCACACTCACATTCAAACGTGGGAAGCTATTTGTGCTATTAGGTTCATGTCCATTATTGATAGGCTACACAGAATTCAATTACTTGTTTTATTTCAGTGGATAATATCTGTTTATTTTTAAGCTTTTTTTTTAATCTTTAAATTTCATGGGGAAAATTATGGGGGTCAGACAATGGAGAGGTAAAACTAATTACTGATTGACAGTATCAGAAGGGTAGCCGTGTTAGTCTGGATCTGTAAAAGCAGCAAAGAATCCTGTGGCACCTTATACTAATGTCTGTTAGTCTATAAGGTGCCACAGGATTCTTTGCTGATTGACAGTAGACACAAATTCAAAAAGATGAAGCTTTATAACCATTAAAACACAAATTGTAGACGTATGTCAAAATATACAAAGTAAACAGCATGAAAACAAACTAAAGCTTTCAAGCAGCATTTTTCTTACTTTGCCTACCTGTAAATTTCAAATATTACCGACAGAAATATTTTTTCAGTGTTTTGTGTGTATGGTGAAATTGACTTTCATTGACATTTACCAATTTAAAAAGAAAATCAAATCTTCCCAAACTTAATTATAGAAAACGTCATTCATATTCAGCTGTGTGTCAAGCACTGCATAGGATCCCTAGGGCTTTGTTTACACAAGCATAACTACCAACGTGTTGCTGACCTAGCTGTAAATACAGGCCATGTCCAACGCCAGTTAAGAAACTGAGTAAAACTTGTTCAGGTTCTAATTAAAAATGGCAATTTGTACCCTCTTCTCATCAAAGCATTCAAAAATACATACTCTCGTGTTTCTCAAATGCAGGCACCAGCGACTTTTCTTGCGGCCACAGCCTCCTTGGCAGTGGGGGAAGGGGAGGAGGCACAAAGCAACAGCCCATCCTCTGGGGCTGCCAGGAGTGGTTGGGCCCTGCCCCCCTCTGGAGATACAAAATCTGGAGGAAGAGGAGCCAGTGAGTTCCTCACCTTCCCAGGGGTGGTGGGTCAAGCTTCAGCCCTGGTGTAGTGAGTGGCAGGCTCCAGCCATGGAGCTTCAGGCTTGGTTCCCTGAATGCCTGGTGAAGGGCTCTGGTCCCGAGCTCACCCCCCCATCACCCTTGGCCCCTGCTGCCTCCCCCAGTTCCCTATCGTCACTGACCCCCCACTGTCTCCGTACCCATATCCCTATCCAGGGCTTAATTTGTCCCCAGGCTTGCTAAGGCTGAGTTAGTCTGCTATGAAAAGTGATATTTGTATGTATATTCCCTCAGATGAAGTGTCTTGGTTCTGTACAGGCAGGGCCGGCGCTTGCATTTAGCCTAGGGCACCAGCCTAGGGCACCAGGATTTGGGAGGGCTGCAGACTGCTCCGGTGGACCTCCCGCAGGCGTGCCTGCGGAGGATCCGCTAGTCCCTGCAGCAGGTCCACCGGACCAGCGGACCGTCCACAGGGAAGCCTGCAGGAGGTCCACCGGAAGCCTCGGGACCGGCAAGTCGGCCCTGTGCCTAGGGCGCCAAAAGCCCTGGCACTGCTCCTGTGTACAGGATTCTCCAATAATGTATTGATTCTGCCAGTGAATACTGAGATGGCATAAATGAGGCTTGTCCATCAAGTGAAATAACTAATATCATAATCCTCTTTGGGGTAGAACCCAAGTAGGCAGTTTTCCCTTGAAACAGACCAGAGGATTCCTACATTTCCACTGGTTTTGTTTGTAGCTAAGACTTTCATTTAAAAAATAAATGAATAAAATAAAGCTTAAAATAGAATACATTGAAATCCTGACAAGGTATAGTCTGAAAACGAAATAGCATATCGTCACAATTTTCTTATGGGCAGATGGGACATATGAATGATTGCCACTGAAATCTATACAATTGCCTGTGCGAGTAATTAAAGAGACATTTTTAATTGAGTTATTAGAAAAACATCCAGTTCTCACAGTACCATATTACTAATTGTTGTGAAAGAGTGAAAGAATTTTTAAAAATTAAAAAAGAAACTTATTATAGACAGTTAAAAGTGAAACTGGCTTTACACAAAGTGATGTAGAATGCACTAACTAGAAAAAAGAAAGTGTGTGTTTTTATTAACTTTTAGTACAGTTTTCAAATAAAAATGTGAAATTTTAAAGTAACTGCAGTATTGCCTCTATGAGTTTGATTTTCATTCAAACCTTTGCAAGTAGATAAGATTACCACTGTAATCCCTTAATTTAATATTGCCCACCAAAATTGTTCCAGTGCATTGCAATGTGCAAATTTCAATTGTATTTATTACACCTGCTTATAGAGTGAAAGGAGAAATCTAATTCACATTAACCATTCTTACATTGCAGAGTGAGGGAATTTTCTGGGAAGATAAATACATGAATTCTGGAAGAGGACTTGGCTTGTGTTCAAGGTACTGTTTCTCTCCATGAGAAAATAAATAATATCAGCCAGTGACACTTTTTTTTTTTTCTGGCTGTCTCTGTTAATTATAGTCATGTTCATTAGTGGAAATGGAGGTTCTGAAATTGGCATAGTTCTAGAGTACTGAACTGGACTGTTAGTTCAGTCAGAATTTTGTTTGCTGTTTAAAGATTCCCACCTGTGAAACTTGTCGTTCTAATTACAAATCATGACAGAGAAGCAAAAATATCTTACCAAGAAACAATGACATATGTACTGTATCCAGCATGGCAGTACAGTGCAGCATATGAAACACCAAACCCACACAGAGAAAGCACACAGAATGTGTCACTTACTTGTATATAATAAAGAATGTATATCTTGTCAGTTCACTTTACCAACAAAGGGATTTATGTTTAACATGGATGTGCAATGTTGCCAACTCTCAACATTTTATTGTGAGTCTTGCAATATTTGATTACTTATGGCCCTAGCTCCTAGAGACAAATGATTAGGTGAGAATCTCAGTTTTATTCACCCCTCTCTGAATTTCTAATCTTCACCGTTGTGGAAAAAAGGTTGAAAGTAATCCAAATGTATCATAAAGGATCAAAAAACAAAGCTGGTATTTTAAAAACTCATAATTGATTAGTTTTCAATCTCAATTTTATACCAATTTCATGATTTCTGAATCACGACTTGAATGTTTAAGGTTGGCGATACTGCATATATACAACCACTAACACTTCCAGAGCTTCAAGCGGTGTCTTAGGATACGGTCTACACTACCCAGATTGGCGGGTAGTGATCAACCTATCGGGGATCGATTTATCGCGTGTAGTGTAGAGGCAACAAATCGATCCCCAATCGCTCTCCCCTCAACTGCTGAACTCCAGCTCAGCAAGAGGCGGAAGCAAAGTTGACGAGGGAGCCGCGGTGCGCTGTGAGGACATGAAGTAAGTAATTTTAATTCGATCTAAGATATGTCGACTTCAACTACACTATTCTCGTAGCTGAAGTTGTGTATCTTAGATGGATCCCCCCATCCACTCCCCAGTGTAGACCAGGCCTTAGGCATTCAAACCAGTGGTAGCCGTGAGGCTAAAGAGCGACAAAGACTTCACAGTATTTGCAATGTGCAGGATATTGGAATCATTTTCTGAATTCAAATCCACACTATATTGAACTGTGGTTTAACAGTTTTAGCTTTATGCCTGTCAAGATATGTTTCTCATGTCAATTTACAGAATGCTACACTGAGCAAAAACAGGTGAACAATCGCTTTACCTTTAGGCAAACAATAATGCTACAGTCCTAGACAACTTCCACACCCAGAAAGAACTGTGATAGTGTATGTCCCTGTTTATGACACCTATATATTATAACACAGCACCAGTCTTCAAACGTTCAGGTTCTTAAAGCTGTTCATCTCACCTCTCTACTGTCAGTTTCAGGATTTGGAGAAGAGGTTATTTTGATTAAAAAAAATCAATGATGTCAAATTTGTGCTGTACTTGATGTACTTATATGGTCCACATGACTTTCAGATTCTGCAGAAACTAAATTCTCATGATTAAGAAGATATCTTCGTAAAGTTAATGGAAGGTAAACTTATGCAGGATTGTCTTCCTTAGTTTGCAAGGACCTGAAACAGTAGCTCAGAGGTGTGTACACCTCCTAATCTCATCTGAGGTTAACTCTAAAACCTAAAATATCAGCGTTAAATTAGTATTTTGATGTGGATAACTTTAGCAAATGTGGTAGGAAAAGCTGTGGAGAAGATCTGGATGTCATTGTAAGGATGGAAATGAAAAGGAAAAATGACAGGAAAGGAGAAGAGACAGTGTGCTTCAGTGGACAGGCCATTGGAAATCTGGAAACTCTTGGAAATCTGGGTTTTAGTCCTGTCTCTGCCAGTGAGATGCTGTGTGACCTTGGGTGAGTCACTTCACCTTTTGGAGCCCCTTTTTCCCCCCAACCCTTTGTCTCTCTTGTTTATTTAGATTGTATACAGGGACTGTCTCTTGTTATGTGTTTGTAGGTGCCTAGACAACAGGGCCCTGATCTCAGCTGCAGCCTTTAGGCAATGCTGTGATACCAATATTACCAGCAAGAGAGAAACAGTGAAAGGAGGATAGGAAGGAAGATAAAGAAAAGGCAAAAATAGCACTGTCTTTAGGGGAGTATATTGTCCAACTAACTAATGCTCAATGTCAATCAAAAGTTTAGTTATTCTAAGAACCATGTTCTACCCTTGATGTTTGAGTAAATCTCCTTTTAATATCTGTGGGTGCTCTGCTGTGGGTCAAAGGCAGTATTTAGTCTCAAATGTATACCACCGCAGCCCATAAATAACAATGCAAATTGGTCCTCCCTACAGAATGAGTTCACTTGTGCAAACAGCACTTTAGACATGTGACGTGCTACATAAATACTAAGCATCATTGTTAATGCTTGAAAACATGAATCCACAGTAAATAATTTAAATGTTATACTTTCTGCTTCAAACATTCTTGCATTCGAGGACTCCAACCAATATTGCGTTTTTCATACAGGAGAGACATGGATATGGACAAATCTCACAGTCGTACTGATGTTCAGTTAGGCCTCAAAAACCTGGCATGTTCATATTAAATTATTTGTAAAATTACGTACCCACCCACCATGTTAGAGGAAATGGAAAATATACAACAATTTGCAAAGATAAGATTAATTTAATTAAAACGTGATAAATCACCCCTTGACAGTCTTCTGTCTTCCCGATTAGCAATACAACAAAATGAGCTGATTATTCCATCTTTGGCACTTCCCCATTACAAGTGTGTCAAAAATAATCATGTATTTGCTACCAGTATATATGGCAGGAAAAATGTTTGGTTTAATTCCTGAGCATTTAACTGTAATCTTTAGCATTCTAGTTAATCATTTAATATGAAATCTGATCCCCAAATGTGTTTTTCATGAGGCACTAAAAGTATGCACTTTCTTCTTTTAAGGCTGGCATTAATTTATTAAAGGGACCCTGACAAGTAGTGCGGTAATGCTTCATGGCAACAGCTGAATGAAAGGCTGGGCCCAAAATTAATAGAGCAGTACATGCCTGATTTGACAAATTCCTGTTGATCCACTCAGTTGATTTTAAAAACTAATCTCAAGGGGTTCCGGAGTAGCACACAAAGGTAAGCATCTGAAGGGAGCTGCAGTAATTCTACTAATTAATATTTTCATTTCACAGGAAAAAGCATTATTTGATTCCTCCATGTAGAAATGTTCCTTTGGTATTACCAACTGTTACTTTCAGATTCATTTCATGTGAGGACATTCCTTTCTTCCTTTAGGACCACATAAAGGGAATGGATCATACATGTCTAGTCCACATTAACACGGATGGCCAAATTCTATGTTCTGAAAGACATTGGTAGTTCTATGCTCTTTGTCACTTTTTTCCCCAAGTAACAGATGGATATTACTGTCTAGGGATAGATATTACTCTGTCTTATTGTAACCTCTGATGATCCATAGTGTTCCCTTTTCCTATGGGGTTCCCTCTGGTATTTTATACAAGTCAGCAACTGATGGGGAAGGGCAGTGTCAAAAAATGTGATCTAGAGCAAGATTTTGACTCACATCAGAATCCTAGAACACTGAACAGGGCCGGCTCCAGGTCCCAGCGCACCAAGCACGTGCTTGGGGAGGCATGCCGCGGGGAGGCGCTCTGCTGGTTGCCGGGAGGAAGGCAGGCAGCTCTGGTGGACCTCCCGCAGGCGTCCCTGCGGAGGGTCTGCCTGCAAGAGATCCACCGGAGCTGCGGGACCTGCAGAGCGCCCCCCGCGGTGTGCCGCCGTGCTTGGGATGGCAAAATGGCTAGAGCCGGCCCTGACACTGGAGACGGAAAATGGGAAACAAACTCAGAGTAGATTTTCATTGCCTTATTAGCAGTAAGCATTTCTAAAATGAAAAGCATACGAATAAACCTGCATGCCTAATACTCATGGAATGATGCCTGTGCCTAAAAGGCTGGAAAATATTACTCCAAAATAGTTTATGCTAGTGAAAATATTATCTCTGGTAATGCAAGATCACTGGACATCCTGTTCATCAAGGGGTGGGTTTAGTTATTCAGATTGTCCAGCCTGTTTTCAGGAAACATTTAAGCTCTGCATTGTGTCTGAGTTCTGCTCAGGTTCAGTGGAGAAGGGGTCTATCAGAGTCCATTTTGGCTCCCTGATTCTAAGCTGCCGAGCGTCTGCACAAGTTAAAGCTGCAGAGCAACAGTTTAAACTTATGCCACTGATGTAAGGTATCTCACAGAACTTATGCCAGTGGAAAATTGGATGTAGGAGAATCTCACTTCACCAGCCCCCTTTCCCTCTCCTTCATTGCCATGCTCTAACATGCCTTGTCCAATACAGCTCCGCCGAGCTTTATACTGGTGGAACTTCCCCTAAATGGGAAGAATTATCCTGTGGCAATCTCTGGCCTTTGTAAACTTGAGGGACCAGATAATCAATGGGAGTTAGGGGCCTAAATAGCCTTGAGGATTTGGCCCCCGTGTTGACAGAGATTGTCTGTCTAGGGCCCAGATCAATGAAATCTCTGCAAAGCTCCCGTGTGAAGTTCCTCCCTAAGAGATTCATCAGGGAGGATGGGATCTCCCACACATTTCCTTGCACCTTCACCCCCACACACAGAGAAAATGTTGTGGGATCCCTACAGAAACCACATGATCCCAGGGGATCCACAGAAGGCCATTGCCCTCAGTACCTCCCCTTCCCTGGTAGGTGGCTCCTCTCTGGCTTAGGGGACTTCCCCCCCCCGCACACGCCAGAGGATCCCTGTCATGGAGGGAGCAGTGTAAAATAGGTAAGATGCCCTAGGTTATATCATTTGTTCCAGATAAGCTCTGTGGGGACAGAAGAGAGGAACCATGTTTCTGTTCCCAGCCACCCAGTCCCAAAACTCACTGAAGTCAAAAGACCCAGAGACTCTAAAAAGTGGGAGATAATATGTCAAAATATGATTCCTGGGAAACAAACTCGATCTGCCTACAGAAGGTACAAGGCTGCTATAACTATTGAGGCATGCCTCAGGCATACCCCCACAGGGCTAAGTTTTGCACTGACATCTCTCAGTCAGGTAAGTGGTATTCCTTTATCAGTCAATCAATATAAATATGAGGAAGGAAAAATTCCAGTTTCAATATTAATTATTAGAAAAGTCAATGAAATTACACATGGACAAGTGAAAGCAGAATTTCCCCTGACATATAAATCAGTATCAGCGCCCCCAAAGGGCCATGTTCTGCTCTGACTTACAGCCATGCAACCCATAATTCATGTCAACAGAGTTGCAGAGAGTGTAAAATCGAAGCACAGTTTGGCTGAGTGGCTCTAATTTATCCTTTGCCATTATAGGCTGGTTTATGGAATCTTCCTCTAAAGCAGCTGATACTGGTCAATGTTCAAGACAGGGTTATGGATTAGATAGGCCATGAGTCTGATCCATTATGGAAGCGCCTATAGTCCTATTTAAAAACAACAACATATTACAATATCTATTGAAATCTCCTGCTTACTGAAATAATTTGTCTTTTTGGCCAAATGATTGTACAAAAACCTCAGATTTTTCCATTTGCTAAGTTAGGTGTTTCAGGTACTTCAGCTCAGAAAAGACAAAGAAATAACTTCTGTCCACATAAGGAACTGTTCTAGTTAGCGACTGATATGAAAATTCACACTCAGAGTTTAACCCTCCAATAGTCAGATGCTGCCAATGTTCTGGGTCAGTGCTTTTCCAAAAAACACCCACACTTTCCTGAGACGTGAAAGTATTCAGAAGAGCAGAGTGGGTCAATTGCATGACTCATGTGATCAATATCTAGGCTGCCAATTATTTAGCATAGAATAGATGTGTGAAAATGTTTAGCTATCACATATCACATTAATCCCAATTTTGCAAACACATGTATTAAACTCGCTGGAAGCAGACATTCATAGTTTTGGCACCTCTTCTTTAACATTTCTACTCTCCCCTTCTGGGACTGTTTCTGCTTCCCATCCTCAAGGGCAGACTCCAATTCAGCCATGCACAAGGCTTACTCTCTCCCATGGACAAAGCTGTTGGGAAGTGGAACGGGGGATCCCCAACTACCTCAGCTGTCTCTCCCCCAGCCACCATCACAGCTACAGTTACCAACACCACTGCTGATACCATCAGCACCCCCTACCAGGGTGGCAGCAGCAGACACAAGCAGGGTCTCCACTACCAAACCTCCTGCATCCACCAAGGGAATGCCCTCAGTCAGCAGAAAGAGCCAGGGGAAGAAAAAAGGCAAGAGGGGTGCAACAGGGCTGCTCACTGGCCAGCCAATTCTACACCATTGCTACTGAGCCTTTCCTCCATTTCTTCCACAAGAGGATGACTGGATTGGTGCTGCAGCAGCTGGACTTGTGGTTGGCCCTCTCAATGTATGCCAACAACATGCTCCTCATGGCCTAGGACCTGGGAGACCTGGCATGGGTGGAGGCTTGCCAAGCCAGCCATTCAGCAGCCTCCTTTCCTGGGTCAACTGGGCCAAGAGCTCTGGTCTGATAGTCAAAGACAAGTAGCAGGCGAGCTCCCTTCCACCTACACTTCAGAGCATCTGTTGGGGCACAGGTCTGCTGGCTCAATGTGGGCATGTCCCTTTTTGCTACTGATCCCTGGGTCCTGATTGAGCAGGACCTGGCTGAATAGAATGATGAGTGAGAAGGAGCCATTGGAGACAAATGACCCATTGGCATCAGGGAGGTCTTAGCAAGGGAATATTATACACCTTTTAACAGAGGAAGCACTAGTGACGTTAGTTTTCAAATGCTAGCTTACCACAATGTGATGGCTATCATTTCTAGCACTAAAGGCTAAAACTCATGAATGAATCCAATGCTGAAAGCATGGGAGAAAAGAGAAAACAACTAGCAAGGGGAGCATGTAAATTATGCCGTAAAATTGCCTTTTCCTACCGTCAGGACCAGCGCTAGGGATTTTAGCACCCTAGGCGCACAGCAATTTCGCCACCCCGCGCGCTGGTCCCACGGCTCCAGTGGAGCTGCCGCAGTTGTGGCTGTGGACGGTCGGCTGCTCCCACAGCTCTGGTGGAGCTGGCGCAGTCGTGCCTGCGGGAGGTCCACCGGAGCTGCGCTAGCAGCCAACCGTCTGCAGGCACGACTGCGGCAGCTCCACTGGAGCCGCCTGCCGCCCCCTCTGGCAAAATGCCACCCACCAATAATCCTGGCGCCCTATGCGATTGCCTAAGCTGCCTAAATGAAAGTGCCGGCCTTGTCTACCGTCTGTTTTTCAAATTTTAGTCTAGAATTTAGGAATGGCCCTAACCTAGTTTCTCTAGGTACTAAAATGGAAGAATGTCTCTCATGGGTTACGAGGAAGAATGTGCATTTTGGAGAAAAACATCTGATAAAATTCAATTTTACAGGCTAGTCTTAAAAATGTAGCTTACATTATTTAAATGAAGTGCTTATGAAAGAGCATGAATCATTGTAATAGTGACTGGAAATTGTGGAAAACTCTAATAGATCAAAAAACCTTTGTGTGGTGGGCCTAGTACATGCTACAGAAATTAAGGCTTTAAATGACTCTTGAAAGCTTGAAATTGATCTTCATATGAGACAGCCACAATGAGGAACTTCAAGTGCAGATGCCTGGTGAAAAAAAAAGATTATTTATTTAATAAAGCATACTGAAAGGCTGAGGCTGCACATGCACTAGACTAGACCAATGTAACCCTTCTGCCCGTCTGAGTTGGCAGCAACAAGGGCCGGGTTCAGTATCTAGGGGTTCCATTTCAATAACACAATGCATAACCGGCTCAAGCCCCCACCCAGTGACCTGGGACAATTACATACCACCCACCCCAGGCGCTTCTAGGAGGCAATACTTCCCCTCTCGCAAGCACAGAGTCTGAGTGTAGCAAAATCCTTTTAATAAAGGAGAGAAACAATGCGGCATTATGTTGGGGAAACACCACAAACAGGATTCATAACACAGACTATGAGCAAAAGCCCTCCCCCCACCCAAGTAAGTTTGGCAGTATCCTTTTCCCATCAGGGTCTTGAGTCCAGCAACTCAAAAATCTCTCAGAAGTCCAAAAACCCAAGAGTATCTGTCCCTGGTCAGTGCAGCCCCAGAGTTCAAAAGTTTATCTGCAGAGTTTCCCCCTCACCCCAACCTGGAGGGGGGAGAAGCAACGCAGTGATGTTAAGGGACACATTACGTGGTCCGAGGCCAACTGCCCTGCCTCTCCATGGGGCTCTGCTGCAGCCTTCACCATGAGCCACTCTGCCAGTTGCTCCACTTCACTAGCTGTCCCACAAGCCACTCCAATCGTCCCACAAACTGCTCTGCTCCACTAGCTGTCCCGTGAGCTGCTTCAGTTGTCCCACAAATTGCTCTGCCAGCTGCTCAGAAACATATCTTCAGGCACTCCCACAGCACTCAGTGATTTTAACTCTTCAATGATTTCAGCTTGTAGTAGGGGAGCCTCAGTGCTGGTGCACCATTGGCCCAAAGTGAATTCAGCTCAGCAACCTGTAACTAGACTCCTAATGGAATTAAAATTAGCTCTGATATTCCACAGGAGAGGGAGAGGGAGGGGGAGAGGGAGGGAGAGAGAGAGAGCACAGAAGGTGCAATTGATATTTCAGGCCCTCAAAAGGCACCCATACCATCAGGTACAAATACCTGACCCCAGCCTCTGTCAATTCACTGGGTTTTGGAACCCATGTCCCTTGTCTAGTGAGTGCTACTTAGTTGATGGCAAGACCCTCTGCCATAAAACAGTTTCATTGTCCTTGATTCAGATAATCAGGATAACAACACTTATTCTTCCTGCCCCAATCACAGAGAAACTGGGGATCCCACAGCAGCCAAAGTGACATTTGGGCTCATGCTAGGCAGGGTGGGTGTGCCTATGCAAATAGCCCCTGAAGTTCTTTTCCACAGCTACCACAATTCACCACCAGATGTCAGGGTAGAGCTCGTCCTGACTCTGCTTGCACCAGTGGTTCCCAAACTGGGGTTTGTGAACCCGTGAGGGTTTGTGAAATGTTATAGGGGGTTCTTGGGAAAATAATTCCCTAATGGTGGACAGAGCTGTCCCTAGGGACCCCAGGCAGCACGGGGCCAGCAGCCCAGAGCCCCTGGACTTCCAGAGCTAAGCAGATCAAAGCAAACATATCTATCACACTGAGGAGATTTAAACTTCAAGACTCCTTATAAGAAACAGAAAGGGAGGTGAATATTTTTTGCTGTTCTTAAAATTAAATAGGCAGCTAGTATTGTTTTTTAAATCATTATGAAGGAACAAGTTTAAGCTTTGTTGTAAAGTGCGCTGTTTGCCTGGACTGCTCAAGACCTGAATGCTTGTGTAGAAGGAACTCTTTTAGTTGGCTTCTTAAATAACTTCATGCTGTTTCACATCTGATACTCCTTGATGAAACATAGGAGCCTTGTCTTATAACAGGCTTATTCAAAGTGATACAAGCTACAAAAGTGAAATTATGGAAGAGTGTTGCCATTTCCATAATGTAATAAAAGTACTGTAATGATAAATAATTAATAATAAATAGTGTGTAATAAGCTTGTCATAAAAACAAAATTTTACATTTCCAAGATCACTGCTTTAATAATTTATATTCAGGTAAAGGAGAAAATCCCTGGAAATATTCATTTTTAAGAGGGGGCTTGCAAGACTTGACATGTTAGTGAAGGGGGTTTATAGGCTGTTAAAGTTTGGGAACCACAGGACTAAACTTATTGGTATAGAAATCTTGTAGAGTTGTTTAGTAGCTTGTGGTCTGTTGATGAAGTTATATCGCCATCTTCTGGAAGAAAACGTAAACTCTTTTTGAATGGCTGCTGAAATTTAGTTGCTAATTTAAATTTCTATATGATGTAAATTGGTATTGGAATTATGCAGCACTTGTACAGCAAGACTATAATTCGGCAGACTGTAAAGGAAAAAAGCTTTATAAATAGGTTTCAAGGTAGTAGATTTGTTCCACACCATTACAATAACTACATTAGAACGGTGATGATGCTTTGTAATAATCCTCAGAGATGTTTATGCTCCATATTGGAAAGGTGGAATCAGATTCCATCTTGGTGGAGTGAGCAACACTGTGGGAGCACAGATCTGATCCTGGGGGGCTAATTTTTCTACTAGCTGCTCCAAATAGACATTAATCAGGGTTTCTGCATCTGAGATTATTGGACTGAAAAAAAAATCATAAACCAGAACTCAATTTTAAAATGTAGGAATTAAAAAGAAAATAATGAAGATTATAATTAGCTTATGTTTTGACTAAATTTTGTTCTCTAATGAAGGTTGGAAAGTTCTTATGCATATTAACTTAAAAAACCAATTTACATGCATACTACCATCTCAGAACAGATTTTAAGCTTTTTAGTCAACAATTCTAAAATCAAAGTTATTTCATTCAGTAGTTCAAAGTATTTAAAAGGTCTGTTTTGCATTCAGATTACTAAAATCTTTTCCCCCAGTCCAATATTGATCATTTGTAATTGCTAGTCTCAAAGAATCATATCCAGAGAAGAATAATTTGGGGGAACAAATTACAAATTAACAAAAGCTCACCAAAGAATGAAGAAAACACACAGTAGTATGCCGGGGCAACAAACTGCAGAGCCACCTAGTAAGCAGACAATACATGATGTAGCATAAAGGTTTCCTCAAGAAATTGGAATAACTGTTATTCATGAACTGTAAAGCAGGTGATCCCAAAGGAGTAAAAGTAAAGCTTGATGCCACACTATTAAGTATTCTGTATGCACACACATTTAACTAGTTAAGAAATGCTGGAGAGAGTTCTAAAAACATTTCTAAACACTAATTTTGTATTATCCCATCTATATAGCCGGGTGCATTAGTTACCATGTCCAATTGTACAGGAGTCAGAGGAAGAATGAAATATACCTAAAACAGCTTTTCCACGGGTAAAAATATCACAACTGTAAAGTCTGATATTGCAGAAAGTAGCAGTATAAAACAGCATAAAAAATGAAAATAAAATTATATATATATTGTTATTGTAGTGGTCTGAGGTGTCCTCAATTAACAACATAGGCAAGGAATTTGCTTGTGCTTTAACATATACATGGCCAAATCCTATAATCCTAAACCAGGAATCAGGGGGATCCTTTGTGTTTGCATCTCCCCTGTCCTTCATGGAAATGGATATTATCTACCTTCTTTTCCCAGGCCCTGCAAAAGGCTCTTTACAGTAGCAAGGAGGCAGGCCAGGATTATACCTAAAACTTTCACTGAACAAGTGGAGAAAAGTTAATGGAACCAAAGACTATTTTTTGTGGGTCTCATGAGGAACTACAGTCAGGGGAGTCTAAGATGGCTGAGCTGAGCAACCAAATTATATGGGCAAAATTTAGGGTGACCAAATGTCCCGATTTTATAAGGACCATCCCGATTTTGGGGTCTTTTTCTTATATAGGCTCCTATTACCCCCCACCACCTGTCCCAATTTTTCATACTTGCTGCCTGGTCACCCTAGCAAAACTCCACAAAGGGAAACCTCAGAGTTTTCTTCAAGTTATGCACTTTTTGTGGGGCTTTTGAAGCTGAGTTAGTGATTTGGACCCTCAGCTCTTACTCAAGTAAAACTCACATTGACTTCAAATGAAAATTTGCTACACATGGCTTTCAGAATTTTGATCTATTATTTTAAAACTGTATATTGTTAGTTTATGGATCTCTGATGTAATAGTTCGATTTCTAGTTAAATAGAATATTAAGCATTTTATGTTTGATACCTAGCTAAAAACAAAGCCCGTGAATTCATCCTCTTCTTTCTGATCCACAAGGTATGTGAACTTGAGCAGAATTTCCAGGTAATTTCTTCTCTTTCAGTGTTGCTATACTGGATTTTGCTTCAAAAAAATAAAATCACAAAGCTGGAAATACACTCAGCAATGACTTAAAGTGTTCAGTAAATATTTACTTGACTTTTGTACTTACAGATGAATAAATGTGGCAGTTTCTGTACTATCCCAGTGTCTGTAATACCTACAAAATTTTATTTGTAACGACGATCAAATTAGCAAACTAGCTCTGTAATACTCTTACAGTATGCAGCAAGCAGCTTCTGAAAACAAAATAATCTTCAGCATCGTGCAGTATTTACCAATCCATTATATTCTGCTCACTAACACAAATCAGACAGAAAAATTTGCTTTTGATTATAGAAAAAAATGAAGACCAACAAAGAGACTTCACGTTGAATAGTCTGTTCTTTGGCCACATCATCAACCATCTGTAAAGTATAGATTTAATCAAGATAATGATGTTGTTAAAGAAAAATGCCCATTTCATGGAATAATATGTCTGTACATAATATAATAATATACACACACTATATAAAATAGAAAGGAAATGTATAAACTGATTCACAGTTATAAGATTTTTTTCATGGTTATTCCATGCTTGTGTATATATATGAATAAAATTCAACTGTTGGGCTTTTTCTCTCTCTCTTCCACATGGCTTACATTATTTAAGTAGTTGTCCATATATTGACCAGACAAACACGGAATTTGGGAGTTGTAAGTATTTGCACTTCAATTTATACTTGTGCTTTTACTTTTAAATACATAAGCACCATTTCCACAGCATACTCGTAAGAACCTCTGCAGTGGTGTACTTGTCACTTATATTTAAATCCTTTTGATCAGTGATTATTGCAACACTGGGTAAATACTGTACCCAGAACAAGTTCTGTCTTTTGGCTTCCCCCCAGGCCCATGCTGACCACTGCCTTCTTTGGTTCTCTACTGGCTTTCTGCTCTATTTCCGTCCATCACATGCCCTGACACACACACAGCTGCAACTAATCAGAGCCATAGGCCCTGTGTTTGCAATTAGGCTCTAGCAAAACCCCTTAGCTTCAGCCCAGGGTTTCCAGTTAACCATGCCTTGGGTGTTGGTTTTTATTATTTAAGCTATGACTAGAAAGAAGGCATATAATGGCTCCTTCCATTTAGCCTGGATGAAGGGTGCTTACTACACCTATCTGCTTTAACCAGGACTATGACTGATGGCAGTCATTAACACTTTCAAACATAAATATTGCTTTTAATTATTGCATACTACAAGAATTGCTTTAAAAATGTATTATCTGAAGTAAATTTTCCCAAAAGTTAACATCAAGGCAACCCAAACTTGATAATATATTTTAGCTAGTATGTTATTATATTTTTAAAAATTATATTAAAAAAGTAGGAAAAATAAAATAAGGGTAGTACTGAGCTGCAGCTCAGAATTCCCTTGTGTATATGAGACGAGCTTTCAAAGCACTTTAACGCAGCCTGCTAGGCATAAACATTGTTTCATACAGGTGGGATTCTCATTGGTATCTGTATGTACAACTTTTACTTTAATTTTTCATATTTGTTTTTAAACTGCTTCTTTTTAATCATTCTTGCAAGTTTCAAAGGTACTAATGTGTTTTGTTTCCTCATTTCTCTGTTGTGGAGAACCTCAATCTCACTCAACATAGTCCTGCTCCCTCCAATCAAGCTCTTCTCTTACAAGTTATACAGAATTTATCTAACTGATTAGACCTGATAAAAGTAATTATACATCACTTAATGGAATATTTGCCAACAGCCTTACAAACCAAAAATGTCCTTCCCTAGTAAGACTTCCAAATCAGAGAAAAATCTTTAACGCTCAGAGGAGTCTCATGACAGTCTGGCCCCTCTGTTGCCCTTGCATAGGCCTTCCTGCTGGATGGTGGTTAGGGTTAGTGCAGTTTTACAGGTTAGCATATAGGTTGTTTTTTTGGGAAGTATTCTGCAAGCCCAATAAAATTGCCCATTCCACTTTCCACTCTCTTCAAATCATCTTTCACCCCATTCCCTCCATCTCCAGGTCTTTGAGAATCTTGATGCAAAATATTTAGGAATGATACACATTATAATATTAGCACTGAAAACGATTTATTGGTAGGTATTCATGAAGTCTATTTAAAAAACTATGGAGCAAGGAATACCTAATATTAAAACTGTAGAAAATAGGCATAAGGATATTAACCATTTGCTAGTCAGAAGCATGATACAAGTTCCTACTACATCCCCTGTACATGGCAGATTTTACTTCAGTTTACGTCTTTAGGTTGAAGCATATTGAGCCACCCAGCAGATCTGAAATCATTCACTCAGAGAGGGACTAGAAATTTCACATTTTCATAAAATACTTTGCACTTCAATGGTACCTTCCCTCTGAGAATCTCTAAGGGCCTGGCTACATGATGTATTAGTCCACACTAGAGGAGTGGAAATTCTAGTGAGCAAGGCCAGATTTAGGGGCAGGTGACCCAGGCAACTGCCTGGGTGCCTAACTTGGGGGGCACCAGGTTTAGGGGGTGCCAGGCTTGTTATTTCTTTTGCCATGCTTAACACACAATATTTGATGACTTAGTAGGACTACAGAAAATAGACAGTATTAGGGAGAGCAAGTGTCTATTTTCCGCCATAGAATATAAAAAAGATGCCCCTGAAGAAGCCTTCAGGAGCTCAGGATAGGAAGCAAAAAGTTCAATTGCAATCTAAGGGTACGTCTACACTGCACGATTATTTCGAATTAGCTTAAACCGATATTACAAAACAGATCTAATAAAATCGGTTTAGCGCGTCCACAGTGGGATCCCGAAATCGATTGTTTGCGTCCATGGTCCAAAGCTACCATCGATTTCAGGAGCGGTGCACTGTGGGTAGCTGTTCCTCAGCTATCCCATAGTTCCCACTTCCGTGTTGAGAGCACAGTGCCTGATGGGGCAGAAAACACTGCCCCGGGTGGTGCTGGGTACAGCCTCACCCCTCCCTTTGTGAAGGCAGCAGACAACCCTTTGGCGCCTTTTTCGCGGAGTGCATTGAGCAAACGCCATAGCACAGCAATCTTTCCCTTTTTTTTTCACGTGGTGGGGGGGGGAAATAAACTGAGGAGCTGTTCCCTGAACCACGCCAGACACTGTGTTTGAACCTACAGACATTGGGAGCTCAGCCAATAATGCAAATAATTTTCAGAGACTGCTGTGGACTGTGGGATAGCTGGAGTCCTCAGTACCCCCTCCCTCCCTTCATGAGCGTCCATTTGAGTCTCTGGCTTCCCGTTACGCTTGTCACGCAGCGCTGTGTATCCTGCAGTTTTTTATTCAAACGCTTTGGCATTTCGTGTTCTGTAACGGAGCTGGATACAACAGATTTGTCTCCCCATACAGCGATCAGACCTAGTATCTCCCGTACGGTCCATGCTGGAGCTCTTTTTGGATTTGAGACTGCATCGCCAGCCGTGCTGATCAGAGCTCCACGCTGGACAAGCAGGAAATGTAATTCAAAAGTTCGCGGGGCTTTTCCTGTTTACCTGCCCGCTGCATCCGAGTTCAGATTGCTGTCCAGAGCGGTCAGTGCTGCACTCTGGGATGCCGCCCGGAGGCCAATAACGTCGATTTCCGTCCACATGAACCCTAATCCGAGTTATCACTATCGAATTTAGCGCTACTCCTCTCGTTTGGGAGGAGTTCCGAAATCGATTTAAGGAGCCGTTTAACTCGATATTAATGACGACGTCGTGTGAACGGATACAGCGTTAAATCGGTATATCGGCCATTAAACCGATTTAAAGTCGCAGTGTAGACCTGGCCTAATTTGCAGCAAGGGGCAAATTTTCTGGGAAAAAATATGAGACAGAACAGCACGAACCAGACTTTAGGCAGTAGCGACCGTCCCAGTGCAGAAGAAATTGAGGAGTGAAGTGTAAATATGGAATTCCTATTACTAAGGAATTAGCAAATTTACCTGAAAATAAGGAATGGAAATGTGAGGAAAGTGATGGAGACTTGTCCAGTTTTCCTGGTAGATTAAGGGACAGTGATGATGAAGAAGAATGTGGATCACATGAAGAGGACTAAGACAAAGAAAAATCTGGTTTATATGAAAAGGATGGAAACGATAAAGAAGAATCAACCTCGCATGATGTCAGAAAAGGCAATGAGAAAAATTGCACACCACAAATTGATACATCAGATCCTGCTTTATGGCAGTCAATTCTAAATGCGATTGATACTGATCATACAATTTTGAATGGGCAGGGCAAAATCGAGGATATGATGTTTCCAGTAAAGGAGCAGAAGTCACCTGGCAAGAGTGCTCGAGAATGGTGAGAAACTGAATCTGCATTGGCTAGTTTACTCCAAATCAACTGATAGTGTTCTGTTTTTGTTGCAAAATATTTGATAAGAATGCCAAAATGTTGTTTGTGCTTTCTGGGTACAATTAATGGAATAAAATTTAGCTGATGAGCTAAAGCAACATGAAAAAATTCACCCAGGCATTTTACAGCCACTCCAAATGGACGTAGGTCGAGTCCAGGCTCAAGCTAAATAAGTGTATCAGATGCAGAAAACCAGTGTATTATTACTCCAGAAACCCAGCACTCGAGGAACATGCTCGAGCATCTGCCCTCAATTACCCTCTTCATTACAAAGAATAATTTGGCTTTCTGGGGCTCGTCAGATACATTGTTCACTGAACATAATGGTAATTTCCTCAGTTTGGTATGTTAGAAAACTGTCCATGAAGCCAGTAAGTGACACTCGCTGGGAGAGTCACATTAACAGTGTAAGACCAGCGAGGTACCAAGCAACTGAGATTTATGACACCATGAGGGAACTGACACAGTCAAGTAAAGCAGAGGTCAGAATCTGACACAAGGTGCAAAGCCTGGCAAATCAGATCACTGACTTTAAATTTCTGGTCTCAGTCGTGGTTCGGCATGATATTCTGTTCTAAGTAGATGTTGTAAGCAAGGCATCACAAATTCAGTTGATGGACATTGTGACCGGTACTACTTTGATAAGAAGTAGCCTTGATTTTGTTGTGGCCTACAGACACAATGGATTTGAAGATGCCATCACTGCTGCCAAAGAAATGGTGGAAACTTTAGGAGTTGAGCCTATCTTCAAGGAAACTCATTCGTTGAAAGAAGAGATAGTCTGGTTATGAGAGCAGAGATGAGGTGATGAGAAGCTTGGTAGAAAAATTCAAGAGGGTGGTTTTTTGTTCACTCATTGACACCAGTCAAGTGTCCATCGAAGAAAGGCTTGGACAAATGAAGTGCCATGAAAAGACCTGGGAGTTTTTATGACCTTAGTAAGCTGTTGGACAGGAAAACACTCTTGAACAATTGTACGAACCTTCACCAGATACTGATACATGGGGAATGTTCGGATATCAATGATAAAGACCTCTATGTTGAATTGGACAACATCCATCACATTTTGCAATACGGGAAGCACTCTCCACTACAAGTTCTCCAATTCATTCATGATGCAGGCCTGAAGGACACTTTTCCTAATGTGTGGATAGCTTTGAGGATTCTGCTCACGCTGCTGGTCACAGTTGCGAGTGGTAAGCACAACTTTTCGAAACTCAGGCTCATTAAAACGTATCTTCAATTAATGATGGATGAGAGACCGACATCACTTGCTCTTTTATCCCTTGAAAATGCCCTTGGCCAGTCTTTCGATCTGTCTGACTCTGTGCTTAGGTTCACATGGGAAAAGGTGAGAAAAGTGATCTTTTGAACTAAAGTACTAGGGTTAACATTCTGAGGCTGTCATCTGTTGTAATATTATTTAATGTTGGTCCTCCCAATGTTGGTGCACAGTTCAATTTCTTGATGTTAGTACATTTCAGTTATTCTTAAAATTAAAAAGTTTCTATACACTTAGAGGAAACAAATTTCTTTATTTGCTTATATATGGCATGAATGAATACAGATTTACAAATCCTAGTGTACAAATGTATCATTTTATATGACAGGGATAAATCGTGCATGCAAATTGTGCATCAAAGTCATGAAATGGGCTACAAATACAATAAAAAATAAGGTATTCAAAAGTTTAAAAAGTGGGGGGGGGGGGCGCCAAAGATACTCCTCACCTGGAATGCCATTTGGTCTAGGGCCAGTCCTAGTGAGCACTAGCATATTGTGTGCAGACCTGCCCGTGTAATCACTGCTGGCACACACTAAAAGTTCTCTAGTGTGAGTTAACGCAGGACTGTTTGGAACAGGACTACATTAGCTGACAAGAAGGAACTTCCAGTGCATGCCAGCAGGGTCTACACAGACCAGTTAGTATGCAACATGCTAACGTGCAACAGAATTTATAGCCTTCTAGTGCAGACTAGTTCACCATGTAGACAAGCCCTTAGTGCTTAAACATTAACCAGTCAATCTACTCTCTCAGAACTCCTTGAGAGAATATTACCCACATTTTACAGGTGAATAAACTAAGACACACAGGGTAAGTGATTTCCCTAACACTACACACAAAGTCAGGAATGAACACTAACTAATAATTTTCAAAGCTTGCAATTCTCTATCTTCAAATACATAATTATTCAGTTCTTGTCTATTAACTAGGTATGCCTACCCCTCTGATATCCACACTCTTCGGTACAGATACTCCTACCAGTTTATGTGCTGCATCAAACGTGTAGCCTATTATAAAGTTTCAATGCTTACATATTACAGTTATAGGAACAATAAAAACATATAGTAGAAAAACCACTGGAGGTATCAATCCATGAGCCCATGACTGATGCAAAGTTAGAAAGGACGCAGGTTGGGTTATTTTATTTTTAAAAAGACAATTCTGACTTCAATTGTGATTTTTAATTCTATATTTTTCCACTATTCCAATCCAAGCAGCAGTGAAACAAATTCTACACCTATGTAGATCTAAGATAGAAATGTGAACCTTCAATTTTAAATGTTAGAAGGGAAGCGATACTCAGGTATGTTCAATCAGGTACATTTCAGCCTCTTCTTCCTATCCTGGGCTTACCCTGTGATGTTCATATTTGCAATCAGTCATATTGACTATGTTCCATAGCTTCCTTGAATCATTTTTAAATTTTGTCCTTGTGTATTTCTAGTTGTGTTTGTGGGGGGTGGTTTAACTAAATCAAGGCAAATTTCTACTGAGACTGTAACAATAGTCTCCTCTTGTCAACTGCCTTGAAAACCACTTCCAAGTGTAATGCATTTCTGAAGAGTCCTCTGTTCTTGGACATCTTGAAGAGAGGAAGGGTGGTCTTAAGGGAGAAATATTTTGGGACTAGGATTCAGGAGAAATGGGCCTGGGTCCCCATTCTTCAGACTTCCCCTAGACTTCCAGTGTAACCTTGGGCAAAACAAAATCACTTTATAAAATGAAGATATTTTCTTATCCCACAGACGTAAAGCAAAGAAACAAAACATTATTTGTGAAATGCTTAGGTACCACAGTTAGAGGAACAATATAAGAAAACATATTTGACAGACCCATTGGGGGCATCATTCTTTTTTCAATAAGACACTCATGAGGCTGATTGGGAATTTCCACAGTGTGTTTAGGCATAAATGAACCTTGATGTTCCCATTACTTTCTTTTTAAAAGTAGTTATGCTTTCATTCAGAGACTGAAATTAGAAACAAATGTTTCTAGTCTCAACCCCAAAAATTCATATGTCTTGTTAATCTACTAATGCAAGCCAATTTCGTGTTTAGATGGATAGGATGATCCCTTTGAATCACTTGGTGGTAACATAGCAGTTTCTATCAGTTTGTTTACAGTGAAAGAAAATGAGCAAGTCATTGAACCAGTTGGGCCTGGAGTCCCTGATGTTAAGTGTTGAACAGCCTTACAACCAAGTTCTGCCAGGGAGATGAACTTGACAGTAAAGACTATCCAGTGATAATGGGAATAAGATGTGAATCAAGACTTCTTGTGATAGCAGATCTGACCCTGTTCTTGGAATCTGGTGAAAATAAAAAATTCTTGGTACAATCAACTTTCTGGCGGCAGCACCTCTTTGTTTGCAACATGAAGAGGAGTCTGTCAGGATGGGTATAGGTTAAGACCAAATGGATGAGGTAAAATAGTTATTTGTCCTGGCTGTCAGGCATAACATTCTTGTTCTCAAACAAGATCTTTAAGGGCTTGGGTTGAAATATTTCCTGTAAATGGCATCCATCCAGCAAAGGGAAAGGCTATTAAACTTAGAACGTACCTCTAGTCCATGATTTCAGTGAGAGGATGACTACATCAGTCACAGGACAAAAGGAAGGGATTAGTGGATTACGGATTGTTGTAATAACCATAAATCCAGTGTCTCTGTTCAGTCCATGATTTTCAGGCCCTGTCTACATTACAGAGTTAAGTTTACTTAAATTATATCAATGTTCATAAACTGCTGTAATGACATCACCTGTGCATGTTCACACAATGCTCCTTGTGTTGGCAGAGTGCATCCACAGTTGGTGCTCTAGCACTGACAGGGAGAGCACTGCATTGTGGGTCGCTATCTCACTGTGCAAATTGGCACATTCTCCTGCTAGGGGTTCTGGGAATGGATCAGAGTGCTGCAGCGGCACAGGAGCCAGCAAACAGAGCTGCTAACAGGGGAGTTTCAGTGGGAATTTGCAAGGGCAACTTGCGGGGAAGACTAGAGAGCTAGGCAGAGGAATAGACAGGCTAGTGAAGGGAGTGTGTGGTGTTCTGCCAGTGTTCTGGTGCTGTTGGGGGTTTGTTTTGGTTTGGTTTGTGTTTCCCAGACTAACAGGTTTTAGGTGGGAAGGCTGTGACCGATACAGAGGCAGCAGTGGAAGATACAATGAAGATGACTGGATGTGGAAGCTGCGGCACGCACAGGATTCTGGAGGGGGTACCTGAAAAGTGTTTCGTCTGCATGAAGTGCCGCCTGATAGAGCTGATGGAAGAAAAGATCCAAGGACTGGAGATGCAGGTGGAAACTCCAGTTGAGTTTAGAAGGGGGTTCAAGCGGATGATGGAGCAAAGACATGAGGAGGCTGAAGGGAAAAGCTCAGACTTGCAGATGGAAGCAGGACCAAAGAACTCTTGAGGGGAGACTGCTGGGTGAGGAAAGTGGACCGTGGAAGCATGTGACTAAGAACCAGGCAGAGGAAAAGACGGGCTAGTGAAGGTGAAATAGAGCTCAGGAACAGGTTTGCGGAGTTGAAAAATGAAGAAGAGGCACAGCAGGTAGTCACTGATGGTGAGAGGGCACGGAAGAAGAGAAGAGCAGCTAGTCCTATAGGAAAAGGGGAAGAATCAATAGAGATAACACCACCAAACATAAGCCCCAGGAGGATACGGGATGGGTGGCAGAGAATTGCAAGGGACAATAGGAATCAAGAGGACTTGCAGCCAGAAGGAACAGGGGATAGACCAGAGAATCACACCATCACCAGGAAAAGGCAGGTCTACATGATTGGGGCTCCTTACTGAGAAGAATAGACAGGCCTGTAACTAGAGCTGATCCAGAGAACAGAAGGGTGTGCTGTCTGCCGGATGCTAAGATACAGGATGTGGACCTGCGGCCGAAGAGGATCCTAATGGGAGCAGGAAAGTATCTGCTGATTGTCCTTCATGCGGGAACAAATGATACAGCTAGATTCTCACTGGAACATATAAAGGGAGACTATGCCAGGCTGGGGAAGACGCTTAAGGAAATCGAGGCTCAGGTGATCTTCAGTGGGATTCTGCCTGTTCCTAAAGAAGGGCAACAAAGGTGTGACAAGATTATAACGATCAACAGATGGCTCAGGCAGTGGTGCTATAAGGATGGCTATGGGATGTATAGCCACTGGGAAGCATTCATGGACAGAGGAATGTTCTCTTGGGATGGACTTCACTTAAGTAAGGAGGGAAATAGACTTATAGGATGGAGGCTGGCACAACTGATTAAGAGAGCTTTAAACTAGGAATTTGGGGGAAGATGGTTCGGAGATGTCTAGATAATCTCCACACCAGAATTTAACATTGAGAGGGAAGAAAACTAAGTAAGACAGGATACAGCCGTGAGTATGAGAATGGACATAAGGTGGAAGGGTAGTATAGATACCAGTCTAATAGGTGATACTAGTGGTAGAATGTCTGTGCCTAATCGAGTAAAGAATGTCAGTTTGAAGCAAACAGCAAAAATTAAAAAGTTGTACACTAATGCGAGGAGCCTAGGAAAACCAAAATGGAGGAACTAGAGCTACTGGTGCAGAAGTGGAAACCAGATATGTATAGATATACAGAAACATGTGTGAAATAGTAGTCATGACTGGAGTACAGGTATTGAAGGACATGTGCTGTTTAGGAAAAGACAGAAATAAGGTAACGTTGGTGGTGTGCATTGTTACATCACTGATGAGTAGACTAAAGAAATAAGAAGTGATGGAATGGATAAAACAGGAATCTGTCTGGGGAAGAATCACATTGGGAAAGGGAATCTACGGAGGCCTCTCCTGGGGTGATAGCAGCAAAGAATTCCTGTGGCACCTTATAGACTAACAGACGTTGGAGCATGCGCTTTCGTGGTGTGAAGTACCATTTCGTCAGATGAATGTAGTGGAATCCGGGGCACGTTATATATGCAAGCAGCTAGAGATAACGATGGTTACTTCAATTCAGGTGAGGATCGAGGGCCCGTGTTCTAGTAGTTGAGTGTGTTGAACCAAGCGGGGAGAAACTGGTTTTGTGGTTGTGCAAGCCATTCACAGTCTTTGTTTAATCCTGAGCTGGTTGGTGTCAAATTTGCAGTGAACTGACGCTCAGCAGTTTCTCTTGAAGTCTGGTCCTGAAGATTTCTTGCTGCAGGATGGCCACCTTAAGGTCTGCGATAGTGTGCGCAGGGGAGGTTGAAGTGTTCTCCTACAGGTTTTCAATATTGCCATTTCTAATATCTGATTTTGTGTCCATTTTCCTTTTTCCATGGAGGAGACTGTCCAGTTGGCCAATGACCCTAGGCAGAGGGGCATTGCTGGCATATGAGGCTATATTACATTGGTGGACGTGCAGCGGTGATGAACCAGTGATGGTGTGGGTGATCTTGGTTTAGGTCCTGTGATGGTGTCGCTGGTGTAGATATGGGCAGGAGTGCATCGAGGTTTTGTTTGCATGGATTCGGTCCTGAGCAATAGAGTTACTTTATGGTCATTGCCCGCGTATGGAATAACCCAAACCGCCATACAAATGGACTTCACTAAAATAAGACAGGAGATTACATTACCACTTCACCTCTCTACAAAGGAAAAGGGACTGTAAGCTGTCTAAACTCCCACCGTGCAGATGCCACAACCGTGGTACCCCAACCCACCCCAACAATATCGTAATTACCAATTCACACTCAGCCCAGAAGAAAGTCTCCTATCTCAGGACGCTTATTGCCCTGCACCCCTACCAATCATGATCAGTTCGTTGGCGATCTGCACGGGCCTACTTTCACCGTCCTAACTACAAGATACTTTCAAGGCAACACTGGAACAGCGCACTACAATATACAGGCACCCTCCCCACCAACAGCACAAGAAGCAAGAACTCCACTGGACTCCTCCTGAGGGTCGAAATGCACAGTCTGGACTATACATTGAATGCTGTCCATCCGAGTGCACAGGGAAATTGTGGAAAAAACAACATCGCTGCCCTACCTAAGTCGCACAGAACGCAATGCCTCCACAGCCCTCAGAACCACGCTGACATAATCAATCATCAAAGAGGCTGATAAAGGTAGGTGCTGTTGTATCATGGAACAGGTCTGAACTATCCAAAAGGAGGTGCCAGACACTCCCCAATACCCAATTTCTACAGGCCTTTCCCTCAGATTCCATCTGAGAAATAAGACTAAGGAACTGCACCATCTACTCGGACACTTCCCGCACACTAACACCGGAATAAATCAACATTACCCTTAGAGCCCCGACCAGGGTTATTCTATGCTTACTACCCAAGATCCACTAAACCCGGAAATCCTCGGACGCCCTATTCATCCGGGCTTGGCACTTCTCACGTGAAGGACTGTCTGGATATGGTGACTCTCACTGCAGACCCTATGCTACCAGCCTCCAGCTATTCTCCGTGACCACCACTGATTTTCCGAGGGAACTACAATGCATTTGGTTGACCTTCCAGCAAACACCATCCTAGCCCATGGATGAGGCGTCTCTTATTACAAATCCCACACACATGAATACAAAAAAAAAAAAAAAAAAAAAAAAAAAAAAAAAAATGCTGTTTCAGGAACGTATCCCTGATGATGCCACAGCACAACTGGCTGCTGAGCTCTGCTGCCTTTATCCTCACATACACTATTTCAAATTTGATGAATATATATATCTCCAGATCAGTTGGCACTAGCGCATGCGGCACCGCCGTGGCCCCACAATTATGCCAACATTTTTATGGCGACTGGAACAACGCTTCCTCAGCTCTCATCCACTTCCCGCTCCTTCTCTACCTACGCTACATTGATAACATCTTCATCATCTAGACTATCGGGAAGGAGACTTCTGGAAAATGTTCCCATGATTTCACAGTTTCTCACCCCACCATCAACCTCAGCCTGACCATCTAAACTATGGAGGTCCACTTCTAGACACCACCGGTGCAATAATGTGATGACACAGTTACAACCACCCTTATCCGAAACCTACGCGTACTTGCTATGCCTACCTTCAATGCCTCCAGCCTTCCATCCGGGCACATCGACACCGATCATTGGTCTACAGCAAGCACTGAGCTAACGATGGCTCTAACACCCTCAGACAGAGACCACACCTACAAAATCTCCAACCAAGCATTCTCTAAAAACTTACATAACCCGACGAGGAAATAAGGAACAGATAACAGGTAGCCACACTGTACCAGAAGCCTCTACTGTCAAGACAAACCCAAGTAAAGAATACCAACAGGACTCCACTGGCCATCAACATACTTCCCCAGCTAAACCCTCCACGCTCATCAGGGATCTACAACGCATCTGGCACAATGATCTCCACACTTCCCAGCTGGTGGCAGGCCAGTCTCGCCGCCACAGACACCTGTCAACCTGGAAATATTCTCACCAGTAACTGCACACATCACCACACAGTAACTCTAGGCTCAAACCAATCATGCAACAAACCTCGATGCACCAACTCTGCAACATATATCGACACCAGCAACACACATCAGGAATCCGAACCAGATCAGCCATACCATCACCAGTTCATTCACCTGCACGTCCACCAATGTAATATACACCATCATATGCCAGCAATGCCCCTCTGCTATGTACATCGGCCAAACTGGACACTCTTCTGAATACTGACACCATTTTCAAGAGGGAGGGGCTGTTCGAAGCTGATATCTCACTACTGAGAGTAACCAATGATACAAGGGTGCATCTCCTGCATGCTTGAGGCTTCAGACTGCTCTCTTGAGTGCTGGTTTGGTTCCTCCAGAAGCAATTGCAATTGACGAAGCAAAGTTTCCTACAACAGGGAAAGAAACAAAGCAGCTCTGCCAAGGAATCTTTGGAAGAGGATTGCAGAATATCTGCAAAAAAGTTTCCTAGAGATCTCTATGGAGAATTCCTGGGAGATACCAGTGTGCAACAACAAACTTTTCCACAGGGTGCCCGCTGCGTAGCTGCACAGGGGAAATGAGAAGCAGATACAAACAGTACCTCATGTGCACTATGTAACAAAATAAAGAACACCTCTACTTCATGTAACTATGCAGTATCAAAGCAAAATGAGTAAGTACTGGAGCTCCCCACTCCTGCTTCAGGCATGCGAGAGCCAGACTGCTAGGAGTGGCTATAGCCCTCCAAAGTCAGAGTGTCCTGGCTTGACATGCCACCAGAGAACCCTGTCGCCTATCCCACATCCGCCACCACCGAGACCTCCTTGTCCACCACTTCCTTCTCAGGGTTAAGACTCCACTGGCTGCTGCCTCCAATCCCCCCCGAAGCATCCATGGGGCTCTTGGCAGTGGAGGTGGGGTTACCATCATGGAAGGTGTGCAGCTCCTTGCAGAAGCAGCATATTTTCAGCACACCAGAGTGACAGTTGGCCTCCCTTGCCTTCTGGTATGCCTGGCTTAACTCCTTGATCTTAGCACAGCACTGCTGCATGTCCCTTCATGCCCCTTCTCCTCCATGTCATGAGAAATCTGCTCATAGGTATCAAAGTTCATATGGCTGGATCGGAGCTGCGACTGCACAGCCTCAACAGGGAAGATACAATGTGAATTCTCCACACTGAGCAAACAGGAAGTGGAATTTCAAAAATTCCAGTGGCTTTAAAGGGAGAGGGGTGCATGCCTATATACCTGGCTTCAGGGCAGCAGTCTGAAATGGCTGACCAGATCAGTCATGATGGGCATTGTGTGACACCTCCTGGAGGCCACTTAGGGTGACATAAGCAAGCGCAGTGTCTACACTGACCCTGCATCACTCTAACTTTGTCATAGAAAGCTCTATGCCGCTCATCAAAGTTTTATTAGGTCAGTGTAGCAGGAAAGTTAAATTGGCTGGAGGATTGTTGTGCTTATGGCTCTGCTGTTTTGTCAATGATATGATTATGATATCATATGTCCCCTAATGATATCATGTCTGCTCTTCACGGACACAATTTCTTATTGATGTTTAGGTTTGCGGAAAATGAAGAAAAAATGTTCTCCAGTGAGAAACTGAAAGAAGAGTTCGGTAAAGGCTTGTACAAGAGAGATTTCAATTCAATTATGAACAGAAAGTATGTCTTTATTAAAAGGAAGTACAGGGAATTAGATACCATTGGTTCAAGTGGATGGGTTATGAGAATTTATAGTACTGCAGGCAGATCCTGGGTAGGGAATGTAGGCTTAATTGTTTTGAAAAGACCAAAAAATGCCTTACCTGATAATTTTCTGTTGGCAGCTTCTCTCCTCATTCATCAGAAATGAGTAATGCCTCTTGTGACTGCTGTGAGAAGTGTCAAAAGACTAATATTGAGTTGCGCCAGATGTGATAGGCTTATAAACTTTTGTATCTACTAATGTGATGTGTATCTTTGTGAGCTGGTAATTACTGAACTTCCTCTGGGAACTAAAATTAGTGGAAGGTAATTATGACAAATCCAAAGACAGGTAAACACCTCCAGAGAGCTACCACGCCCCCTCCTGGGAATTGCATATACTGGTTCAGATAGGGGACAAGAGCCCTAGCAGACAAAGAAAAAGCTTTTGATATAAAAAGTGTCCACCAGATAGGTTGAGACCCCTTTTTTTGAGCAAAGAACTGATATGAACCTTTAACCAAGAGGGCAAAACCCTGCTGGGAAGGGTGCGAAAGACTGGAAACCAGCCAAGACCTCCATTGGTTACAGTAGGTAAGTTTAGCATGGCTGTAGACTGGTTATTGCTTTTTGTTTTCTCTCTCTGCTTTTCTCCTAAAATAAATGTACAATGGTTTGTGAAAGCTGACTGGTCACTGGTCACCACTGTCACAGCCCCGGGGAGAGAGCGGAACAGCAGGTTCTCTCCTAAAGTCAGACCTACTAGAATAACCTCAGTGAATTGCAGAGGAACTGCAAAACTAAATCCCTGGTTTGGAAGCAGAGGGGCAGCTAGAGGCCTGAGACTTTGACACTGAGCAAATTATGACAGGGACAAAGGCACAGCTAATCCCAAAACTGTGACACCCCTCACCTGTAGAATTCATAGACAGTCTAATGTTGTTTCTGGAGACTCCAGGACTAAGCCCTGTGCATCAACTCAGGCCACCAAAAGTTCTTCCAAAGCTGTAGAAACCAATTATCAGTATTAAGCCAAACTTGAAATTACCCAGACTAATCTTAAATCAGGCATAAGTTTGTTTCCCCTCCAGAAAAAAGTTCCAATTTGCATTCCAGTCATTTACCAGAGTAGCAGTGTTGATTGAATAAGGAAGGAAGCTGTTAGCAGAAAAAAAATCAGGTAAAAAAATGAACACACACCCCCCCCCCGGGGGCACAGATGCTTAATTTAAATGGAAAGTAGCAACAAGTGACTCACAGAAGTGCCGGCGGAGGGGCAGGGGAAGGGAGAACAGTTTCAATGAGTACAGTAGGCAGAAATAGAAGTTCCCCCCCATATGAAGCATAAATTTTGTAATTTAAGAAATTATTAGGGAACCAACCCAGCAACACCTTTTTACCAACGCATGCCCCTGCAGAAGAATGGAAAACTACTTTGCAGATCTTACTTGCACAAGGTGCAAGACTTTCCCTAATAGCCTGCTGATGGGTGTCTCCTCTCCTTGGGAATTCTCATGCTCACCATAGGAAGGGCCTACCAGGAATTGTGACTTTGGGTCGGGGCCAAGGCCCTGGCAGGCCAGTGTGTCTCAAAGCAGTGTGGCCTGGCAGAGCAAGAGTGAGCTTGTGGCAACAGTGCATCTCTCACTCTCTGAAGCACCTGGAAAGCTGCCTATAAACACACGCATGCATTCCCCCACACCTTTGGATGATGATTTGATACTTGCAATGTTTCTCTGCTGCTGAGGAACTTGAGGGACTCTACTAGAAAAATGCTGCTCTGGTTATTCCTCAGCTCTGGAAAGGGAGACTGGAGCTAGAAGTTAAAATGAAGTAACTACTGCACCAAAAATGAATAAAAAATAAAGTTATAGAACAAAGTGGTCAGAAGGAACTGAACCAATAACTTTTTTTTGCACTCAGATAGAAATTCTTTAGGCTGTAGTTGAAGAGCAGACTTTAGTCCTGGAACCTCAAGCAACGTTGGACGAACTCTAAATTCCACAGGTTAGATGCATTACCCATTTGTGACGAATAAGGCGGGAAGCTGTGCTGCAGAAATGCTGTCATGGAACTTTGAGAACACTGGATGATTCACTAGAGACTTAGATGAGCTTGCGTTTATGACATTACTCAATCATGAAATGTGAGATATGGTAAGAGGTCTTAGGCACGGGTCTAGATTTTCCGTAAAAGAAATTTAAGCGGAGCTAAGATCACTAGGAGGATCTGGATGCCCACATTCCTACTGAGACGAAAAACACTGAAGTCTGTAGAAAGTCAGAAGCATTTCTGCTCTGCAGTAGTATATCATCTTGGTTAGGACCCGTCACGCAATACTCAAGATGTCAAATTCAAATAATCTGGATTAGAATGCAAATGACAACTGTGAACTAGAAGATCATTCCTACTGGAAGATGGATCTGAGACTACATTCTTGGCCAGTTTGAGATAAAAAGTTTAACTTGCTTTCTGCTTATTTTTTTCAGTTTGTTTTAATACACCCATCATAGTTGTATGTATCACCTTCTCATTTTGAGCTGTTATGGAAGATGACTTACATCTCATTTGAAAGAGGTAATGTTCCCTAATACAAAACACTGACTGAACCAGCTTTCTACAGCTCAGTTTTTCCTTGTGCTTACATAAACTAGCAACATGGAAAGCTAACACGTCGAACCTTAGCATGTAGTATTTACCATTATAGTCTTACTACTTTGCATCATCACACAGGTTAGGTACAATGAATAAATTGCAGATTATGTATTAGCAGATAGGCCAAGCTCATGAACTTGAAGGAGTAGAGAAAGACAGTATGATTTAACGGAGGGCTTTTACAGTGTTATCAGCAATCCTGTTCCAAAGAGACCAACTCAAAGCAGTACAGTTTAGACTGAATTCGATTTGAACCCACTACAGAGAGACTCAAAACAGACCCATTTTTATTGTCTGGAATCTATTTTATTCATGTTTACCTATTTGAAGGTAGTCACGGGAGATAAAGCCATTTAAAAAAAGAGGCAAGGATTCAGCCTGAATCTGTTGTGTAGCTAGTGGGCATGATCTCAGTCAGACATTCCTGTCTGACTCATACACGGAACTAGGTCAGGAGTAATGGAAAGGTATGTTTTTAATAACTCTCACTTACAAAGGGCTGCTCCAAGCCAGACGCTATAAACTGCCACCTTTTTAACACCACAAAATATTTAGGGACCTGATTATCATTTGTTCTGTAGCTCCTTTACACTGTTCCAATAGTGTAAGAGAGTATGAATTACATTTATACTCACTTCATTGCCAAAGCACCATCAGAAGGCCTTTGATTAAATGAGTATATAACGCTCTAAGGTGTTTTGAGCTAGTCAAAAACAGAGGAGAGCCGCTTACAGGTTCCAGACATGAGTTTAGCCCTGTTTAAACAGGAAGCACTTATTTGTCCCTGAGACAGGGTAAGGCAAGTACCCTGAAAGGATTTTTAAGTGGTAGAGGGCCTTTTCAGGTCATAACAGAAAAAGTGAGGGCTGCTCCACCTGGGACTGAAAGACAAAGTACTTAGCACCCAGGACTCAGCATCTTGGCTTGATAGAGATCTCAGTATATAGAACCCTAATAGTTTCAGCAGTTTCTCTACTGCTGTTGCTGAGTTTAATTCTTTTGATTTTGTCAACTCTTGTATATTGGATGTTATTCTTTGTTCAACCTTTTTGTGGAGGAAAGCTAAAATGTGGCACCCTAAGATATTCATAAGTTTCAGATTCGATTGCAAAAAAGGACCTCATGTCAGATGTAACAGTTTATTTCTACATGAGACTAGAGGTCACTGAATACCCTTCCCATTTGAGAGGATCTCATTTTGAAGACAGACAAAAAGCAGTTTAAGCACAAATTTTTACTAGTGGCAGGCCTCTTCACAACTCCTATTACTACTTGTATATTACTTTAGTAAATTCCAGTCAATTGCATATGTGCAAATTCATGGATAAGACCGTACAAGTGTAACTAGGGACCTTATTTGGTGTGTCAAACTTTTATTAATGGTGACGTGGGAGAGGAAAACCCACTTTAACAAAATATTTTAAATTGGTCAGTAAACGTTATTCAGTAGAAGATTCTATTCTTGAAAGTAACTAAAAAGGGCACTGTAGTTTCAAGTTTCTTAATTCAGGCTTCTTCATAACAAGCATTCAGTTTAGAAATTAAAATGTGTTTCTTCTATACTTCCAATCCTGCAAACCAACCTGGATTCTAACAGTGAAACAGGGTTCTTTTCTTCTCCTATCACCAGTAACAGAAGTTCTGCAGGTCAATAAGATCCTCACAGTTATACCTGTGAGATCCCACTATCTTCCATGAGTCTGTATGGGTTTGACATGGAATTTCTTAAATGTTGATGCAAAATTAGTAGAAGTATCCAGCTCAGTTTCTTAAAACACACTGGCTCTTCAGTGATAATAAGAGCAAAAGGCATCAAAAACCTATTGCTGAAGCAAAAAAGTGACAATACAGTCAAGGCGCAAATCTGTTGAATAGGAAGATGCCATTTTAATAGTCACATTTTAGAGAACCATGCCTTAAATTGTTTCTCAAAGAACACTTTGCATTCCAGTGTTCCTGGTGCAGGCTTTGCAGCAGTCAACTAACGAACAGTGTTCCTAGAGCTGTGCTGTCCTTGTGCACTGGTAAAGTAACTACGAACAGCTGTTAGTTTCAGTGACATTCAAAAACTGAAAAGTCAGTTTGCTCACTGAAAGGAGGAAATTGATAGGGAAAAGTCTGTAAGCAGATAATATCTCAAATAATGGAAAAAACTATAAAAATACTGTATGAGAATGCTCTCCCAAAGCTTTCATTAAGTTTCTATTTCCAATTCTCCTACCACACGCAAATTCATAATAGCCTAATGCTAAGACATTCAATGGAAAATACAATCACCAATTCAGCTGTTTTTAGCAATTATATTTAAACAAACCAGAAAGCTAACTAAGGCTATGTCTACACTGTACACCTTACAACAGTGCAGCTGTGCCGCTGCAGCCATGCCCTTGTAAAGTGCACTGTGTGGCCATTCTATTGCCAGAAGAGCGCTCTCCCGGCTACAAAATAAAACCACTTCCAACGAGGGGCAGTAGGTCCACACTAGCGCTTTTCATCATTAAAAATTTGTCATTCAGGGGGTGTTTTTTCACACACTTGAGCGACAAAAGTTTTAGCTATGAAAGTGCCAGTGTAGACAAAGCGTAAGGATGAAGATTTTTTCAAAAAATTTTATGAACACTCGCCACTGTTTCAATTTATTCAAACTGAACAGTGCTGGTGCTGCAGCAACAGTTGCCATTTTACTGATACTTCCCTAGCAGAAAATAAGTCTGATGAATTTGAGGGAGAAAATGTCAATCAGAATAGAAACTGAGCATAAGCTTTCAGAGTTGTAAGTTACTTAATATTTTTAACAGTGGTTTAATATACAAAGTGTCAAATACTTACCTTAAAGTTTGAAAAACTTCTACACCATCCTTTCATATGATAAATCGCACTGTCTGCATCACAAACTATGCTAGGAAAGAAGGATGGGAGGGCATTGAGGTACAAGACAGGCACTTTTGTAAGCCCCATTAGGTACCAGTTTATATCTTTAGGCACCTAAATACATGTTTAAATCTGATCTAGTGACTTTCTGCTTTGATGTAAGACAGTGAGTTTCTTTGAGATTACTGATCAGAAATCTTACTCTAGTTTAATTTCTGTAATTTTGTCCTACGAAAGTTTTCTTCTGCATAAGAAAATTCAGTTCTTTCTTCCTCCCCTACCTGCAACTTCAATGGTCAAAGTGGAAAAAGTAGCTTATATATTGTTTGTTCCGCTTAATGTGCTACGCTTTCTTTCATGTCTTGCAATGGTTGGCCTTGAAACTCTGCATTTTACAGAGAAATGTCCACCAAATAGGATCTCAAGCTCTTGCTTAGTCCTGGAGCTTGCTGTATTGCAACTTACTGTGGAACAAGAAACCCAAGTTTGAGTATCCACAACATTAGATACTTTGTAATACTAATATGTAGCATACCAATTTCTCCAAGGAGAAGTCTTATTACACTTATATCTAAATTTACTATTTCAATGTCCCTAAGTTTAAAATTTTCTGATTGTTCTTTCCTGTGTTTAAGTCTATAAACCCTTCTCATGCATTGTGAGTGCACATTAGACAACTTAAGATTCTAGTATTTTGCTGTTAACTAATCACTACAATACATTCTTAATTAGTAAGTTGTTAAAACAGATAAGGTACAGCAGAGGAAATACTCAATTCGTGGTTCCAATAATAAAAAGGTGCATTGTCTAAATATGTAATTTCTCACTAAAATCAGCCATCACTACTTTTCACCCTTGATTAGTCCCCTTCCACTACATTTAAATATATTGGTAGTTTCAGGAGATAAACTGATAAACTCCATTTCCAGAAGTCAGCTTCCAGTTACATAAGCATGAAGATTATGAGGACAGATCAGAAGCTACAATATCAAATGATGCTTCTGCCTCATTATTTGAAATTGTAACTACAGTATGAGTTCATGTAAACTTTTCCTCTCAGTACAGGTCCTTTTAAAGTAAACAGCATCAAAACCCCACCAAGGTATTAATGCGTAGGTAAAATTAAACAATTCACCTCTGTTAGCTAACAAATCCTGACAACCTACTAAGCTCCACAGAATTCTTAGACAAAGCACACTACAGGTAGTCCTCTAAGAATCCACTTATGCCAGAAAAAGGTGGTAGTATTGGGCTTCAAGAATTTCTAAATGGCTAAAAGTTATCAAGCAAAACTAAAATAGAGAAAAACCTGAAACAGAGATTGGAATTTTACATGGATCAGGTTAAGGCAGTGGGCTTCTAAACTTTTTCTGATGCAGCCACTTCCAATGAATTGATGGACAAGCACCCACCACCTCAGTGTCCCCTTTCACTAGGCCCTGGCAGTCTTTGTCCATTTATTACTACTACTTTTCTTGGGTATCTTTTGCTATCTAGTTTTCCAGTTTGGTCTCTTTCGTGACTGCTCCTCTGGTTCCCACTCACCAGATGCTTGAGGTATAGGAGTCCACTGATGGTTCAGTGTGGCCAGAACACGTGTTATTCCTTCTGACCACTACTAGAAAAGAGAAGAGTTTCCTGGCAGCAATGCTGCATATTACTTGCACTATGAAGAGCTGAGGGATGGAAGGCACAGGCCTTTCAAGAAGCCACCTTCTGGCACACATTTATAATAGAGGGTTAGCTGAGTCCAGAGTTATGCAGTTTTCTCCCACCTACTATTCTCTGCCCAACCATCCCAACCTCCTTGCTTGTCTACTCCCACACCTCCAAGGGAATCCATTCTCCGTGCGGGGGAACACTGGCTTAGCAGACAAGATTACTTTCACTGTACAAATACCTGTAGTTCACACCTGCACTTAGAAAACCAGATTAAAATTTGTCCCTCTTCCCTTCCTCTATGAATGCATTTTCTATGTAAAAATAAATACCTGAAAATTGCACTGATACCGTATTACTTATTTTAACATGTATTATGAATAAACTGCACATGCTGTTTTACAGACAATATATATTTGTAAACTTGCTCATGCAAAGTTAGTGTGCACAACAGGGATATTAATTTTCTAATTCCCACACCTTTAAAAATGACATTTACTTATGTCTGCATTTTTAAACTGTGCCCAAACCCTCTGCAATATAATAAATCTTACACAGAAGAATTTCTTATCGGCCAGCCAAATCAATTTATGTAGCTGAAACACAAAAGAATAAAAGTTATACAAAAACATGGTGGTTTTGTTTTTACAGAAAGAAGAAAACTTAAAAAAAGAAAAAAAAACGTGGTCACAATTTTAACTTTTAATCCTAAACATTACTGGGCAAATGGATGTTGGAGCCTACTTCCATACACCATATGTTTTAACCTTTTAGTTCCATTTCAAATGTGGCCAAATCCACTAAAACATGAGTGGTTTACAACTTCTGGATCATGGAAATACGTATTTCTGGAATAAATGCTAGAAAAGCAACAATGGGAAAAGCCAACTGTCTCCATAAAGGTAAATAAAGTGGAACAATGTGAAGATTAGATATTTTTCTGTTTCTTACTCTTAACCTGTCAATTCAGTGCATCATATGGTTCGACGTAATGGTCCCCATTTTGAACAAACATCTAACTAGTGTCCATTGATTCTAAGTTAGTGGATGATGAATCTTTCTGGATACTTTCAAAGATGGCTGCCAGCTCAGGATTAGAGCTTATCTGTGACTGAAATTCACTCATTAACGGACTCTTCTCTGCTTCTGGAATGGTTAGAAGGGCTGCTACTGCCCTCATGGCAGACCGCTTCAGTTCATCTTGTTTTTCAAACTCCTGTTTCACTGAGTTTGCCTTTACCTGTAGAAAAAGTAGTATATTAGGAAGTTTACATTTAAAACTGAGCTCTTCTTAAACCAGTCAATGTAAGATGTCTTTCCTTCCATATTACCACTTTAATTTGACATGCACTTGAAATAGTTTATACTGCATAATATTTCTTTTTAGGATGAAAAGAATATAAAGGTAACCACAGGAGACTGGACAGCTGTAGTGTATCTGATGTTTAGCAGTCTTGATTAAAAGAACCTTACAAACAGATTAGAGCCTGAAAATTGCAGATTAAGCAAAAACAGTCCTAACATAAAAAAAAATGTTCTGAGTTAGCAAATCATTACACAGATTCAAAGCAAATAACAGCCAAACTGGTTCAATTTAGTAAGGTCAGTAACAACATTATAAAAATTACCATGAGTTGCAGAAGCACAAAGCAGAATACAGCAGTGGACATACTGAGCAGAGCATATTCTTGATCAGTTAGACCTTTTTGCTATTATTCCTACGCAAGAACTTTTAATGGTTCACAGACAGGACTTCATCATTGAAAGTCAAACTCTCTAAATCCATCAAATGAAATAAGGAGATTATTGGTGGAAGATGGGTAACAAGAAACCGTGTAGGTGATATGAAGGTGGAAGTTAATTATTATCTTAGGAGCCGTAGTCACAGATCAGGAACCCATTGTGCTAGGCACTGTATAAGCACAGAACCAAAAGATCTTTGCCTGAACAAGCTTAAAGGTTTAAGCAAGGAAGTATTCAAAAGAAGGGTGGGAAGCAAAATTTTACATGGCTCTCCTCCCTTCAAACTGCTAATTTCACTTTTCAGAAGCAAGTTATAAGTCTCCAGTACTTTTAAACCTCTATTGTTAAAATTAAAAACTCGTCAATATTCCACATTCCGTTTCTACAATGAAATCTGAGTTTTCAAGTTGCTTAAATGGCAGCCAGGCTTCTGAGGGACAGAGAGGAGACCAGATAATCCAAAAAAACTTTAAAAAAAAAAATTAGGAAAAGTAAACAAGTATATTCAGATTAGAAAGGGGATTTATACCCTTTTCCTCACTATCGTCTCTTATAATTTTACAAGGAACTATTTTTCATATGATGTATTGCATGAGCCTCCCAAATTATTTTTGATCAATAACATTTAAAATTAAAGACACATAATCTAACTCAGAAGTGGGCAAACTTTTTGACCCGAGAGCCACATCTGGGTGCGGAAATTGTATGCAGGGCCATGAATGTAGAGCTGGGGCAGGGGTGCGGGAGACGGTGCAATGTGTAGGAAGAGGGGCTCAGGGCAAGGGACTGGGGTGCAGGAGGGGTGCGGCAGAGGGCTCAAGGCAATGGGTTAGGGTGCAGGAGGGGTTCGAGGCGCGGGCTCCAGCTCGGCGCCTCTTACCTCAAGCAGCTCCAGGGTGACAGCAGCACACAGCAAGGATAAGGCAGGTTCCAGCTCTCGCCTGTGGGTACTATCCCCAAAGCTCTCATTGGCCACGGTTCCCCATTCCCAGCCAATGGGAGCTGCAGAGGCGGTGCCTAAAGGTGAGGGCAGTGCACAGAGCCCTCTGCACACACACCCCCTCCCCAGGGGCCACAGGGACACGGTGCCAGCCACTTCTGGAAGCAGCATGGGGCCACAGCAGACAGGCAGCCTGCCTTAGCCCCGCTGCGCCACGAGACTGGCAATCCCACAGGTTGGATTGAAAGCCCTGATGGGCCAGATTTGGCCCGTGGGCTGCAGTTTGCCCTCCCAGTGCTCTAACTCAACTATGCATAAACAGACTACTGGTGCACTTTATGTGAGTGAAGCTACTACTTTGGGCATCTTGCCTTAAAATACAGTTGAGCTATGCACAAAGTCTACAGATGTAAACCTACTGTGGATCATCAGTCCAGAACTACAGGTAATACTAAATTCATATGAACAGCTTCTCAGACAGCAATACACTTCATATTCAAGTCTCAGGTTCATAACATTTCTATATAACAGCAAAAAGTTCAAAGTATTACTCAAGATCATAAGCATCAGTTAAAGACAGTACCTTAGTTGTACATGTGGCACGTAAGGGTTCAACAAGCCTATCCAATCTCTGCAGTACTGCACTTGGACAAAGAGTAGACAGTCTCACCAACATTAGAAATGTTAGCATCTATGGGGAAAACCAATTCAGAGATAATTAAGTTTTGAACAATTAAGGTCTTTTGTCTAGTTCACTATACAAGGAGTTTTAAAACAGCAACATACTAGTACAAGTGTGATTTGCTATACATCCCACGGTACATTTAAAAACAGTTTTCAGGTAATATTTATATCAGCTTTCTAGTCAATTGAACAATATTTGCACAGCAAAAACATTGCAAAATATTTAAGACAAGTCACCATTTAGCCAACATTTCATATTAATTAGGTCAGAATGCTCAAGTTTAAGTGTAAATGTACAAGATGATAATTTACCTTAATGTCATAATGATCCTTCAAACCATCTTCAACATGGTTTAGGAATTCAAATATGTCTAGCCTATCCAGACAGCTATCTAAAAGAGTGTACATGCACTCAAAAGCTGCCTTTCTAATGTCCAACCCATCATCAACTGTATGCTTGAATGGTCCCATTTCCACCTGTACACAAAAAAAAATTAGAAAAGAATATCTTTACTAAAATTTAAAATCAACTTATACAAAAATTTTGCAGTCTCACCAAGTTCACCTACCTCTCTTATTAGTTCTTTTCTGACTTTTGTTTCATTGTAAAGATGAGGAAGCACAGTATCTAAAAGGTCTCTTATTAATGATGGTTTATTGTGTGCTGCTGAATTAAACGTCACTAGGGCCACTCTCCTTACATTGAGATCTGGGTCTTCCAATGTTTTTAGAAAATCACCTGCAAATATGCCAAGAAATCAATTACCAAGAGATGTTTCTATTTGCTATTCTCAGAAACCTGGAAATATTTTTCCACATGGGATTTGTTTTTACCTTTTAATAGAGAGCTTTTTACTGTGCAAACTGTCTTTGATGGAACTGACATTGCTACATTTAGCAGCAACACTGTAAACTATACATTAACTAAAATCAGTTTAAAGATTTTAATAAGTTTCAGTTTACACAGCAGCATAACTGCCTAAAACAACGTGTGATGCAAGGCATGACTGCAGAAAGCATGTACAGGACACTAAGGTGGCTGGGGAAATCCCAAGTAATATTCATACTTGAATATGAAAAGACAAGAAAATTACAGATGCTCCCCGATTTACACAAGCATTCCGTTCCGGAATGCCTGGTGTAACCTGACTTTTGCTTAAGTTAGAAACGTATCTCCGACCATTATGCAAAAAAAAACCCACCACTCCTATTTCTAGCTTACGGAACTTTTTCCGTAAGCTCGGATTTGCGTACGTCAGGTTTACGTAACTCAGGGAGTGTCTGTATATGAAAAACACATGTACATGTAATTTATGGTCTCTCTCACAATTTGAGTGACACATCCAACCAAATAAGGTTTTATACCTTAGATATTTAAACTGAGCAGGCAATATCCATTCAAAACAGCTACGCGGCCATAAAATCTCATTACTTTTACAGAAGAAAGAAATATTAGTTATAAGGTTTTTATTTTCTTTGGGGAGGAGGGAATGGGAGAAATCTGGCAAACGTCCACATGGAATAGTGAAGCATGTGTGTAATACTACACAAGCTGGATATAAAATTCTATGACGTAAAATTGAAATTATACCCTAGATACATTATATATAATATACTGATATAGTAGTGTAATGAAGTTGAAACAGAAATGTTCTGTTATGCAGAAATAAGTTTCATGAGTTTTACCAGCATTTATACTCATTTTTAAATTGATACATTTTTATTGTTGAAAGGTAAGCCTTGTATAATAATTGAAAATTATATTAAACAATCATGAAGACTGCCGTCTCTCCCCTTATTTCTTTGTTCCAATTTTCTTAAAACTTATACATGTGTAAGCCATTATAAACTCTGGAGTTTAAGATGAACTCTCTAATATAAATGCCTGAAGTACCTTTCAATGTATATTTTAAAATAGCCTAGGATAGCAGAATCATCCACTGAATGTTCTTAAATTACCATGAAAAGAAGGATAATTCAACATATATTAAGATAAAAACACCTCCACAGGCTATCCGCTGTCCAGATCCTGTGGAGATCAGTAATACAGTACTTCCTAGACGGAATAAATGCACTAAGGATCACATCAATACTACTTACTAAGTATTACGGGACGCTGCTATGAAGGAACAAAGTAAAGAGGGGAAAAAAAACAGGATGAGTGACAAGCAAAACAAAAGTTCTAGATACCCTGTTTCTTTTTGTGTAACAAAAAAAAAAAAAAAGGAAGCAAGGCTGACTAAGGGACAGGAACACTGCTGGAAGTCCAGGAACAAAACAAAAAGTGGGTTCCTAGCTCTCTAGGCCAGCAAGATCATTTGGAGTTACTCTAGACAAATTCAGACTGGAAATAAGGCATAAAGGTCAGAGTAATTAAATACTGCAACAATTTAACCAAAGGTCATGGTAGATTCTCAATCACTGACTATTTTTAAATCAAGACTGGATTTATTTCTAAAAGATCTGCTCTAGGAATTATTTTGGGGAAGTTCTATGGCCTGTGTTGTACAGGAGGTCAGACTAGATGATCACAATGGTTTCTTCTTGCAATCTATGAATTTCTTCTAGCCCTGTGAAAGAATGACACTGGCTGATTCTGAAAGAAGGCCTCAAAAACTTTTCCAGGCCAGAGGCCTTGTTGCCATACAGCAACGAGTTTAGAGAACAAATAGTAAAAAAGTGAATCTAATGAAACCATTTGCCTCAAAGAACACAGTTCTCAAAGAGAACCTGAGAAAAACAAACACTAATGGAAGGGAGAAAAAAATACCAGTAAGGCTGTAGGAAAGATGGACTCAAAGAAGAAAGGGAAGTGGATTTATTAATTTTAGAGAAGGAGACTAACAAAGGCTTTTGGACTATCACATCACTAATGGCGATAGTTTCTTTTGGCTACCCAACCGATTTATGAAAGGCTTTCCTAAAACTTGAGGAAGTATAAAAATAAAGCACAAATGTAATACAGATACACTGTAATATCTATTCCAGATACAGTCTAAAATAAAGCCAGTCGTATCAGAAGAAAATAACCTACTTGGAAATATGAAAATCAGACCCTGGTTTGTATTTGCTTTAAAAATACATGATTTTATAAATACTGAAACGTTGAGATCTAAAATAGAGTACTAAACACACGTGTAGAAATGATGTACTTAATAGATTCTATAATGTTCTCTCTGGTGGGTTTGACCATACTACACAATGCTGGAGGGTCATGAACAAGAGTAGATCTAGAGGATCAGAAAGTCACATGACAATGCAAAGCTTGTTTTTCCTCCTAAAAACGTACTGGATTCTCCAAGTATCTTAGTTATTTATGGATCAATAACATTTTGACAGCTGACTGGTTTCTTCAAATAATGTATAAAAATTATATATAACAAATATTTCAGTTTCTAATGCAATACATGACTGTGTATATACATTTTAATTTAAGATTTATCACTTGAAAAGAAATTTAGCAAATAAAAAAGTAAATGGTTAGCAATCTTGCAGTTTTTGCTATCTATTTTGGGACCTCAGTGATCTATCCTGAAAAGTTCTTAATGACATCCAGTAAGCTTCAGTCTACAGTCTTTAATAACAGCTCTCACTAATAGTTGTCATTGGTGAGTGTTTAATGCAGGTACCTGAAAAGCATTTTGTTAAATGGTTTCTTTACACTGCACACTCTGGTATAAAAGTTTGAATATTAACTGCTTAAAAAGAAATTTGGTTTTAATTTTAAAAAACATGCAAGAAACTTACCTATGCAGTTCTTTAATAGTGGATCTATGGGTTGTGGATGATCGGAAATCGTGAACTTCACAGCAGTAACTACTGAACTTCGAGCATATGATGACCCTAATACCAAACATGTCATTTTAGTTAAAAAATACTGAAGTTGCTAAATAATTTAATCAAATAAATTATATTATAAAAGTCATCTTTTCTCACCACAATATGTCTATTTTTCTAAGGAAGACACTTCTTGATACTGCTTTTAAAATACTAAGGAATTAAACATTATTGATTGGCTGGCAAGGTGTTACTTTTTTCATGATTTTCCATTATTACATTTTAAACAGGGATTAATGTTAAATGTTAATTAGAAATACATTAAATAAATTTGTCTTCTATACTGATGTCATTACATAATGAACACCTTAATTAAAAACAGGAGTACTTGTGGAACCTTAGAGAGACTAACAAATTTATTTGAGCATAAGCTTTCGTGGGCTACAGGCCACTTCATCAGATGCATGCAGTGGAAAATACAGTATACTTATGCTCAAATGTTAGTCTGTAAGGTGCCACAAGTACGCCTGTTCTTTTTGCGGATACAGACTAACATGGCTGCTACTCAGAAACCTTAATTAAAAACATATCCCAAATAGATCCAGCCATAGTTCTACAAAGGAATTCTTTGTTCTAAACAAATATAAATATCTGTATATATCAATACAACGCTAGAGGAGCAATTACTGTATTGAACTATATACAATGAACATATTATATATTTATATATCCCTCAGCCCTTATCTTTATATTTCAGAAGTCTTTTGATTATGCCCCAAACTGTTTGTATGCTGCATTTGAAAAAAAAAAAAAACATTGCTGTCTACATGTTCTTTAGAACTATTTGCATGATTTAGTTTACAACTCTTCACTAATAAAATCACCATTATATTATTTCAAAAGCCAGAGTCTCATTATCAAAGTGTAGAAGCAACTCACATTATATACTACCTACTTCCTCCAGTGTAAGGAAAATGTTATTCTAAAAACAATGACCATTGAAATACTTATTTGTAAAGCACAAATCTAATAAAATCTATACAATATTCAATTGGATAATTAACAAAAATTTCAGATCACTGCTCCATAATGTATAATGAAATTTAAATGCCTTATTTCTTACGCCTTCGGGCATATGTAAAATCAGGCGTCAAGAGGTAGTATGATCTCATTTGCTGAAATTTTCTGGAAGCAGTCCAAAATTCAAGAAAAGATTTTTCATACAATAAAACTCAAGTGTAAGCTATGAGTATAGCTTAACAAACTAAGTTAGAAGTACAAAACTTCTTCTTTTCTCTTAACAAACAGCCTATATTATATATTATATATATAGCAGACAGCCTATATTATATATTTTGAATGACAGCCTACCTGATGCCAAATATCCCTTGAGCCTTGGTAGCAGAGTCTCTGGGTCTATTAAGGTAAGCTTGCCCAAGCATTCAGCAACAACATTTCTGGTACCCTCTTCTGCACACTCACAGTGTTTCAGCAGTAAGGCCCAGATGTTCTCAACATATGGTTTGAGGCCTACCACTGATGCAGAGCTAATTATTTCTTTCAAGGAATGGAGAAGTAGGTATTGCCTCTTAGGCTGACTGGTTATTTCTTGTAAGACAAATGGTAGATATTCAGGAAGATTGCCAACACTAATACTGCCAAGGGCATAAGATGCTGCAGATTTGACTTCTTCACTTGGAGAGGAGAATGCTTCTAGTATTACAGACTTGAGCTCAATTTGTCCACTTAGATCAATGTGATGTCCAACTTCCCCAAGAGACAGCAAAGCTAAAAGACGAATGGAATCTGTGGACCTTGAATTCTTGACATCTTGAATGAACTGACCTACTACAGCTGGTCCCTCTTTAGGGCAAGCGCGTGTAAGGGCAGCTACACATTTGGCAATGGAATAATAAGACTGCTTGTGAGTAAGTGCAGTGCTCTGCGAGTACACTGGACCTGTTAACATGCGTAATAAATCCATATATCCTAAGTTATTTGTTCCAGTCACAACCAAAGCTTGGAAAAATTCTAGCATAGCACTAAGTGCTCCACCCTGCAATAATGGTGATCTCACCAGGCCAATAAGTTCATTAAGAATAGACCCACTGATCTTTGAGAGGGAGGAAGGATACACTTTAGCCAGTGTAGTCAGAAAACTGATGGCCATCTGTGAAACGTGCATATCACTTTCACTGATAAGAGGTGGAAGCTCATCCAGGACAGCATCAATCATGGCAGCTGTCAAGCTGTCACTGTAATTTTTAATTAAGATATCTAGAGCGGAAAGCGTGCCTAGTTTCAAAGCTCGCTGGTTCTTTCTGAGGAAAGAGGCAAGGATAGGAACTCCTTCCCCAAGGATTGGTCTCAGATCTATCTTCAAAGGAGAGCCAGCAATCAGCGTCAAAGCCTTCACTGTAGTTAAGCGAGTAATCTCATTCTTTAGTCTCTCTAGGAAGATCTGAAGTGTAGTAGGCAGGTCAGTGCCCAGATTATCACCAAGGCTGCAGATGATCTGGCCCATACAGGAGATTGCCCTCTCTTTTACTTCCTGATCAATGTCAGCAGCCTTCAGTCTCTTGATGGTGCAAGTAAACAAATCTTTGATGTAAGGTGTGGCATCAAAGGAAGAAGGCTGGTCTAAAGGACGAATGACCTTCACAAGCTGCTGTGTAACCAGAAGTGCCTCTGATGTTATCTTGTAAAAAGGGTCTCCAACACAAGCTACAACTGGAGGCACCAGTGCTTGAACATGAGGATGGAAGACTTGGGGAGAATGGTTACACAGGATCACATACAGACAAGACAAAGCATCAATCTTCAAGTTAGAGGAACTTGATTTGTCATTCAGTGAAAAAATTATCCCTGTAAAAGAAAAGAGATTCTATTATTTATGTATTTATTTTTAACATCAGAAATCACAAAAAGTCCTAAAGTACGCAGCCAAATCATAACATTTTCTGCTCTTAAACATTTCCTTCCAGAAAGCCTTTCCCACCTTTGATTTAAAGTAATAAACTTTCCGAACTTCTTCCACTCAGGCAGCACACAGCCCATTTGATGGCTTGTGCTGTCTTATTCTTTTAACTACTAGAGTAAATTCTGAACACAAGTGCTCAAAATGACCATAGTTAAAATATGTGCATGTGTACACATACATTCCTAGCAATTTCAAGAGACTGAAACAAGTTAGAAGTTTTAGCTGCATCTAAAGACTGACATATACTTAATCGTTTTATATAAAAAGTGTCATTCTCTGAAAAGTGATTATATAAAAGTGACATAGAAGATTGCATATTTGTAGCTTCTCAGTAGCTTTTATCAAAATTTGTCTAGTTTACCAATAAGAGTTTTCTAGCTACGAGCCCTGTAAATTATACAACAAATCTGAAAGTAAAGCTTTTTTTTTTTTGGTTCATCCTCCACAACCAGTGGTAAAGATTCTGCATGGGTGGTAAAGGCAAAAATAAGGGCAGTATTTAGCCCTGCACAAATGGAAATGTGGGCAGAATTTGGTCTTCCAACTAGACACAAGTTAACAATTCTGATTCTAGACTAGACAAAATGAATCTAGCGTACAGGCCCAGCGCTTTTTACTTTGGTTCTCCAGGGCTAACCAAAGTAAAAATGCCACTAAACTATGCATGTGGATTCACAAAGAAGCTAAGCTGCCACTTACAGTTGAGTGGTACTGTCTTAATTTAGAACTACATTTTAGAGCTTATTCTTAAATATCAGGATTTAAGGTTTAGAAATGTCTGAAGTTGAAGTCACAGTTAACCTATAACAGATTTACTAATACATTTTTCATACCTGGCACAAGTACAGGAATGTGTTGTGTTAGGGCTCCAGGTAAAACATTTACCAGTTCAGTTAGCATGTTAAAACAACACTGACGAGTCTTCACACTCTTCTCCTTCATCTGTTTGTGCAAGGCTTTAACTATGTTGGGAACCTGTAGTAAATTACACACCTGTTAACTAGTTCGGTGGTTAGCATTTCCTTTACAGTTCTCCTAAATTACATAAAACAAAATGTCTCTCTGGGCTTTAAGTCTTTAGAAGAGCTGTATTTCTAGATATACTGAGAGCTTTAAGTTTCAGATGTTCAAATCAATTACCATCCCAGGAAATTTTAACTTAAAAAATTAAGGTCAGATTTAGCAAAACATGTTTTGCATGTAGCTTTTCTCTCAAAATTCTAGAAACAGAAATATTAATTACATAATTACCGTATTAAATCAATTTGGAAAATGATTCTGTTAGTACCGCCACTCCTCTCTATTCTGCGGGTAAAATGTGTTCTACTGATCAATTGTCGCCTTCCTTTTATTGTGAGAATTTATTTTTTCTCCTATTCTGAATTTAGCTAAACAGCTATAATAAGTTGCAGACTCTGAATGTTTTGGTTTTATAATATGGGGCAAATAATAACTAGGTTCATAGACTCCACAGCATTTTTAGAGATGGGCAGCCAATAATTAAAAATAAATAAGCACTCTGAGTCCAACAGGTAATTCCAGTTTCCAGAGCAGCTGCAGGTATCTGAGCCAATTTACCCTACACTCCCTCTCAGATGAGTTAGCAGAGTCAGAACCCATAAACTGTGCACAACTATAAGAAACAGGTGACAAATAGTGATTTTGCCGCTTTCCACATGAACACAGAGAACAATGAATAAACAGCATGGCCTTCTCTCAAATTCATTAAGAACTAAAAAAAAATCCTGACAGCTAACCTGACTCTGAAGCATTGTCAAAGGTGTCTCTCCTTGTTCCATTGCGTCAGGATCACACAGCCAACTCTGCACAGGTCGAGTTTGTTTTAAAAGAGAAAGATACGCATGGAAAACATCTGCTTTTACATTCTCCTCACGCTCTTTGAATCTGGCTATTAAAGCAGGAGATACGGTCTTGTAGAATTCTGGAAGCATTTCATGTCGTGTGCTAACCACAGCATCTAAACATTTAGCTGCTGCACGTCTCACTTTCCAGCTCATATCGTCATCATCACTATATTCATCATCACTCCCTTGACAAAATAAAATGAACTTTTATTATACACCACTTCACACAGGGACATTCCATGCTAGCAGTTTTGTACAGAAAGTTTTGATTTAAAGAACTCAAATTTATTTGATGCAAGAGATTGTTAAATGTGTAAAACTTACCAGAGGCAGATGATATATTAGCCTAAGAAATTTAATAAGCAGTCTATAATCAAGATAAAGCATAAGTATACAAAAGGTCATTCAAAACTGCCTTAGTCCTAAAACTAATTATCTACCTTCCCAGCTTCCTCACACCAGCCCCCTCATACATCCCCTCAATTTCAGTTGCTAATTGAACAAAGTCATTCCCACCACACTTGTGGCCTTACTACATTTTTTATTTCAAATGTTTTCATATCTATTCATCAGGAGAGACAATAAGGTAATAACAACACATCAAAATTCTGAAAACTAGCCTCTTCACATTTTACTCTTGTTGGGGGCATTACACCAGCAAAAACTGTGCATGGGTTCAACACCATGTGGTTGGTCCTATCACCTGTATACAGACTACAATTATATTTGTATCCCATTCCATAAAAGAGGAGTCATATCAATATGAAACAGTGACTTCTAAAAGCCAAAATTTACAAGTCTCGGGTTCTTTCTAGGGTAGGAAACTGTACAGATTTTAATAACTTTACAAAATCTACATTGCTTTGTGAACAGAGACAAGATATTGTCTTTTAAAGTCCTAAATACTCCACAATTTTGTTTTGTTAAATCTCCCCTTATCTCTCTACATTCTTTGTTATACCACCAATTTAGAAAGACCAATTTAGAAAGAACTAAATTATGTTTAATAAATAGTACATAAGATTTTGTAACTGTTAGAATATATACTCTTACAGCCTAAAAATCTAGTTCCCCTAAATCAGACATTTGTATTATAGGCCTGATCAGAATATTCCATTTAACTCTCCTTTACTGGAAAACAAAGCCCTCTGAAGCAACTTTTATAGGATTGAAGTTAACTATTTAGCAGCTTGAGAGAGCAAGACACTTGTTTATTAACAAACTCAATCATACTATTTTCAACAAAGAAAACAGAACAGAAGCAGAGCATGCAAGAAGTAAAGCAGATTACTATTTAAAAATTAATTTAAAACAGAGCTAGATGTTCCAATAGGAGAATGCTCTACCTTTCCCCCTGAGACAGCTTAGGTTCAGATCTACCTGAGTCACAACCATGTGAGTTTGCGGTTCTCATGCTCTGAAATCCAGATTAAGTGATGGGCCAAAGTTTCAGTAAGTATAGCAAGCTATCCAGCAGCAATATAATCATTTTATACTTTTTATACCTAACCTAAAGAGGGACTGAAAAATGCACCCACTGATGGAAACTTTCCCTGGCAAGAGTGGTGGCCTGGTCTCTGTTTCAAAAGAATTTAACGTCTCATTTTTAACAAAAACTAAGTTTCTAGCCCTATAGCTGCAAAGGTAACACCATAAGTATACATTTGGTTATCTCTGCTGCTGCTGCTCACAGCTTTGTCAAACAGCTAAGTGGTATTAAGACCTTCTGAGTCTTCTACTCCACCCCTCTGCAACTGCAGCAATGTTTTACAGAATATTTTGCGGTGCTTCATCCAGTCTAACTGGACATTCTTTTTGTTCTCTGCTTGTACAGTAGCTAGCATGAGATCCCCATCTCTGCTATGACCCTAGATGCTATGGTAATACAAATAAATAAAAACAATACACATCTCATGCAAAGAAGCATCTATCACTTTCCCTCATACACAGGGCCGGCGTTAGGCCGATGCGCCCAATTCCCCGGAATCGGGCCCTGAGCCAAAGAGGGCCCCATACCAGTGCTTAAGATGGCCCCATGTTGGTGCCTTTTTAATTTTTACTCACCCAGCAGCGCTCTGGGTCTTCAGTGGCATTTTGACAGCAGGCCCTTCACTCGCTTCGGGTCTTCAGCAGCCGGTCCTTGAGTGCCACCCAAGACCCAGAGCGCTGCCAATCGAGTACGAATTGGGCCCCACACTTGCTAAAGCCAGCCTTGCTCATACACATCTTAAATTCATTCTCTAAATTTCTTCCAACTTCTAGTTAGGTCATACTAAAGAGTTCCTCTGCCTCATGTTACACCATTCGAGTACTTTTAGACAGTTATGGCATTCTTTACTATAATCCCTCTAAACTCACAATACCAGGCCAATGGATGCACTAAATAACTATATAAAATGTCATCTTGTTCACTTTACTGAGTGTAGTATATAGCCATGCCCACAAAAATAAAAGAGGAAAACATGAAAATGTCACACAATCATTTAAGTTTTGGAAAGACCTGAATTAAGACTTATGGAATTGATCGTTTCCATTTCCTCACAATTTAGACTCAACTATCTCTTCTCTCCAAAACCAAGAGAAAATATACCTTGATCATCATCATCACCACCATCAGCATCCATGGCATTTTCATCTTCATCTTCATCATCATAATTGTAATTAGGATCATAGGTAAGGTATTTAAGACAAATGTTTATAATGGTAGACACATGAGGATAAACTTCCTTTGGACATCTGCATAATAAATTTAATAAGTTTAGCTTATAATATTAGTACTGAACAATTAATTAACAATTCTTCTTTAACAGAAGAAATTTGTATCTATATGCTTTGGTACTGATTCCACTAGCAAATTTAATACTATCAGAATTCCCGTTACATATCATGTTTTTTCTCAGAATTCATCTCAGTTACAAACATTCAGTACAATCTGAAACTTGCTATACAAGAACTCAGGCCAAACTGACACAGGGTAATTTAGAAGACTGGAAAAAATATGGAATTTCACCTTCATAGGCAGAATCAAACAAAATATAAAGATAGTTCACTAGCCACTTTGTCGTCTTGCAGTTCAGTTCTCATAATTCAGTTTCCGAAAGCTACTGAGACAATTATTGCCATTGCAATCTGTCAAAGCAGAGGTCAAGGAAACAAGAAGATCCTCTCACCCCTTCAAGGAATGCAAAAGTAGAGGGACGGGGAGGTATGCTCTGCTGCTGCCTATGATTTATAGTCACAGATTTTTAAGGCAAAAAGGGTCCATTATGATCTTCTGATCTGACAGCTATAGAATCTTATGATGTACCTTTGGAAATAAGAAGGTTCTGTCTCCACCAATGGGAATCTAGCACTTTCCATAAGCATTATATTTATAAAAACAATGTTCTTATCTGTCACAATACATGAATAGCAAATCATGGCCTATTGTGCCAGTCTGTGTACATATTACACTGATTATCAGTTAAATTACAAGATAGTGATAGAAAAATCTGCTTTAGCAATTCAGGTATGATCTCTGACTCAAAATCAGAAAAGGTATTTTGCACCAACGAGACTATCACTTCCATCAGGAAAGGAAACACATTTCTTGTGGCTTACTACAACTCTTTTCAATTGCTCAAGGACTAGCAATGACTTCTTATACATTCAAATGACAACCAGTCAACCTGTAAGAAAAAAAAACCCCACATACCTTAAAAGTAGCTTACCTCCTAACAAAAGATTCAAAAGCTTGAATGCAATATTCTCTTAGTTCATCATCATCTACATTACAAAATTTTACCACTAAAGGGATTATTTTCTCAAGATATTCACCTGAAAAAGGAAAATTAGAAAAGTGATCACTCACATCTAAAAATCTGCAGAATCAGAGAAAAATATATAAATTCTCTTACCTATTCTGTGACCTGCTTGCCTACTGATAGCAGCAATACACTGTATATAGGTCCTAGTTGTTGACATGGAATCATTTTTAGACAGCTCTGTCAACAGATGTTCAATGAGGTCAACAAAAACTATATTGCCACAACTCATAACCAGGTGACCAAGAGCAATGATGGTTCTTTTCCTCACAGCAAGCCTGGGACTAGTCAGCTGGGGGAGCAGACAGGTCAGAATTGAAGGATGGAAGTTAACAAGCAGTCCTCCTTGCCTTAAAACAGACAAAACACAAACTCAAACCAACTGAATCTAGAACTGATTTAATTCTTCTAGTGTATCATTCTTATTCCAAGTATTCCCAAAATGCCATACAAAAATATATATCAGTGCATTTAGAATTATTTGGAAAAAACTAAGAAACTAACTGCTTTCAGTATTGACATATATTGACAACCAAAACTGGCAACTAAAGACATTCTCAACAGCATCAAAAGATAAATGATGAGTTATTTGATTAATCAGCTATGCTTAAATTAAATATATTTTAAATGTAACAATTGTATTCTGCTATAAAGTCTCATTTTACTCATTTGAAACAAGTTACTCAACTTTTTCACGTTTACAAAGCCTAAATTACAATCACCTAAAATTTAATAACTAAAAAAGTTAAGTTCACAGTGATTTAAACCAGTTAAAACATAGCATTAACAATTACATTCTATCACCATTTTGTAACAAGGATGCTTACCTGCTCAGCATATCAGCCATGATATCCAAGGCCTCTAATTGGACAGACACATCTTCCTGCTTGGCTATAGCACTTGTAAGACGCCCTGTGATCTTTTTACAAACATTAGCCGCTAATGCAGATCCTGAAAATTACAACGACAGATTAGCATTTTGACAGTAAAAATGTGTAAATCTAATACCAAATGTCATATACTAAATGTCATATTCGCAACAGTTGGAAAGTACTTAGCTAAAATTTTAATTGTCCAACGCAAGCATAAATTGACTACTTTACACTAAAACTGAAAGGTTGATTTACCTAGAAACAGTTACTGAGCAAGATCTTCTTTCATTAAAATGTAAGAAATCTGCATGCAACTCTAAGGAACAGAAAGCTGCTGGCATGGAGGAGCAGAAAATAGAGGCCACTGAAAGTCTTCAACAGGGGATATTTGTTGACTGAAAGTGTGTGGAGCCGGGAGGAGATTATAGGTGGGAATAAAGAGAAACAACAGGAAGAAAGTTTACTGGGAAAAGTAGGGAAGTAACTTGAACTAGCTGGGAAGAACAGCTGGTATCGTGAAGTGTCAAGGAGTTTAAAATAGGTTACCATTAATTTTCAGCAGGTAGATAAAAATCAATGAATTTTAAAAAAAATTGAAAAATTTTATTTTTTAAAAATTTTAATCAGATTTTTTTTTATAAAAAATGTGAGGAAAAAACCTATCTAAAGACAGGTTTCAGAGTAGCAGCCGTGTTAGTCTGTATCTGCAAAAAGAAAAATCTCGTGGCACCTTACAGACTAACAAATTTATTTGAGCATAGGATTTCGTGGGCTAAGCCCACTTCATCGGATGCATAGAATGGAACATATTGTAAGGAGATATATATACACATATAGAGAACGTGAAAAGATGGGAGCTGCCCTACTAACTCTAACAGGCTAATTAAGATGAGCAATTATCAGCAACAGAAAAGCTTCAAAAACAGACTCCAAGGAGAAACTGCTGAACTTCAATTAATATGCAAAGTAGATACTATCAATTTAGGGTTGAATAGAGACTGGGAATGGCTGAGCCATTACACACATTGAATTTATTTCCCATGTTAAGTATCCTCACAACTTCTTGTCAAACTGTCTGAAATGGGCCATCCTGATTATCACTACAAAAGTTTTTTTTTCTCCTGCTGATAATTGCTCATCTTAATTAATTAGCCTCTTAGAGTTGGCAGGGCAACTCCCACCTTTTCATGCTCTCTGTATGTGCATATAGAGTAACTTCTCACTTAAAGTTGTCCTGGTTAATGTTGTTTTGTTGTTACATTGCTGATCAGTTAGGTAACATGCTCCTTTAAAGTTGTGTAATACTCCCTTCTAATCTCCTTTGGCAGCCACCTGCTTTGTCTACTGCTTGCAGGAAGAGCAGCCCCTTGCAGCTAGCTGGCGGGGGCTTGGAAACAGGGTGGACAGGCAGCCCCCTATGAGCTTCCCCTATCAGCTTCCCGCTCCCCTAAGTTCCTTGGGCAGCAGCTGCCTGCAGTTCAGCTGTGTCCCTCCCCCCACTGCCATATGCTGCTCCTGCCCTCTGCCTTGGAGCTGCTCCCTGAGACTCCTGCTTGCTGTGCAGGGGGATAGGGGGCTAATGTCAGCGTGTCCCCTTCCCCACTCCACTTACCTCATCTTCCATAGAGCAGGATTCAGGACGGAGGGAGCTTGCGGCAGCTCCTGTCTCAGCAAGCTGATCTAAATCTAATTAACAAGGCAGTGTACTTAAGGGAAATACACACATCTCCCTCCATTCCTCCTGCCTTGCAGAGTGAGAGTTAACCCTTGAGGGCTCAGCCAACTGCTAGTTCATCATTTAGCAGTAAGGCATTTCCTGGGAAATAAACCACCTTCTGACTCTTCCATCACAACCAAGCTCACAATCATCATCACTGTGTGAGAGCGAGAGAGAGAGAGAGAGAGTGTGTGTGCATGTGTGTGGGAACCTATGTAAAAGGGGGGGGGTTAATTCCTTATGGGGAAATTGGATTCGCTTAACGTCATTTTGCTTAAAGTTGCATTTTTCAGGAACATAACTACAACATTAAGTGAGGAGTTACTGTATATTCCTTACTACATGTTCCATTCCATGCATCCGATGAAGTGGGCTGTAGCCCACAAAAGCTTATGCTCAAATAAATTTGTTAGTCTCTAAGGTGCCACAAGTACTCCTGTTCTTTATCTAAAGATAGTTTTAATTAAGATATATTATAGCTCAAAGACATCTCATCATGGAATAGGATTATAAATTCTAACTATAGTATGAGAAATATATTCATGTAATGTTTAAAAAGTTTTGTACATGAGTTCCAATAGTTCATGGATTAGGACCCAATCTTATGGGGTTCCAGGGGCTTCTGTATAGATTATTTAGGTTAATCTTTCTATCTACCAATGAGACTCAGTGCTCAGTCTAGAAGATACCATCAGAGATACTTAGACTTTTTGCAGTTCTCAAACTGTAGATTTGGGTCTCCAGAGATAACATGCTTATTACACAGCAAAATGTTTTAAAATAATAAATATATATATAAAGCTGAGAAAAATAGACCTCAACCTACTGTCCTCCGCAATTTTGTTACACACAGTCAATCCCTTACCTCTCTCTAAAAGCACAAGAAGTTTCAAAAAGTTCAATGAACAGAAGATGGTTGGGGCGGAATAGATCTGGACAAGGAGAAGAAGTCTGGAGATAAATATGAGAAGGGAAAGAACAGCAGTAGAAACAAAGTGAAACTGTTCAAGCAGCATATTCCAGCAGTCTGAGGTCTTTCTGAGTGTAGCCTTCATTGATTCAAGATCTACCATACCATTCTCTCACTATAAGGGAAAACCTATAATGGCAGCAAGCCATAAGAGAGACCCAGTTTGGGAATATTTTAATGAAGTTCCTCTACCTGTGACTAATATGGCATGCATGTAAAATGCAAACATTGCAACAAAGAAATGCAGGGCCTGGTTGCCAGAATCAAACAACATCATGAGAAGTTTCCTTCTCAGGAGGAAGCTGCATTGAAGATGATGAAAGGAGCATCTCTGAACATGCAGGATCTTCAGCTTGGTAAACTTTTTAATTTCATACTTCTTTCTTAAGGACTGCCTGTCTTCCTTCTGCACTATCTTGAATCTCATGTTTGAGCAAAAAATATAGTTGTTACTCTATGGTACTATCGTTTTAGATGCAGTTGTGATAAAAAATAAATAGGTAGATCTGCATTTTACAATTTAACCTTTAAATTAGTACTGAGCATCAGTGAATGCAATGAGTAATACTAAATGAGCAGTATAGTAATAATAATTAAATAACAGCATTGACTTATTTTGTTTAGGAGAATCCATCCTCAACATACAGGATTCTGAAGACTATCGACCTTCAAGATCACCATAATTTTCTATCGTTTCAGAGTTATCTGCCAATAATAGTGTTTCAGTCACATTATGCATATCACATGGCCACAGTATATTACCTGTAGCAAAAACAAAAAAAATCCCCATCATCCACAAACAACCATAGATAAATTTGTGATAAGAACCAGCAGATTACAAAAAGAGGTAACTGATGAAAAATTGCCCGGGTTGTTTATGAAACAAACTCTCCTTTCTGTATGATTGAGAATCCACACTTCATTAATATGGTTCAGTCATTAAGACCAGGATACAGTTCACCCAACAGAGCAGATGTCGCAAGCAAACTGCTGGATAAATTGCATAAAAGAGAAACTGAGCAGTGTGCAAAAGGTAAAATTGTTAACCTGAGTCTTGACGGGTGGAGCTACGTCCATAATGATCCTGTTGTACGTGCTTGTGTGACAACGGAAGAAGGGAATGTCTTCCTTATAGAAACAATTGCTATGTCAGGAAATGCACACACAGCAGAATACTTACAAGCAGCAGCAGTAAAAGCTATAACAAACTGTGACAAAATTTTCAAATGTCTAATATGCAGCTTGGTCAAAGACAATGCTGCAAATGTATCGAAGATTAGAAGAAATTATTTAGAAGAGAGTCCCAAGCTAATAACATACGGTTGCAGTGCTCATTTGATGCACCTTCTAACCAAAGACTTCAGTGTTCCAGAAAAAAAGGCTAATGTTGAAATTGCAAAATACTTCCATAACAACCACTTTGCAGCAGCTGCTCTGAAAAAAGTGGGAGGAACCAAGCTAACCTTCCCACAAGACATGCAATGGAACTCAGTAGTGGACTGTTTTGAGCACTATATCAAGAACTGACCTAATCTGGTGACAGTTTGTGAAGAAAATCGTGAAAAAATAGATGGCACTGTCACAGCCAAAGTTCTCAACATTGGGCTTAAGAGAAATCTTGAACACATGCTGAGTACCCTGAAGCCTATTTCTGTAGCCTTGAACAAAATGCAGGGAAATAGCAGTTTTATTGCTAACGCTGCTGAAATGTGGAAGGAACTGAGTAAGATCTTAAAAAGAAAAATATGCAATAACAGAGTTAAATTACAAGCATTAAAAAAATGAATGGGACAAGCACTATCTCCATCTCATTTTCTTGCAAATATTCTCAATACTTGGTACCAGGGTCAAACCTTAACTGCTGAAGAAGAGGAGTTGGCGATGACATGGACATCCAGCAATCATCCCTCCATAATGTCAACTAGAATCAACTTCAGAGCTAAGGGTGAACCATTCAAGAAATATATGTTTGCTGATGATGTTTTAAAGAAAGTCACACCAGTGAACTGGTGGAAGTCACTTAAGCACCTGGATTCAGAAACTGTTGAAGTGAAAATCTCACTTAACAGCAGTTGCTTCTTCTGTCAGTGTAGAAAGAATATTTTCTTCCTGTGGACTAATTCATTCCAAATTGAGAAATCATTTGGGACCCGAAAAAGCAGGAAAGCTTGTTTTTCTTTTCCAGATTATGAACAAACAGGGAAATGAAGGTGAAGACGACTGAATTAGGTGCAGAAGCCAGTATTTTAAGTTTCTTGTGTTGACCTGGCTGACACAGTTGATTTAATTGTTTTTGGGTTTTTTTTAAATTTCATTTAACTATTTTAGTTAAAAACAATTTTAACAAAAACAAACCTTTTTTTAAAAAATCTGGATGTTTAACTAAATTCAAAAATTCTTATGCTTGTTTTGTTAAAATATTATAAGTTTCCTGTTGAAGAAAAAATCCAGAATACATATCGTTGTTGTTTTAGTTAAATACAACAATTTAAATATCTGTCTGGTGTTCTCCTAATACAGCATGGCAAGAAAATCCTCCAAATACTAACGATTAACCTGTTGAACTGGAAATAGCTCACCTCCCAGTGACTTCATAAATATCTGCTTCAATTACCTTTGGCAAATGAAATAACCAAACAATCATTTATTTTCTGATATAGCTGTTAAACTAATCTGAAAGGTTTTCAAAATAAATCACTTTAAAAATGTATAGCGTGCATCTTTTAAAAATAAAACCTACATCTATCGCTGAGTTGTAAAGAAATATGTATTAAGGTTATAATCACCACCAAGAATGCACTTTTATGTAGAAATCCATGATTAAATCGAATCTTCCTGACTAATGATTTAAATCATAATTTAAATCGATTTGATTTAAATCAAATCCACTCTGATTTTCAGGTTTTATTTTTCTGTTAATTCAGTTTTCTAAAAGTTAGTTGAAATAATCCAATAGAAATTAGCTGGACCATTTTATGGCGGAAGAGTAAGGAAGCAAGCAGTCCGAATGCATTGCATTAAAAGAGCTAGAAGTCATAAGGCTGTATTTGACTCTTTGCTATAAAACCTTTAGTTTAATGAGTATTCATTTTTTCTTTGTCTCTAGATTACAGAAAGCAACAAAACTGACCTATCTTTTTTAAAAAAGCAGTCCAAATCTATTATCTAGCTATAAAATATTTGTTTCCCCCCTCAGTTAATGAATTTTAACTCTTTTGTTCAGGTATTTTTGCCAGAAGATCCATTAACCAGCATAAAAGCCTAACTGGAAATCACTTACTATAATGTTCTTTTTATATATTATTGTATACGCTTATCTCTGCTAAAGGTTACACAAGCATGACTGGTTTTTGTTTTATCTGAGGACCTTAAAGGGATGTAAGGCACATCCCTGGGAAGGATTTTTTAAGTTAACGTATGCTTTAATGGTGAGTGTTATAGTTTTAGCATAAAACATCTGTAGCATTTTATTATTTTTCAACATTCAATAGGACATTTGAGAGCACTTTTCAATACATAATCCAAAATAGGCAACATTTAGGGAGACTGCTTCCTAATGTCTAGTTAAACATGTGTCAGAACACCTAGCATACATCCACTGACTGTAGGTAAGACAACAGAGACTAAAAAGGAGGCAAAAGAAATTGTATACCAGGGAATAAACAAGCCAAGAACAAACAGAAATGGAAGTAGTCTTAAAGAAACCCTGCATCATCTGCATCAGTGAGTGATGCTGAATAAAACTAAAATGTTAGACACTACACTGTGCCCATAATCTACCATCACTGTTCATGCTACCACAGTTGAGAAATTGTGCTGCAGATCAAACCTAACATATAGCACTAATTTTTGGCCTGCAAACAATGGTTAAAAGAAAGTAAATAGAAATTCTCCACCAGTGCTATTTGAAAAATTTCAAAACGAGCTATTTTTTGCTGATTTTCTACCGGTTTACAGCATGGTCAAAATTTCAGCACATTTATTTTACCAATTCTACTTATCCAGACTTATAACTGTGTTATACTGTTTAAAGTTTTTCTGCAGCTTGCTCCTTGTCATCAACCTAACATGAGAACTCCAGTCCTCAAATCCATTTTGAGTTATCATTCCCTTCTAGCCCAGTCAAATTCACATACTGCACTCACTGTGGTATCTGAACACCTTCTAGATTTAAAAGAACAAAAGTGGCTAACATTTGGCAAGTAGAATTCCTTGAGATTGCCCACTAGGTACATCCCAACACACATACTGGGACAAGAAATGATCACAATCCCATTAAAGAAAAGTCATCTCAATTTAAAAGTGCACTGTCCATTTTTAAAAAATTTACCCAAATGAGATTTAACTACTATCGTTAAAAAGCCTAGGAATATTGTGCCTGAAAATATTTAAGGTAGATCTCTATAGCAAATGTAATCTGAAATTACTTTCAGCTCTTTTTACAGTGACTTGACTTCAAGTTTACCACATCTCTTTACATATACACAGTTACCTATTTATGATAACAGAAGCACCACACAAATGATTATCTCCACAAACGTCAATTTCAGTGTCAACAGCCACTGAGGAACAACTGCATCTGGTTCACTGAAGGACACTAGCTTACAATGAAATAATTGGTTATAGAGAAGTAAAGTGAGACCTCATGTTTTAAAAACAGAGAAGGGGAGAAGAATGTAATTTCTTACCACTGGAAGCTGGAGGAAGTTCTCCAATGACTGTTTTAAGGCCAATGCTTGAAATGTCACGTAGCTGCTCTTTATCAGAAAGCATGTTAGTACAGAGTGTATCCACAATGGTCTCCACTTGATACTCCTTCACTTTACTCACCAAAGGGCCAAGACTGAAATAAAACAAAAAAATGATGCAAATAAATCTGCAGGTTTAAACAGAAGTGATATCCAACTACATATACCACGTTTATGTTAAGAATCCTTCAAAATTTATTTTAAACGTATTCACAGAGCTATTGTTAATATTGAGGTTTGCAGGGTTGAGATAATGTTGCTATTATTTCTGCATTATTTCTATTTAGTAGTATTCTTGATGTGAAAGCCAAGTTTCAGTTACTTAGGTTATAATCCTTCCCCATCCACCAGCCTATAAATCTTTTGACACAATGAATCACTGTTTCAGACACTTTTGCTTTGTATTGGGAATTTTAAACCCTCCAGATCCAACATATGTTGTATCAGTGTTGCTTCTTCATACTCTCAAACCCTGGAGTAACAAATAGAGTTGTCAGCTAAAGCCACAGCTTGTAACAAAATTACTATATCCACTGACAGTTTGTATGCTTCACCATCAGTACATAACATATTCATAGACTCATAGATAGATTCCTATACTACAAGGAACCCTTGCGATTATCTAGTATGAACCTCCTGTATAACACGGGCCACAGGACTTCTCCAAAATAATTCCCAGAGCACATCTTTTAAAAAAATTATCCAACCTTGATTTAGTGAACTTTGGTAAATTGTTCCAATGGTTTATTACCCTCGCTGTCAAAAACGTACACCTTAATTCCATTTTGAATTTGTCAAGCTTCAACTTCCAGCCACTGGATCATGTTACGCCTTTCTCTGCTAGACTGAAGTGACCACTATCAAATATTTGCACCACGCAGGTACTTATTAGGGATGTAAAATATTGAACAGTTAAATGGTAAATATTAGTCTTCCCAGCTCACTCACTCTGTTAACCCCCAGCTCCGGCTGCACTGGCTGGAGCGGCCCCAGCCCCTGGCAAGCCAGAACAGCCCCAGCCCTTCTCCCTTTAATTGGTTAACTGATTAAACGATATAATTTTAATTGTTTGAACATCAGAGGGTAGCAGTGTTAATCTGTATCCACAAAAACAACAAGGAGTTCAGATAAACATTAGTCTTTAAGATGCCACCAGACTCCTAATTGTTTAAACAGTTAACTTTTAAAATTATATTTACATGCCTAGTACTTATAGACTGTAATGAAGTCACCCTTTAACCTTCTCTTTGTTAAGCAAAATAAACTGAGCTCTTTGGGGGAGCCTATCACCCCAAGGCATGTTTTCAAATCCTCCTCATGGTTCTTCTCTGAACCCTTTCCAATTTATCAACATCTTTCTTGAACTGTGGGCATCAAAACTAGACACAGTACTTGAGCAGTGGCTGCACCAATCCCAATCTATTCCTACTCAAGATTCCCCTGATTATGCATCCAAGGATAACATTAGCCCTTTTAACCACAGTATCACACTGGGACCTCATGTTCAGCTAATTGTCCACCATGACCCCCCCCCCCCACACACACACGCTAGAGTCACAAAATGAAGTATATATAGATATAGCAGGGTAACAGTGAATTACTAGATTGCCTCATTACTCTAGACATGTTCTGAGCTCAAGCACACAACGACTCCTTCCAGTGCCTTAATGTGTGTCAATATACAACAGATGGAAGAACAAAGGGAATGAAACGTTACATCCAAGTTCTGTTGACGCCAAGGAAAGCCCTGTATCTGGTAGAGTGGTTGTCTGGTTACATGCCTTCTTTGTTTTATTGAATCTATGATGGTTCTTTCAGTCAGTGCTTTTCCCATCTGGGTGGTCATGCAATCCCATATTCTTTAATCAGCAACATCTATTTGCACAAAATGTTGCGATCATGAGTTGCTATAGTAATGGGCCAATTAGCATTACTACTGGAAAACCTAGTATAGCAGTAAAAATTAAAGCATGCCTTAAACGTTTTCCGAGCCTTCCCCACAATATTACTTCGTCTAATGTTTTTTTCCATAATTGATGTGGTAGCTCTCCAAAACACTACAATGCAAAGTAAGAAGGTGCTGCTGTTTTTAATTGCTCTGTTTCCCTCATGCACTAAAATGCATCAGTTTATCAGTGAAATATTAATTTTCTAATTTTTACTCAGCATTCCAGAGTAAAAAAGACAGCTGAAGAATTAACTGGATTTTTTTTATTTGCATATCAAAGACTTAAGCACATTCCAACTACCTGACCACGTTCTGTCCGAGTTGCACAGAACTTTTAGGATTTGGCCTGCACTCATTATTATTGGTGATAACACAAGCTAGAAATCACAACTTGACTTTCAGATTTAGTTTGCATAGCTGAGTACACCACTGGTGTGCTGAGACCACTCCCTACTTAAGATGACCAATTAGGTCTCACCGTTCCTTGTAGTCCTCTGATTGTAGCCATCTGTTGCCTCTCGTTTGATAATTAGATTGTAAAGTCTTTGGAGCAGATACCATTTTTTCTTTTGTTTGTACGGTGCCTACCACAATGAGGTCTTGGGTATATGACTAGGGCTCCAGGGCACTACGGTAATGCAAATTATAAGTACTGATAGGGAAAAACCTTATACTTCAATACAAAGAAAAACTGATTAGGTAAATCACTGAGACAATCATGGAATACAATGCTGTTTTTACATAGGGTATGGCTACACTTGGAGGTGTGCAGCGCTGGGAGTTACAGCTGTGTTCGTACAGCTATGTAGGGACAGTGCTGCAGTGTGGCCACACTGACAGCTACCAGCGCCGAAGTGTGGCCACATTTGCAGCGCTGTTGGGAGTGGTGTATTGTGGGCAGCTATCCCACAGAGCACCTTGTCCCATTTTGGTGCCGTGGGTTGTGGGAAGGGGACAGAAGGGTGCGGGTCATTCCGCTTCCTGTCTCAATGCCCCGTGGTGCATCACTTCACATCCCAGCAGTTTGACGCCATTGTGAGTCTCTGTGCAGCGCGATTTCTGTGTGAAATGGAGCCCGAGCTGCTGAGGACTTTGCTGATGAATGTCGCCAGCACATCACGTTTGGCAGTTGAGCTATTCCTTCAGCTACAAAGTGACAGTGAGGAGTCCAAAGACATATCATCCTGCAAGTCTGGGATGATGAGCAGTGGCTGCAGAATTTTCGGATGAGAAAAGCCACTTTCATGGGACTATGTGAGGAGCTTGCCCCTGCCCTGCGGCGCAAGGACACAAGATTGAGAGCTGCCCTGTCAGTGGAGAAGCGGGTGGCTATTGCAATCTGGAATCTGACAACTAAAGACAGCTACTGATTGGTCGCGAACCAGTTTGGAGTGGGAAAGCTGACCGTTGGAATAGTGTTGATGCAAGTTTGCAGGGCCATTAATCGCATCCTGCTAAGAAGAACCGTGACTCTGGGGAACGTGCAGGAGATACTGGATGGCTTTGCACAAATGAGTTTCCATAACTGTGGAGGGGCGATAGATGGGACGCATATTCCTATTCTGACACCCCCCCACCAGGCATCCGAGTACATTAATCGGAAGGGGTATTTCTCTATGGTTCTCCAGTGACTTGTAGTCACCGTGGGCGTTTCCCCGTGATTTTAATGCCATTGGCTAGCGTCTCACAGCTGACCGCGCTCAGGCATGTTACGCTTCGCTCCGAGACGCAGGGCGTCGGAGCTAGCTCTGATCGAGGGCTGTTCTCGTGATTTTGGCACCAAACGTTGGTATCAGCGGATCAAGGCCGCGTGATATGGCCTTTGAGAAGCTTGCTCGCAATTCTGTGATCCTTTGGATGACACCTGCACTCGCGCTCTGAACATACTGGCTCACTGACCGCTGATGACAGCGGATATGACAGAGCCCGTAAGTGACCGATTGACCTAAGATAAGGCTGAGTCCGCGGTGGTAACTCGTTGTTTTGGGACGAGTGGGATGCGTGAAGAAAGTCAATCTAGTTTCAATGTCGCTTATTAATCGGCGCAGCCTATTCCCAGGGACTGACGGATCTGCCAGCGATAGAGTCGCCTTTTGTATCGCGAAAGGCTAGCATTGATCTCGCGCGCGTGTAAAAAAAGCCTCCAATAGGCCATGAGACTCTCCCACCGCAGGTTTCTTTCCCCTATGGTAGACCATCCATATCCAGTGCTTCTCTTAGCTCGCACCGACTGGCTCTATGTGCATATCAGTCGTTATGTGACCTAATATGCGACCTCCTGTCACGGTCCTCATTTGCACTTGAGACGCCTGATTGTCTGCCTCTGTGATTATTTGGACGCAGCCTACTGTCAGTCTGGTCAGCACTGGAGAACAGTGTTCCTTCGTAGATCGCATCCGTGGCTTCCTGGCCCGCGCTCACTCATAAGGGTTTAGTTGAAATAGCGCATGCTTAAGGGATCGAATCCCTTTTGCGGTGTCTTGGTGTTACTGCAGTAATCCGTTAACGTTTTTTGGTTTACCTTGCCGGGAGGTTGAACTGCAGTTGCTTGCGTTTTAACATGGTTGCTTCCTCATAAAAAGTGTCATGGCTTCGTCTATGCCTTCCTGCGTCGAGATAATTTTTGTTGCCTATCCGCTGAGTACATACTTTCTATTCTTGTCAATCTATTGAACTATAATTGTTTGATGAGGCGACCAAATACATATTCAGAAACACGCAGGTAAGAAAAAGCGGGGAGAGTACTCCAGATGGTAGGCTCACCAATGTCAAATAGATGGAATATGCCCACCCCGACGCCAGTGCCCCTACGTTGTATACAGTGATGCTACAGATCGCGACTGATGTTACCCTGCTTATGTCACACAAGTGCCTGTGAGTCAGTGTCCTGATAGTCCAGATGATATTCCTCCAGGTTCCTCGTGCTACTCTCACGCGTAGGATCCCTATGGGTCTCTGCTCGAGAAATCGGTGAGCGGGCGTGCGTGCAGGAGGATGTCCTTTACTCGGTTCAGTAGGTGTCCTGTGGTCATGGATTGCTCCGTCTAAGTGCAGGACTCTGCAGTGGCACGCCTATGGCCAGGGTGCAGTTTGGTGCTCCAACCTTAAGTGTGGTCTCATGAATCGCCTGGGGGATGCTGGAGCGGCGCTTGGTCTGCTACACTGATCTAGGCATGGATGCATGACAGCCTTCCGGCGGCCGGAGTTTGGCAGGGTGTCTGCAAACTTGGCTGCGCACGCGGTAGCTAGCTCCGATTGGCTCTGGCTGTGCGTACCCAATCTCGCCTGCTTATTTGTCTCTTGGGGGTCAGCTCTTGTATTCTCTAGGACGACTCCGTCTATGAGGACTCTGCAGCACGTAGCCTCCACTATTTCGTTGGTTGTTCGTGACTTTGTTCTTCTGAGGAGGTGCAGATCTTCCATCTACTCTCCCGCATATGATTCATGGCCCGACAATTCGTAACACAGCTAGTGTCTCTTCCATCGTGGCGCGACTCCTTGCGTCTGTGCGTCCTCACGTCCGACCTTATGTCATTCTGGCGTCTACGCATATTATCATATATGGCTATTTTCATGGTCTCCTCTCCCCAGGTTTGAGCCCACAATCTAGGCCATTGTTCTAGTCCCCGTGTATAGTCTTTCTCAAGTCCAGGCGCCTCATAGACTTCTTATCTCGACGGCACAGGGCGCGAGACTGTGAAGTGACTAGTCTATATCAAAAGCCTAGTGCTCAATGTGATCGAAGCGATACACACCAAAACCTACTGCGTTTCACCCTACAGAGCTGTCATATATCTTATCCTCAAGAGTGCACAGAGGGTTTTCTTCGCTTCTCATAAGAATGTGCGCATTATCGTTATAGTCAGCGACATATAAGCAGTTTGGCCGTCTTGGTTGCATCCGCATGATATATAGACCCTAGTGGATGTTGATTCCTCCCCGAAGTGCTTAGTAACTCGCGGGCTCGTCGCTCTCCTCGCGCCTGCCTGAGTGATTTCGGCTGAAGGCTGGACTTTTTGCTCTGCGATGTACATGTTTCTCCAGGACTTGCAGGAGGGTTCGTGCGGATGTTGGGTTGGACTGGCAGCGCTGATGAATTTGCCGTCACGCATCTCTTCTGTAGAGCGAACTGACGACACTATCGGGCCAACATCCAATCGGGGCTTCTCCGGCTCATATCTCCTCCCCTGCTGCTGTGTCCGGCGCAATTCTGGTATAGATCATGGCTCGGCTGCTGCATGGCCGATGGAGGAGGCTTCTGTCCTACCAGCCATGGCAGTTTCCGCCCCCTTGGTACAGGTGCGTTTCTAGGTCCCATGGATCGTCTGATTGTGGCCTCTGTGTGCTGAGCCTCAATGGTTTCCCCTTTCTTCAACTCCAGTTCTCCGTGACTCTTCTCTTCTCCACAGGTGGCGCGGACGCGTGTTGTGGTTTGACCTGGACTCAGACCTCCCAGTGTAGTCTCGCCTGTCTTGACCCTCTCAGGCAGCGCATCTGCCCTAGCCTGCCAGTGGCTGAGAGACTCTGTATGTGGAAGGCTCAAGATGCCAGCACACTGTAGTACCAGAAGACGATTTAGTAGCATTTTCCCACCTATCATCGTCTGGGTCCACCTACGAGTTGCTTCTCATTCTTGACTAGACAAGTGTCTTACCTGTCTGGGGTGTGGTGGGGGCAGGGTAAAACAGCCGGCCTCTTCGTCTTAGCCCACGCCATTCCAGCATGTTGCCGATTTTGGTTGGCAGTATTAAAGACGTGACCTCTAGGAAGTTTCTCTAGCGCTCTCTGCGTCACTATGGTTCCCATCTCCGCTTACACCCAACAGGTTCCAGGCGCTTACTGGCCTAGTTCTTTCTTGAAAATCTCGGTGTGCATTAACACACTATTGCCATGCATGGACTTAGCTTCACAAGGAAATGTGGATACATGAAACAAAGCTATCTTATAATTTTCTATCCCTTACCCACTTCTTACGTTACGAGCCTAGGGCCAGCTCTACTTTCAATATCACCAGCAGCATGTAACTCAAAAAGATCACTTACTCCTTGCCTGCATTCATACGTGCAGGATGGGCTTCTTAGGACTGGCAGACCTCTCCCAATGAAAGGCTTCTTGACTCACCTCGCACTAGTTGACACTGAATATGCTCCGCACATCCTCCCAAACTCGCTTCCTCATCCACAGGCTTTGTCCTCGGGCTCGAGTCCCCTGTCTGTTCGCCACCAGTCCACCAAAGTATCCAGGGATGCTCTGGCAAGTGGAGGTGATTGTTGTTGTTGAGAAGTACTGTCCGCTCCTTGTACGAGTGGCAGGTCTTTGGTTGCAGAACCCAGCGAGCAACAGTATGCCTCTCTTTGCCTATATGGTGCCTATCTTTAGCCTCAGCACTGCTGTGGTCTGTTTGTAACCCTTCTTCCAACAGCCACAAAAATTGGACGTAAGGTTTGCTGAAGTTCCCACAGCTGGAGCGGAGCTGGGACTGGACAGCCTCCTCAGCCACAATTCCGAGGATCCAAACAACTAAGTGTGGCTCCAAGCGAGGAGAAGTGTTTGCTGTGCAGAGCCTCCATGGTCAGCTGGGAAGATGCGATGGACTGCTCTCACACTGAAGAAGAGCCAGATTGGAAATTCAAAATTCCCTGGCCTTTTAAAGGGGGATATGTGATCGGATGGCTGTTTACCTAGGTGCAGGGAAGCATAGTTAAACTGCTGCCCAGAGCGCATCAAGATGGGGCATTATGGGACACATCCTGGGGCCATTAACAGTAACATAGCCAAGCACCGGTGTCTATAATGACGCAAAAAGCTCTACATCTCTTGTTTTGAGCGTGGTTTTATTTGTCAGCGAGACCGTCAGCCAAGGATAATTGAGTGGTGGACACCTTCACTGTTTTGTCAATGAATCCTGACTTTTGTTGGACAAAACTGTGTTGGTGAGACTTCCTAATGATTAGAAGGTAGGGTCGTTGTTGTGCTGTCTAGGTCTGCAAGAGTGTCCACTGGGAAATAAATACCAAGGAATTGAGAAACACAAGTAAAAAGATGGTGCTGTGTCATCAGCTCTTGGGCATGTTTCATGGCACACGTCAACTCAGAAGTACCCAACCCACCTCAACCTGCGAACCAGTCGAATTCACCTCCGTTTGCAACATTCATGTCGGCTGGCATTTGCGCATCCCTGCCGCCCCATCCCTCGCACTTAAGAGCCTCACTTCTCGCACGTGCGGGCGAGGGTAGTTCTAACTCCAGTGCCAGTCACTTCATGGTCTTTTCATGGAGACGCTGAATCCATCAAAATGGCATTGTTGCGACTCAATATTGTGTGGTTATCATAGACTCATAGGAGATATGGGTTGGAAGAGATCTCGGAGGTCTTCTAGTTCCAACCCCCTGCTCAAAAACAGACCAACCTCAACTAAATCATCCCACCGGGCTTTTCAAGCCGGATTAAAAGATGCAAAAGGATGGAGATTCTTACTACCTCCCTAGATCACCCTTCCAGTTGCTTCACCACCCTCCTAGTCAATACATTGGTAGCGTAAACTTGAACCAATTGGATAGGATTTTTACAAAAAAGGGTACCAAGGATTTGGCGGGCGCTCAACTCTCACTGAAAGTCCACATAAGAGTTGAATGACTAATTGCCTGTAGGTCCAGCCTGACTTATATCCTTCCTCCCTAATTCAAATGTGTGTGTGGTTACCAGGGGGGAATTTCAACTTAGCATTAAATTCAGCTGTAAAACTTCAATGTGACTTCTGGCTTATTTGTTTTTCAGATCAGTGCCTTGTTCAGAATATTTCAAAGGATTGAGATTTTAAATTCATAATTATGGTGTGACAAGGGCAATGATGATTTGACCATATGAGGACGTTTTACCTTTGTTTTAAGAAACTACACTTATTATAATCCAGGTGTTTCAATAAGGCAGTTGGTGGTGGTAAGAACCTGGATGCTGGAGAAGGGGGTTTTGTGCTGACATTGAGGCATAAGGGAGAGAGCTTTGGGACGGGGCAGGGGGGGCAGCACAGTAGTGCTCTGCCTGCATGGCTACCAGTGACTGTTTGGCAGTTTACCAGTGACAGTCCGTTTGGCGCGCCAGGAGGCTTATCAGCTGTTTTGTGCTTTTCTTCTTAGCCAATTCCTTTTTCCTGCTTTGTGTTTCCCTCCACTGCTGAATCTTTTCTCTCCAGTCCTGAAGCCTCTTGCTCTCTCTGGCAGACTGATTCATAACTGCTTTCACCAAATCTTCTTTGCTTTTTCTTGGTTTCCTCCTCAGGTTTTGTAGCTCTTCAGCAGTCTGTGACAGGGCTGGTATGTTACTAGTACTAGTCAAGGACACTGTCATTAGACAAAAAACAAAACTGGAAACATTTATTACAGAGGCTGCATTTTGTATAATCACAGTGAAGGAGTTTTTAGTCTCATTGTAGCATACTTTACACATAGAGAGGTCACAGCAGCGAAGACATGGTGAGTAATGGGAAATGAGTGCTCTCACTTCCGCGGCTCACCTGGGAAGGAGAACTGCTTGGGTCAGGGCTGCACTGGGGTTTCTGTGCATTGGGGAAGGCAGAGAGCAGCATGGGGAGAACTGCACTGAACACTATCCCTACATTTTACACAGGAGTTAATCCTGCAAGATATCTTGCTGCTGCGGGTTACCTGGGAAGAGCGGGAGGGTCTTCTACAGCAATGCAGATTCCTCCCTGGTCCCTATGCAACTTGCCTGTGTGCAGCAATGGTCCCCTCCACCCCTTCCGGCACAGTGGCGCGGACACGTTAGCCTGACTGGGACAAGGACCACAGTGGCTCTCCCTATAAACTTGCGCAAGCGCATTGCCCACACTCCGGCAGAAACTTTTGAAAAGATTACAGATGCCAATTACCGAGACGTGATACACCACATCAATGGGCTATTCCACATCTTGGCATGCATGCATGCATGCATGCAGCCATAACCCCCCCCTCCTCTCCCGAAACATTTCCATCCTGAAAATAAAAGCTGCTTACCGGGAACACGCTCCTCTGCTTCTGCTTCACCAACAAGTTCCAGCTGCTACTGGCTAGCTTCCTCCTGGCTTGAGAAGAGCTCCTGGCTGCATGCCTCCTGGGACTCCGGGGTGTCTCCCACCACCCCAGTACCCTCACTCTTGGGTTCCTCCTCCCCCCACCTTCCTCTCCTCTCCCTGCTCTGAACTGTCCATCGTGGTCCTCGGATTTGCAGTGGGGTCACACCCAAGTATCGCATCCAGCTCGTTGTAAAAACGGCAGGTCATGGGGGCAGCACCTGAGTGCCGGTTTCCCTCACGGGCTTTGCAATAGGTACTCCGCAGCTCCTTTACTTTAACCCTGCACTGCAGCGCGTCCCGTTCATGGCCCCTTTGCAGCATGACTTTGATATCTGCCCATAGGTATCATAATTCCTAACGGCTGGAGCGCAGCTGTGACTGCACAGCTTCCTCACCAAAACACTGATGAGGTCCAGCAACTCGCCAGTGCTCCATGCTGGGCTCGTTTGGGGCACTGGAGGCATGGTCAGTGATTGATTGATTGATTGCAACTCCACACCTGGCTGAGCAAACAGGAAGGGGATTTTAAAATTCCCAGGGCATTTAAAGGGTGGGTCACCTGAGCCAGGGCAGTAAAGTGCAAACTGATGAGCAGACTGGCTGAAAAGGTATTCTGGGATACCTCCTAATACCCTGGAGGCCAATAAAAGCGCTTTTGGTGGCCACACTTGACGAGCAGGGCTGCATCACCAGCGCTGCAATCGTTACACCCCAAACACACCAAGTGTACAGCCAGCGCTGCAGCCAGAGAGTTGCAGCGCTGGCTGTGCCTTGCAAGTGTGGACACAGAGTAAGTTGCGGCACTGTAAACCCACCACCAGCACTGCAACTCTCCAGTGTAGCCATGCCCATAGTCACTTTTTACACTAGAATCATACAAAGTAAATCTAGCTTTAGGGCTTGTCTACATTACGCAGCTTTTAGCAACAAGGCTGAGTCAACACAGCCTTGGTCACTAAAAAAGTCAGCGTGTGTAAACATTCTCTGTAGGTATTTTGTCGGCAAAATACTTCCAGGCCCACGAGCAGCATTAGCTTTGTCGGCAGGAGAGCGCTCCTGTCGACAAAGCCACATTCACATGGCCACTTCTGTCGGCAAAACTTTTGTCTTTCACCGGGGGCGGGGGGCTTTTTTAAGTATTCGTGAAAGACAAAAGTTTTGTCGACAACGTCGCAGTGCAGACATACCCTTAGTCTTGAAGTAAGTCTGATTTTAACGCCCAGACCCCAAACTTTACCATGATTTGGGAGGCGGGGCGGGGGAGTAATTATTATCCATCTACTAAAAGACTACTTGAAAAATTCTACTGATCTGCAGCAACACTGCATTAGCAAATTACAAAACATTCTCCCCCATAAGATTTCTGTCTCCTCCTTCCTGTTTTGGATTTATGCATTTATTTTCTTTGCCTTCTTATTTCTGCTAGTGCCCCTCAATGTATAATGTCTCTCCCAAGTAGTAACTCTATCTTGTAGATAAAGGACTCCCATTCTTTGAAGGAGGAAAACTTTCCAGATTCTGATTACCAGCTCTTTAATCTCCCATACTACTGTCAGACCTACTGCATAGCAATCAACCTACCTCTCCGCAGGGAACGAGTGTAATTCCCCAGAGTGTTCCAAACCCAAATTGGTCCAGATAGCAAGAGAGAGTTTGGTCCCAATTACCATACACAATAACCAGTCTGTAAGTAACCGCTCCCTCCCTCACTGTGTCAGCTTCCTGCCCTCCTCGTTTTTGGCACACCTCTTATCACTGCCCATTTTCAATTCTGTCCTTAAGAGTAAGGCTACAATGCTGCTCTGAACAGAGCCCTTTGTCAGCCACATTAACAGACACATAAGTATATACTTGACTCAAACTTATTTCACGCCAATGCTGCTCTCCTCAAGCACTCTGTTTTGGCTGCTCATATATATACAGAACTTCCCTAGTAGTTGTGCTTCGCAGTTGCTGCTTCTCCAGAAATGCTATGGGTTGGTTCAAGAGCATATGGGTGTGACTCACCCAGGACTTGCAACAATAGCAAGTTGCACTCCCAGTTATATGTATCTACACCAAAGCAAGTAAAGCCAAAACTAGAAGAGGTCCTACACAATGCTATCTTTAAGGACAGTAAAGTCAGAGGGCTTACAACAGCTCAATAGGTGTAAACAGTTTGGTTAAGGTTTTGGGTGTGTATACAGGAGGGGAGGAGAACAGTGTCTGACATATTTGCCAGGTCACAATTTTTATCCAAGTATTTCTCAAAGACTTCCAATATTGCTTTGTTGCCATTGTCGCGCCTCGGGAAGATCACAACTACAAAGAACTGTAACTTGTTGATATCAAAATATGTACAAGCACTGTAAGAGAGGAACACAATAACAAAGCTACTCAATCTAAAGACACTATCTGAGACCATGTTACAAATCTTGGGATGGAAGCAAGATTTCTTTTTCACACTGAACTCAGAATAGCAGCTTTATACATCTGCTTCTCTCACATATTTGTTTTAGTTGAGCTATTCAGGAAACTAATATGTTCTGAGCTGTGTAGAGGCACTGAACATTAATTTTTAGTAGCTTTACTTTATTTCAGTAACAGTCAAACTGAAAACCACCATGAAGCTTGAGTGAACCACACAGTGATCAAAACAATTAAAATTAACAATAAGGAAAACACAAAGACAAAGCTTAAATTTTCAAACCCTGAACTGTTGCCTCCTAAAGTATTTCACACTCCTCATACTGCAAAGAAGTCTGATCCCCACACAGTGAGTCAGAACCTTATTAAAATATGTGTGGCACTCAGAAGTTTAACAAGTAAATGATATCTATGGAAAAATAAAATAGATTATAGTGTATTTAACTGAAAGATAAACCAGCTTGTAACTAGAAACACGTCTATTGTCATCCTAAGCACACTGTTGTATCATTTTTTCCAGCCCTTTACGTTTTTAAGACAGTATATTAGAGCCCTGTGCAGATACAAAATTTGTATCTTGATCCAATCTGCAAACATGTTCCACAGATATCTTTATATATAGTGCATATCCACACTTTGCAGGGCTCCAAGCATATTCAAGGCAGAGACCATTTCCTCCTCTATGCTTGAAAAGCTCCTACAACTTTTTGGGGTCTACTGTAATAAATAGTAATAAACATCATGCAAATGACAAATCTAGAAGGACAACAGCAGTGATTAAACTATCACACTTTTGGAAAGTAAGTTCAGATACAAATTAGTTCTGATTTAAAATATGATCCTCGCATCATTTACATATAACAGCATTTGACAATGGGAGCCCTGGAAAAATCAAGATCAAATAAAAAAATAAACTTGAATACCACAAGTTGTGTAGGTGTAGAAAATGTTAAACCCATACATTTTAGTTAACAAATAATACTGGAATTACAAGCTATACAGAATTTAATCTGAATTCTTAATTTGTTGAATGTTGCCACACAATTCCAGTAAGATCTAGTGAACAAACAAAATACTTCTGTACTTGAGGTCTAACTTTTTGAGATTACTAGCAAGAAATACTATTTGGAACGGCAGAGTCCAATTCCTTTCAGACCCTGATCTAGCCACGTATGGAGATTTTTCCACCCTGCTTCCATGTGGAACCCCTGCAGAGCTCCTGATCTTGAATGTCTTCTTTGGAGAACTGTAGTCCCATCTTGAGAAGAGTCACTGGAAGGCAGACATCTACAAGACACTGTCAGAGCAAACGAAGATGACACTCCCATACGCAGTCCCAGTGCCAAATGAAAGCAAAAGTTTCCAGCAGAAATACCAGAAGGAAAGAACCTCTGATAAAATTCCCTCTAGCTGCCTATACTATGAAGAACTGTATCATATTTTTTGCAAGAGATGTCACTGTTGTCTGTGATCCCTCGAGGTCGAGGATGATCTCTTTCACAGGTTTTATTTTTCATGGGTCCTTTGGTGACTGAAGTCCAATCCTTGAGCCACAGGCTCATTGACAGACATTGCAGGTGGTGTTGGAATACACGGTTAGGTCGCGATCGCTGTGCAACAGTTGTCTTTCCTTTCTTTTCTGGTGTTTTTTTGCGACCAGGGCAAGGCGATTTTCCTCAAGAGTGGACATTCCCTCTCTGGCAAGTTTTCGCCAGTTAACCCTATCCTGGGCTGCTGTCTCTTAGTGTGTAATGTTGATCCCACATCTCTTGATATTTATCCTGAGGGGGTCTTTAAAGCATTTCTTTTGGCCTCCCCATTTCCTTGCTCCTTTGGTGAGTTGGGCATACAGCAGTTATTCTGGTAAGCATCCATCAGGCATGCACACACAGTGCCCACTCCACCTCAGCTGGTGCTGGATAATCAGGGCCTCAACACTGAAGATGTTGGCCTCCATGAGGACATTGACATTAGTGTGACAATCCTCCTATTTATGTTGAGGATCTTCCGAAGAAACTGCTGGTGCTGGCATTTCAAGTTTTTCAGGTGTTTTCTATAGGTCATCCAAGTCTCGCAGCCATAGAGGAGAGCTGAGATTACCACCACTTCAGAAACTAAAAGTCTACTATGTGTTCAGATGTTGCGATTGTTGAATATCCAGTGAGACAATCTGCCAAAGGCAAGGCTGGCACAGTGAATTCTGTGCTGAATCTCAACATCTATGTCTGCCCTCTGTGAGATATGGCTGCCAAGATAGGCAAGGTATTCTACATTGATAAAGAAGAACTGGAAAATGTAGATCTTCCTTGCTGGGTCTCATGATTGACTGGGGACTCACTGGTAGAGAACTTTTGTTTTCCTGATGTTCAGAGTTAGACCTAGGCTTTTGTAAGCTTCAGGGAAGCAATTAAGGGCTGTTTGTAGATCCTCCTTTGAGTGTGCAACTACAGCACAATTATCTGCATACTGGAGTTCAGTTATTGTTGCCAGTATTACTTTAGTTCTGGCACAAACACGAAAAAGGTTGAAGATGTTGCTGTTAATCCGATATTGGATGCCAATGCCCTGTGGCAGACAGTCTTGGGTTAATGTTTTCATAGCTACTAAGAAAACGGAGAAAAGGGTTGGTGCCAGTACATAACCTTGTTTTATACCAGTTCGAATGACAAAGGGCACAGAGGTAGAGCCACTGCACAGGATGGAGGCAGTCATCTGGCCTGGAGGAGTCTTACAATGGTGATAAATTTGCTTAGGCAGCCAAGCTTTGACATGATTTTCCACAGAGCCTTGCAGTTGACACAGTCGAAGGCTTTGATCAGATCGATAAAGGCCATATATATAGCTCTTGGTGGAGTTCTTGATTTTCGCAGCCAGATCCAGGAAAAATGTCACATTGGTGGTGCTCTGTGATGTTCTGAAGCCACACTGGGACTCTGGAAGCACTTCCTCTGTAAGAGGGAGCAGCCATTTCAGTAAGAGTCTAGCAAGAACCTTCCCAGCGATGGAGAGGAGGGCAATGCCTCCATAGTTGCCACAGTCAGCCCTGTCTCCCTTTTTGAAAAGGGTGATGATGTTAGCATTTCTTAAGTGAGCAGGGATTTCTTTGGTGCGCCAGATTTTGAGAACAAGTGAAGCTTGTTAGTCAATGTTTCTCCCCCCACTTTCAATACTTCAGGTGGTATGCCATCAGGACCTGATGCTTTATTGTTCATTTGTTTAATTGCTTTGCAGACCTCCTCAGATGTTGGTGGGTTGGCAAGAGTTTCCTAGATTGGGTGCTGAGGGATGGAGTCAATGGTGTCGCCAGTCACAGTGAATTCTCGATGTAGAAACTTTTGGTAGTGTTCCTTCCAGCGTTCTTTGATTTGTTTGTTATTTTTAAGAAGGGTACTACCATCTTCAGATCTCAGATGTGAGGTTACATGAGCTTGGCCTGTACAGGGTCTCTGTCTCACAAAAAAAAGCTCTGCATATCATGTCTGTCAGCAAATATTTAGATTTCTTTTGCTTTGTCCTTTCACCATTTGTTTTTAATTTCTTGTACCCTCCTTTGAAATTCAGCTTTGAGCTGATGGAAAGAGCTCTCCTTTTGACTGGATAGTGGTTGCATACCAGACGGATATGGTGGACAGCTCTACACAAAGCACTCTAGACAATACAGAGTGCAACAAAGATATCACAGAAAGTTCCCTTGACCTCACACGTACCATTGAGCCCAATCAGAAAGGGTTCTTGGCTGCCCAGAAGAATTATGACACAGCAGATTCAGAGATTACACAAGAACCCCTGTAGATAGTCAGACAAACTGCTGTGGAGGAGAGCTTTACAAGCAACCAGCCTGATGATAATGCAGAGTGGAGTTCCACCAGTATTATGTACTATATTACAATACAATGGTATAGGAGGATTTAAACTACTTTTTCTCCAAGTAATAGCTGTCTGCCACCATGCTGAGTGCAGGGTAGAAGTGTCTCCCCTTGTGCTTGGCTGAGGGGCTGACAAACGTTTGGGGGGGGCGGAGCAGGGGGAGAAGATGACAAGAGAAAATGTTCAAGGAACTACTGACTGCATCCTGACAGACCCATGAAGGCAGAAGGGTGGAGAAATGGTTTCCTGGAGCAATCACAAAGACTAGAAAGGAACCTCATTGTCCTGGAAAGGGACATGATGCAGACAATGCTGAGGTGAAGAGCTGTAATGAGCTACAAAGGTCAAGCACTGCACCCCAACTTTGCACTGTACTGGGAAGCCTGGTAATAATACTATATTGGGATATCCACTTTAATTAACCTAATTACAGATCATTCCACGGATCTTAAATTTATATGATATTCCTGTAATTTGTTTAAAAAAAAAAAGTTAATACAACTCAACTGAAAAATTTCATTGAGGAACATCCCCCAACAGAATTAATTCCTTATAAAACCAACACAAACATTTTGGTCATTTCCTTGGTTGCAGTACATTAATTACCCACAGCTAACCCCAGTTCCAAATAAGAACACAATACATTCCTGACTGCTTGGGATATTTTTCTAAGACACACTCTCCAGCTACCCATAACGTACAAGAAGTCTGTCCACCTCCTGCTTCCACCCACCACTGTTCAGGCTCTCTCACTTCCTCTCACAGATATGAGAAATACAGCAAGCACTGATCACATGAGTCACATAATGATGATAAACCTCCAAACTTGTCATGAGGCACCACTACCTTTCCTTCCAAACATACACCCTCCACTGTCGTCCTGGAACTACTCAGGATATAGTTAATCCACTCCTCTCCTTTGGTCAAGTATCCAATGAAACATTTCATAAGCAAGGGAAACATAGGGTAAAGCTGGGTCTTCCAGAATCAAAGGAGGAATAACTCTTTTAATGTCCAAAGTGGTCTGGGAAGCAAAAATTCCCTTGATTATTTCCAGCAAACAGGCCTGAGTTTCTAAAGATCCTGTCATTGTGTCTCTTTCCAGATAAGAACATAAGAATGGCTGTACTGGGTCAGACCAAAGGTCCATCTAGCCCAGTATCCTGTATACTGACAGTGGCCAATGCCAGGTGCCCCAGAGGGAGTGAACCTAACAGGTAATGATCAAGTGATCTCTCTCCTGCCATCCATCTCCACCATCGTTCCGATTTTTGGCGCTGTGTGTTTGTTGGGAATGTGGACGGAAATGTGACGGGTCATTTCACTTCCTGTCCAACGCCCCTTGTGCAGCTCCAGCAGTTTGGTGCCATTGTGAGTCTGCAGCCGTTTTGTAGAATGGAGCCCAAGCTGCTTGAGAGACTTTGCTGATGATGTGCGCCAGCACATATGCTGGCAGCTGAGCTATTCTTCACTCGCAAAAGTGACATGAGGAGTCGACGATGATACAGATTTCACCTGATGCGTGTTGACACTAAATTGCTTGTGCGCAGTAACGGACGTGCTCAGCACCATGGAACGCTGCTTTAGGGCTCAGCGAAACAAGCACTGATGGTGGGATCACGTCGTCCTGCAAGTCTGGGATGTGGCAGTGGCTGCAGAATTTCGGATGAGAAAAGCCACTTTTCATGGGACTATGTGAGGAGCTCGCCCCTGCCCTGCGGCTCAAGGACACAAAATTGAGAGCTGCTCACTGTCAGTGGAGAAGCGGTGGCTATGCATCTGGAATCTGACACTAAAGACAGCTCTGATTGGTGGCGACCAGTTTGGAGTGGAAAGTTGACCGTTGGAATAGTGTTGATGCAGTTTGAGGGATTAATCGCTCCTGCCTAGAAGACTCGTGACTTGGGGAACGTGCAGGAGATACTGGATGCTTTGCCACAAATGAGTTTCCATAACTGTGGCAAGCGACTAGATGGGGACGCATATTCCTATTCTGACACCCCACCAGGATCCCGAGTACATTATCGGAAGGGGTATTTCTCTATGTTCTCAGGTGCTTGTAGATCACCGTGGGCGTTTTCACCGACTTTACACAGGCTGGCCTGGATTGGTGCATGAGTACCATCTTTCGGAAACAGTGGCCTTGTTCAGGAAGCTGCAGGCGGGACTTTTTTCGCAGACCGGAAGATCACGTAAGGGGGATGTCGAAATGCCATTGTGATCCATGGAGACCGTGACTTACCCATTAATGGCTGGCTTCATTAAAACCGTACTAGGGAAGCATTAGACAGGAGCAGGGACCGGTTCAACTACAGCGTGAGCGTTGCCAGAATGATGTGGAATGTGCTGGCCGTTTAAAGGCGCGGAGGTGTTCATGGAAGGTAGACTTGGGGAAGCAGGCATCCGTGTTATATCCACGTGGTGTATCCTCCATAATATTTGTGAAGGAAGGTGAAATTTCAATGACAAAATGGACCTCGCAGTTCATACGCCTGGATGCTGGCTATTGCACAGCCAGAGAGCAGGGCTACTAGGAGCCAGACAGGGCTTCCGAAGATTAGGTGCTAAGGGCCAATTTGAGGCTGAAGCCAACCAGTAGTTTGGTGCCTTGCACTGGGGTTAAGTGCAGTTGTACAATGATTTGTTCCTTGGGGTACAGTGATGTATCTCTTTCTGCAATATTAAAAACTGTTTTTAAGCAAAGAAATCCTTTATAAAAGAAATACAGTACATAAGGGCGGGGCGGGCGGTACGGTGATGAACGACAGTAGTGTTTGATATGTCGCCTTGGAGTGCTGTGCAATGCACCGCTGCCACTTCAGGTTACTTGCTGCAATGGTGATGGTGGTTGTGCGTTGAGATGGCAGAGGGTAAGGGTCGGTAGTTCTCTGAGCTCGTAGGTGAACGTACAGGTGTTTGGTAAGAACCAGGATGCTGGAGAGGGGGTTTTGAGCAACACAGTGGGGCAACAAGGGAGAGAGCTTTGGGATGAGGATGGTTAGCATTGGTATTGAATCTGCTGCATGGCTACCAGTGACGTGCATACAGTCGCGTTTGGTGTGCCCCCCAAGAGGCTTATCAGCTGCTTGTACGTTTTTTTCTTAGCAAATTCCTTTTCTGCTTCTGTTTCCCTTCACTGGTGCATTTTCTGCTCCGGGCTGCAGCTTTACTGATCTCTGGCATACTGATTCTTATAACTGCTTCTCACAAACCTCTTTGCTTTTTCTTGCCGCCTCTCAAGTTAATGTGTCTCTCCCCTCATCTGTACGTCAGGGCGGAGGATACAAAGAACGGTAAACCACAGAAATAGAAACATTATGTTCAGAGGCCTGCATTGTTTATAATCACAGTTGAGGAGTTTGTAGGCTATTCTGTAGCATCTTTACACAAGATACATCAGCACAGAGAGGCCACAGGCAGCCAAAGACATGGTGAGGTAAGGGGCATGAGGTGATTAATGAATCAATTTTCTCTTACCGCAACTCACCTGGGCAGAGTGCCTGCTTGAATCAGGAATCACCTGGGGGTTTCTGTGCTACTTGGGGAAAGCAGAGAGGCGCTGGGGGAAATGCACTGAACACCCACCCACCAATTGTCACAGCGTTATCCGGAATCAATGTGTTCTGCCGCCGACTCCCTTGAAGGGAGCTGGCATGAGTCAGGATCCTGGGTTCTGTGCATTGGGGAATGCAGAGAGCAGGCTGGGAAAGTGCTCTGACAGTATCCCTACATTTTTCACAGGATTTATCCTTCCAGATATATCGCTGGCTCCGTGTCACGGGAAGAGCGAGAGGATTTTCTTCCAGCAATGTGGATTCCCCCTGGTCCTATGCAGCTTGCCTGTGTGCAGCAATGGTCCCCCCCACCCCTCACGGCAACAGTGGCGCGGACGCGTTTAGCTGACTCGGACAAGACCACGCGGTAGCTCTCCCATAAACTTGCGCAAGCACATTGCCACAGCTCTGGCTGAAACTTTTGCAAGATGTACAGTGGCCCGATTACCGCGAGTGAATAGACCCAAAACAATCGGGCTATTTCGACATCTAGACAACTCACCAGGCAGGCAGGGCATTGCGACATAAACGACCCCCCTCCTCTCCCAAAACAATTTCCCCTCCTTAAATAAAGCTGCTTACCGGGAACACGCTCTCTGCCATTTGCTTGCACCAACAGTTCCAGCTTGTTGCGACGTGCTAGCTTCCATTTCTGCTTGACGAAGAGCTCCTGGCTGAGCCTCCTGGGACTCCGGGGGTGTCTCCCACCACCCCAGTACCCTCACTGCTCAGGTATCCTCCACCACCTCCCCCTTTCCTCTCCCTGCTTGAAATGCTCCATCGTGATCCTCGGAGTTGCAATGGGTCACCAACCCAAGATCGCTCCAGTCGTTGAAAAACGCAGGTCCATGGGGCAGCACTGGAGATGGCCGGTTTCCCTCAGCGGGCTTTGCAATAGCACTCCCAGTCTTACTTTAACCCGGCCACCTGCAGCGTGTGCCGCATTCGTGCCCTTTGCAAGCATGAGACTTTGATATCTGCCCATAGGTATCATAATTTTCTACGGCTGGAGCGCCCACGTGACTCGCACAGCTTCCTCACCCCAAAAACACTGATGAGGCCTGCAAGCTCGCCATTGCTCCATGCGGAGGGGGGTGTGGGGGCGAGGGGCTCGTTTGCGAGCGTGGAGGCATGATCTAAGTACTTGATTGATCTGCACTCCACACCTGGCTGAGCAAAAAGGAAGGAGATTTTTAAAATTCCCGGGGCAATTATAAAAGGGTCGGGTCACCGGAACCCCAGGGCATTTGGAGTGTGAAAGTGATGAGCAGAGTCGGCCGAAAGGTACCTCGATGGGATACTTAGTCAAGCTACCTGGGGCCCAACTAACAGCGCTTTGGTGTCCACATGTGTGAGCAGCGCTGCATCACCAGCGCTGGATCACTAACACCAAAGCAGACCAAGTTGTCAGCAGCCCAAGGCGCGCAGCCGGAGTTGCAGCGCTGGCTGGCGTTTTAACAAGTAGTGTGTACCACAGAGCTGAGTCGCCAGTGCTGTGACGCCATCAGCAGCACTGCAACTTCCAGTGTAGCCGAGCCCCAAGACGGTGGCATTCACCAGAGTTCCTGAAAATAACTCAATGGAAGTTGCGGACCTATTTAACTATGTTTGTAACTGTCCTTTAAGAATCGGCGCTCTGTACCCAACGACTGGAAGATACGCTAATGTGAACACCAATATTTAAAAGGCTCTTAGAGGCTGGTCCGCATTACAGACTGTAAGTCTAACGGTCGGTACCAAGCAACATTAGTCGAAACAGTTAATAAGATTAAAATTGTCCAGACCAACATCAGAAGAACATAAATTGTTAAGCAATAGTCAGATGGTGTTCTATAAAGGAAATCGGTTCGTACTAATCTATTAGAGTTCTTTCGAGGGGTCAACCAAACATGGTGGACAAGAGGGATCTAGTGACTATTAATACGTAGATTCCAGAAAGCGTTTGACAAGGTCATCAACCAAAGGCTTCTTATGTAATTAAGTTGTCATGGGTTAGAGGGAAGGTCCTTTCATGACCTGCAGATCTGGTTAAAAGGACAATAGTGAACACAAGGGATAGGAATTAATGGTATTCTTCAAGCATAGAGAGGGTAACCTAGGTGATGTGTTCCTCAAGGTTGGTCCTACCCCGGACCGAATGCCTAGTCACTTATTCATAAATGATCTGCGAGAAGGCGGTATCAAAGTGAGGTGGCAAGTTTCGCAGATGAACACTCGAAACTGCGTCAAGGCATTAGTTAAGACCAAAGCAGATGTGAAGAACTTCAAAAAGATCTCTCAAAACTAATGGTTTGGAGCACAAACATTGCAAATGCAAAAATTTAATGTGGATTGTGGAAACAGTAATGCACACCTTGGAAAGACAACACCCCAATCTGTACATACAATAGATGGGGGCTAATCTATTTTTTTTATTATTTGTTACAACAAATCAGGAAAAAGATCTTGGAGGTCATCGTAGATAGTCTTTGAATATGTCCACGCCGGGGTTGTGGGGGGGCAAAAGAAAAAAGGCGTCAAAAAAGCCGAACAGAATGTTAAAATCATAAACAAGCGGGATAGAGGAATAGACTTAAGACTGAGAATATTATTGCCCTTATATTAAATCGATGGTATGCCCACATCTTGAATACTGCAGACAGATTTGGTATCTATCTAACAAAAAAGATATACTGCACTTAGAAAAGGTTCAGAAAAGGGCAACTAAATGATTAAGGTTTGGAACAGGTCCCATATGAGGAGAGATTAAAAGAGGCTAGGATTTTCAGGCTTGGAAAAGAGGAGCTTAAGGATATGATATATATATGATAGACGGTATATAAATCACGAGATGTGGAGAAAGTGGTAAGGAAAAGTTATTACTTATTCCCATATACAAGAAACTAGGGGTTGTCAAATGAATAAATAGGCAGCAAGTTTTTAAAACAAATAAAAGGAAGTTCTTCACACAGCGCACAGTCAGCTTGTGGAACTTCCTTACCTGAGGAGGTGTGAAGACTAGGATAAACAGCGTTTAAAAGAGCACACTATTGCCGGCATGGTGTAAGGAATGGTGTCTCTAGCCTCTGTTGGTGTCAGAAGGTGGAGATGGTGCAGAGAGAGAGATCACATGATCATACCTGTTAGGTTCACTCCTCTGAGGCACCTGCATGGCCACTGTCAGTATACAGGATACTGGGCTCAATGGACCTTGGTCTGGACCCAGTACAGCCATTCTTATTGTTCTTATCCTGGAAAGAGCACGATGACAGGATCTTAGAAAACTCAGGCCTGTGTTGCTGCGAAATAATCAAGGTAATTATTTGCTTCCCAGGGACCACTCTTGGACATTAAAAGAAGTTATTCCTCCCTTGATTCTCCACACGACCCAACACAGACAGCGACCCCAAAAATACACGATAAAAAACGACTAGCCTCAGGAGACGCCAGCTGTACCCTATGTTTCCCTTGCTTATGAAATGATTTCATTGGAACTTGACCAAAGGAGAGGACGTGGATAACCTCTACCTGAGTAACGTTCCAGGACAAGTTCGGAGCGGTGGTATGATGCTGGAAGAAAGTAGTGGTGCCTCGATTGACAAGTTGGAGGTTTTCGAATAATTCATGTGACTCATTGATCAGTGCCTTGTGTATTTCTCATATCTGTGAGAGAAGTGAAGAAGCCGAACAGTTGGTGAGGTGGAGCAGGAGTTGGACAGACTTCTTGTACGTTATGGTACGCTGGAGAGTGTTGTCTTAGCAAAAATATATCGCCAAGCAGTCACGG
>NC_133769.1:68059862-68117911 GCF_003597395.2 Chelonoidis abingdonii | reverse complement strand
CCTGACTTGCTTGGGATATTTTTCTAAGTAACACTCTCCGCTACCCATAAACGTTCAGAAAGTGCTGTACCACTCCTGCTTCCACCACCACTGTTCAGGGCTCTCTCATTCCTCTCACAGATATTAGAAATCAGCAAGCACTGATCACCATTGAGTACATAAGATGATAAACCTTCCAAATTGTCATGAGGCACCACTACCTTTCCTTCAAAATACACCTCCACTGTCGTCCTGGAACTACTCAGGAGATAGTTAATCACTCCTTCCTTTCGTCAAGTATCCAATGAAACATTTCATAAGAAGGGAAAATCAGGGGTTAAAGCTGGGTCTTCCAGAATCAAAGAGGAATTAACTCTCTTTAATGGTCCAAAAGTGGTCTGGGAAGCAAAAATCCCTTGATTAGTTCCAGCAAACAGGCCTGAGTTTCTAAAGATCCTGTCATGTGTCCTCTTTCCAGCATAAAAACATAAGAATGGCTTACGGGTCAAGACAAAGGTCCATCTAGCCAGTATCCTGTATACTGGACAGTGGCCAATGCCAGAGTGCCCCGAGGGAGTGACCTTAAAGGTAATGATCAAGTGATCTCTTTCTTGCATCCACTCCACTTCCTGACAACAGAGCTAGAGACACCATGTCCTTACCCCATCCCTTGGCAATAGTGTTCTCTTTTAAACGTGTTATAGTCCTAGTCTTCACACCTCCTCAGGTAAGAGTTCACAAGCTGACTGTGGCATGTGTGAAGGAACTTTCCTTTTATTTTTTTAAACTTGCTGCCTATTTATTTATTTGACAACCCCTAGTTTCGTGTATTATGGAAAAGTAAATAACTTTTCCTTATCACTTTCTCCACATCACTCGTGATGTTCTTTATATAACCTCTTATCAATATTATCATATCCTTATCTCTCTTTTCAAGCTGACAAAGTCCTAGCCTCTTTAATCTCTCCTCATATGGGACCTAGTCCCAACCTTAATCATTTTAGTTGCCCTTTTCTGAACCTTTCTAGTTGCCAGTATATCTTTTTTGAGATGAGGATTACCAAAATCTGTATGCCGTATTCAAGATGTGGGATACCAGTCGATTTATATAGGGCATTAATATATTTCTCAGTTCTTATCTTTCATCTATCCCCTTTTTAATTGATGCTTAACATCCTGTCGCTTTTGGACCCGCCATCTGGCACACCGCCGTGGACATTTCAGAGAACTACTACCGGATGACCCAAGATCTTTTTCCTGATTTGTTGTACTGATTAGCCCCCATCATATTGTACTGTACAGTTGGGGTTATTTCTTATTCCAGTGTGGCATTACTTTACATCATCCACATTAAATTTCATTTGCAATTTGTTCCCACCACTTAGTTGAAGGATCCTTTTCTGAAAGGCTTCACAGTTGGCTTGTGGTTCCTTAACTATTCTGAGCAGTTAGTTCATCCTGCAACTTTGCCACTCACTTTTTACCCCCTTCTACCAGATCATTTATGAATAGTTGGACTAGGATTGGTCCTAGGACCAACCTTGAGGAACACCACTAGTTACCCCTCTCCAATTCTGAGAATTTCTACCATTAATTCCTACCCTTGTGTTCCTTGTCTTTAACCAAGATCTCAGTCCATGAAAGGACCTTCCCTCATTAACCACTACAAACTTAATTTACATAAGAGCTTGGGGATGACCTTGTCAAACGCTTTTCTTGGAAATCGCTAAGTATTAATCATGTCCACATAAATCCCTTCTTGTCCACATGTTTGTTGACCCCTTCAAAAGAACTCTAATAGATTAGTTAAGACACGATTTCCCTTATAGAAACCATGCTGACTATTGCTAACAATTTAGTTCTTCTAGTGTCTGACCTTTATTCTTATATTACTGTTTCGACTAATGTTGCTAGGTACGACGTTAGAAACTTACCAGTCTGTACATTGCCGGAACACCTCTAGAGCCCTTTTTAATACTTGGTGTATCATTAGCTATCTTTCCAGTCGTTGGGTACAGACGCCGATTACAGGACAGTTACAAACCATAGTAATAGTTCCGCAAACTTCACATGTTGATTTTTCAGAACTCTTGGTGAATCCATCGGTCGTTGGGGCTTGCCCTACACTGGAGAGTTGCAGTGCTGGTGATTGCGGTCACGGCACTGCGATCACTTCTGTGTACACACACTTTGAAAAGCCCCAGCCAGCGCCTGCAACTCCCTGCTGCAGCGCCTGGCGTACACTTGGTCTGCCCTGGGGTTGTAGTGATTCCAACCCCCCTGCGCTGGTGATGCAGCGCTCTCATCAATTGACACCAAAAGCGCTGTTATTGGCCTCCCGGGTATTACTAGGTATCCCAGCAACCTTTCGGCCACTCTGCCTCAATCATTTTCACCACTCCACCTGCCCCTGGGCTCAGGGTGACCCGCCCTTAAATTGCCCCGGATTTTAAAAATCTCCTTCCTTTTGCTCGCCAGGTGTGGAGTTGTTACAATCAATCAATCATGATCATGCCTCCACGCCCCAAACGAGCCCCAGCATGGAGCGAAATGCGAGCTGCAGACGTCATCAGTGTTTTGTGGTGAGAAGCTGTGCAGTCACAGTGGCGTCAGCCGTAGAAATTATGATTTACCGTATGGGCAGATATCAAACGTCCGTGCTGCAAAGGGGCCGACGAATGGGACAACGCTGCAGTGGCGGGTTTTAAAGTAAAGAGCTGCGAGTGCCTATTGCAAACAGCCGTGAGGGAGGAAACCTGGCACTCAGGTGCTTGCCCATTGACCTGCCGTTTTTTACTAACGAGGCTGGATTGCGATACTGGTTGTGACCCCACTGCAACTCGAGCTCCGATGGAAGTTCAGGCAGGGAGGAGGAAAGGGGAGGAGGTGTCGGATAGGAACCTGGGAGAGTGAGGGTACTGGGTGGGGGAGACACCCCGAGTCCAGAGCATGCAGCAGAGCATCTCTCAAGCCAGAAGGAAGCTAAGCCAGTCGCACCAGCTGGAATTGTTGGTGACAGCAGAGCAAGGAGCGCTGTTCCCGGTAGCAGCTTTTATTTTAAGGAGGGAGGAAATTTCTCTTGAGAAGGGGGGGGATTAATGGCTGCTGCATGCTGCATGTCTAGTTGGAATAGCCCATTGATTTGGGTTTTCTATCACGTTCGCAAGCGGTAATCGCCACTGTAATCTGTTGCAAAGTCTTCAGCCAGAGCGTGGGCATGTGCTTGCGCAAGTTATAGGGAGCTCCGTGGTCCTTTGTCCCGTCAGGCTAACGCGTCCGCGCCACTGTGCCGTAAATGAGGTGGGGGGACCATTTGCTGCACAATCAGGCAAGCTGCCATAGGGACCAGGCGGAATCCACATTGCTAGAGCGATGTCCTCCGCTCCTTCCCAGGTGACGCGGAATAGCAGCGATATATCTGGAAGGATTTTTAAAAATCCTGTGAAAAATGTTAGGGATACTGTTCAGAGCACTATTCCCCACCTTGCTCTTCTGCTTCTCCCCAATTGCACAGCAAACCCCAGTATCACCTGCTCAGCAGCCCCCTTTCCCCAAGGAGTCGCCAGGCGTGACAACACCGGCTAGAACCATAGATCCAGGAGTAACTGCTGTGACAATTGTGAATAGGGGTGGTGTTCAGTGCACATTTTCCCGCAGGCTGCCTCTGCTGTTCCCCAATGCACACGAACCCCGTGATCCCTGATTCAAGCAGCTACCCTTCCAGGTGAGTTGCCGGCGAGAAGAAACCATGATCAGTTAATCACCTCGATTCCCCTTACTCACCAGTGCTTTAGCTGCTGTCGGCCTCTCTGTTGGCTATACGTGCTATCTGTGTAGAATGATGCTACAAATAGTCTAGCAAACTCCTTCACTGTGAATTATAACACAACTGCAGCCTCTAATAAATCGTTTTCTATTCTTGTTTAAGCGTCCTTGTATCCTCCGGCCCAAACACGTCAGATGAGTAAGAACACATAACTTGAGAGCGGCAAAGGAAAAGCAAAGAGGATTTGGTGAAGCAGGTTATGAATCAGTATGCCAGGACGATAAAAGAGGCTGCAGGCCCGGAGAACAGAAAAATGCACCAAGTGGAGGGAAACAGAAAGCGAAAAGAATTTGCTAAGAAGAAAAGTACAAAGCAGCTGATAAGCCTTCCTGGCACACCAAACGGACTGTATTCCAGTCACCTGGTAGCAGCATGCAATCTAATACCATGCCTAACCCATTCCTCATCACCAAAGCTCTCTCCCGTGTCCCCACTGTTGCTCAACCCCGCTTCTCCCAGCATCCTGGTTCTTACCAACATCTGTACGTTCACTACGATCTCAGAGAAACTACGACCCTACCTGCACTCAACCACATACCACCTCACCAATGCGCATTAGTAATCCTGAAGTGCAGACCCGGGCTTGCACAAGCACTCCAGCAGGGAGATCTTCAAAAATCTGACTGTTAAGTTCTTCCAGCCGTACCCCCTCCGCCCTTTATTGTACTGTATTTTTTATAAAAGGAATTTCTTTGCTTTTTTAAAACATTTATTATTATTGCAGAAAGAGAACACATACTGTACCCCAAGGGGAACCAATCCATGTCAACCACTTGCACTTAACCCAGCTGCAAGGCCACCAAACAGTTGACTGTTGGCTTTCAGCCTCAAATTGCTCCCTTAAGCACACCCTATTATCCTTGAGCCCTGTGTGGGCCTCTTAGTAGCCCTTGCTCTCTGGCTGTGCAAATGCAGCCATCCAGGCGCTTGAAACTTCGGAGGGCTCCATTTGTCATTGAATGTTTCACCACTTTCCTTCACAAACTTATGGAGGATAACACCACGTGGATTATACTCACGGGATGCTGCATTTCCCCAAGTACTACGCTTCCCATTGAGAACTCCAGGCGCCCCTTTAAAACGGCCAAAGCACATTCCCACAGTGCATTCTGCTAACCGGCTCAGCCTGTTTGACCGGGCACTTGGCGCCTGTCAAGCTTCCTGTATACGGTTTTATGAGCAGCGATTAATTGGGCGGTAAACGGCAGGTCTCTCATGGACAAAACCCCAGATGGGCATTTCGACGCATTCCCCTACTGTGATCTTCCGGTCTGCGGAAAAGTCCGGCCTGCAGCTTCCTGAACGCCACTTCTGCGGAGAAGATGCCGGCTACGGATGGCATGGCACTTTCCAGGGGCCAGCGAGCGTGTAGAATGTCGGTAGTGAAACGCCCACGGGATCTACAAGCGCCTTGGAGACCACAGTGGAGAAAAAAACACCGCTTCCGATTAATGTACTCAAGGAATGCCTGAGTAAGGAGGGGGTCAGAATAGGAAGATGGGTCCCGTCAGTCTATTTCGCCTTAGCCACCAGATATACCTGGAAACCCTCAATTGTGCAGAAGGAGGTCCAGTATCTGCCGGCCTGAGTTAATGCCGCCAGAAGTCACGGTTGGAACTCTCTGTTAAAGCAGGATGCGCGAGATTAGTGATGCCCTGCAAACTTGCTCAACACTTATTCAACGAGTCAACTTTCCCACTCCAAACGTTGGTTCCGACCACTCAGTAGCTGTCTTAGTTGTCAGATTTCCAGATTGCAATAGCCACCCGCTTCTCACTGCAGGGCAGCTTCTCATTTTTGATCCTTGAGCCGCGGCAGGGCCGAGCTCCTACATAGTCCCATTGAAAGTGGCTGTTTCATCATCCGAAAATCTTGCAGCATCTGCCTCATCTCCAGACTTGCCAGGACAGCTGATCCCACCACTCAGTGCTTGTTTTCCTGAGCCCAAATGGCAGCGTTCATTGGTTGCTGAGCACGTCGTTACTGCCACAAGCACTTTAGTACGTCACACGCGATCAGATGAATTCTTATCATCGTCGACTGACTCATGTCACTTTGAGCTGAAGGTAATAGCTCAGCTGCAAACATATGTGCTTCCGCGACATTCATCAGCAATAATTGAGAACTCTGCAGCTGGAGCCCCATTTTCTAACAGAAAACGTCGCTGCAGACTCACAATGGCACCAAATACGCTTGGAGCGGACAAACCCAAGTGCACAAGGCGGCGTTGGACAGGAAGTGAAAACCCGCACCTTTCACGTCCACCTAATCCAACAACCACCCACAGCCAAAATCGGACGAGGTGCTCTGTGGGATAGCTGCCCACAATGCACCACTCCCAACAGCGCTGCAAATGCTGCAAATGTGGCCACACTACAGCGCTGGTAGCTGTCAGTGTGGCCACACTGCAGCGCTGTTCCTACAAAGCTGTACGAACACAGCTGTAACTCCCAGCGCTGCACATGTCCAAGTGTAGCCATACCCCCGGTGATTTGTTAATGTTAAATTTATCAATTAATTCCAAAACCTCCCGTAGTGACACTTCAATCTGTGACAGTTCCTCAGATTTATCACCTACAAAAGCCAGCTCAGGATTGGGACTCTCCCCAACATCCTCAGCCGTGAAGACTGAAGCAAAGAATCCATCTAGTTTCTCCGCAATAGCTTTACCGTCTTTAAGTGCTCCTTTTGTATCTCGATCATCCAGGGGCCCCACTGGTTGTTTAGCAGACTTCCTGCTTCTGATGTACTTAAAAAACATTTTGTTATTACCTTTTGAGTTTTTGGCTAGCCATTCTTCAAACTCCTCTTTGGCTTTTCTTAGTACATTTTTACACTTAATTTGGTAGTGTTTATGCTCCTTTCTATTTACCTCATTACGATTTGACTTCTACTTTTTAAAGGAAGTCTTTTTATCTCTCACTGTTCCTTTTACATGCTTGTTAAGCCACGGTGGCTCTTTTTTAGTTCTTCTACTGTGTTTCTTAATTTGGGGTATACACGCACATTAATACTGGTGAACCTTCCACAGTGAGCAATCAGGCCTGGCAGCACCATGGAGAAATAGCCCTTCTTAAGGTGTTCAGCTTGATGTTGGGGAGAGGGACGTGCGTGGAAAGATTAGGCATGTGGGGACCATCAATAGCCTCTACAGAGTTCAGGAACTCTTTGTGTGAAAAACCATCAATCACCTGTGTATTGCCCAAACTTTATGACTTGGCAACACTCTTAATAGCCCTGGAAACCATCATGACAACACCCTAGCAGCTGATCTACCAACACCAAACTGGTTAGCTACTGATGAGTAGCAATTGAGGGTGGTGAGCTTCCAGATGCTGAGGGAAACTCTTATGTTGATGTTCTGCTGCTGCAGCTCCAGAGTGAGTTCCACACAGATCCCTAACAAAAGCAGGTTCCACATTTTGAAATTCTGCAGCAACTGTTGGATGTCCTAGTTCTTCATCACTAGCCTGTCTGACCAGACAGTGCGAGTTGGACAAGCCCAGAAGTGGTGTTCCACTGAGTAAAACTGCTCAGAATAAATGCCCTGTTCAATTTCATCTTCCTGCTTCTCCTCCACTTGTAGCCATATCACATCATTCAAAGCCCTTCAAAGCTGCCAAGCCAAATATATCCAGCTGCATGACTGCCAATACTGGATGCATCATCCTGTTTCTATTAATGACTCATGATCACAGTGATCAGCGTTCCATCTTCCATGCTGCCTGATAACAGTTCGAAAATGACACTGGCAAAGTAGTTAGATGATGGGATGCCAGGAGAGGAATAATAAATTTGTTATATTGACTCTATGCCCCATATTTCCTGCAGGTTCTGGGAGGCATTCCATCATGTACTGCAAGAAAAATCCCAGTGCACAGACCTGATCAGCGGAATACTGCAGCACAATGGCGAAGCATTCTAAGCAGATAATCAAAACAAACGCAGAGGCATGAATCATCATAGTCAGATCTATGACCAACAGAAGGGAAGACAAGCCATTCATAGGTAAGGTTGTGAGTATGTCAAAGAGGCGCGGGAGTCATGGATTCCGTGAGTTCCACGGCCTCTATGACACTGGGGCCCTGCACCTCCCCAGCTGCCATGGGCAGTGGAAGACCCACTGTTTCCAGTCACACAGGCACCCCCCTCAAAACTCCTAGCCCCAGGGTCGGGACCCCTCCCAGCCATTGGTCATGGAGGGAGGTTCCCCAGCTCTCTGCCACTGCATGCAGTGAGGCAGGGCACTAGAACCTCCTCCTTCCCCATTTTGTCAGGGATATTTTTTGTAAAAGTCCGGGACAGGTCAAGGCTTTTGTGAACTTTTGGTCCTTGCCCATGACCCATCCATGACTTTTAATAAAAATATCCATGACAAAATTGCAGCCTTAATCGTAAGCAAAAGTAGGTGTTTTTTGTTGCTATTACAATATGACATGATTATATTTAAATAAGATTTAAAAATTGACATTTTTATTAATATGAAAGTTGCCATTTCAACCTGCCTCCTCAAAAATGTGTGAAATCTGAGACCACACAAGATATGTGAAATTTTGTTTGTTATAGTGGTCTCAGTCCCAGCAAATGGAGACCGTGAATGACACCTAAACTAATTTTTCTGAAGAGTCCTCTTTGTCACACACAGACTGTTCAGTGCTGTTTTGTGAATAAACTGGGCTCCCCAACATGTTAAGAGCCCATCACAATTGTTATTTAATCATGAAAAATTTCAGATCAACCTTACTGGATAGTTTCGGCCTGCCACGATCACTTCAAAGAATTTAAAGTCTGAAGGAGGATACTGGACAAAGAGCCAGGCCACTAGATAGCTACTGGTCACCACAATCCAAGCTTTACATATACATAACTGGACATGCTGGTAATGAAAACATGACAATGCATTAGACCCAGACTCAATATCCTGGGGCTTAGGATGCAAAGATATCTAATTGCAACAAAATTGGCAGGCTCAAGGTAATGACTCAGTGCACTGAGGATCTGAAGAAACACTTTGTCAACTTAATGAGCTTACCCACAATGTGGATTAATTGCAGAGATGGGAAAAGAACTCTTGGCTCAATTTATCACCCAGCTGTGAGATTCCAAGAAAACAGCACACTTCTCACTGCCAGGTATCCTCTCATCTACACCAAGCAATTGTTTAGGCACTGATGGACAGGGCCATAGCCAGACTTACTGCTACCTTTATGAGAAGTACAGGATGCCGAGTCAGACTGAAAAGAAGAGGCCTAAGCTACAGTGCCAACAAAATAACAAACAAGAATTTATTATCGCATTTTGCAAGTCGGCAGCACGTAAAACACTTCTTGACTGACAACATGAATGTTGTAAATGAAGGATTGCCATACAAAAAGACACCAAAGATGTTCCATGTCCTGTTGTGCTCCGAAAAGTGACTGTGCAAAACATACCATAATCAGATTTTTTGGGGGGTGCATTGTCAGAGTTCTGCCTGTTGATTTCATTAACAATGATAAGGGTTTACTGCATTTACACTCATGTCTGCTCTGCAGAGCCAACACAACTCAGGTAAGCTGTATTTTATTCCAGCTCTGTATCAATGGAATTGTTAATTAATGTTCTATCAATTAAATCTGTACAACTTAACATAATAGGGTTGCATGGGTATAAAGGAATGCACAAACTGTCCTGCAGAATCTTTTAACTGGTACTGTTGTGTGCAACAAGTAAAGATTCCAGTCTGACATTCAGATCTCAGGCTGAATCTGCAGTGCTGGCATTTTCCTGCCAACTGAGCGCATCTCATATGAAAGTAATATAGAAACAAACATGAAAAACAACAGAAACAATAAGGATTACAAAGCACAAAAAACATGCACTTGAGCCTGCTTTGTGAGAGAAGACATCAGACACTATTCTGAGCTTTAAAGGATGCTCCTGTATTTCCTTCATGGCCTTCCTCTGAGCAGATCCTTCGGAGTAGTGAGGGAGGGAAAGTATTAGCCTTGCTGGGGGTATTATGACAAAAACAGCAAAACGAAGACAATATAAGTAAATCGCCCTGCTCCGGCAGCTCCTCCAGCCCAGCTATACCTATCCCAGTCCTGTCCTCCAGCATGGCTGTACAGACCCCAGACAGGAGATGCAGTCACGCAAAAATCTGCATGGAAGGGATGGGATTGAGGCATGAGGCGGTACAGCTGCACAGGAGGAACTGCCGGCATGGGGTGCTGGCTCCTGGGAGTGGCAGCCCCACATTCTACTCCTTTCACCGCTGCAGTTCCCAGGAGAGCCGTGCAGTTCTGCAGATACCGATTTATATCCACGGATATAAATTTGTATCTGCATAGGGTCCTAAATTTCATTCTTACATGTGACTACATATCAGAGTCTTACAGACACTCTTCTCCCTTTACATGGAGAAGCCAGAATAGCCTCATTCTGAAAATAACTGGGTTTGGGCGGAGGAGAGACAAAGAGTTCTTTTCATCCTGGCCTGTAGGTTCAACCCTGAAAAACAGATCATACATCAACACTTTGTCCAAGAGTTACCATACTTCAAGGACTTAACCTCTGGGAGGTGACCATCAAGTTATTCTTAAAAATATTTCATAAAGATACCCTTAGGGATGCCCAAGTTTATGTCTACACTGCAATTAAAACACCCATGGCTGGCCTGTGCCAGCTGACTTGGGTTTGCAGGTCTCCGGCAAAGGGGCTGTTTACTGCAGTAGATGTTTGGGCTCAGGCAGCAGCCGGAGCTCTGGGACCCTCCCACCTTGCAGGATCCTAGAGTCTGGGCTCCAGCCTGACGGTCAACTCCACAATTAAATAGCTCCTTAGCCCAAGCCCCGCAAGCCTGAGTCAGCTGGCTTGGGCCAGCCACAGGTTCAAACTACAGTGTAGACATACCCTAAGATGACATTTTTGCCTTGTAGGGGAGCTCTGTTAAAACACGTGCAGATGAAAGGTTGCTCAAACAATTGTAGGGCCTGTGGGGCTATAACTAAAAGAGAGGCTGCAGAAAGGAATTTTAAATTACACCATAGATGATACAGAAAAGACAGATAAGCGCAGAAATGGGGTAACCTGAAAGAAGGAATATTTCCCAGAAGCCAATTTTTGTAACCACATTTTACCTGGAATTGGGTTGTACAGACAATTGCCTTGGAAGGAGCCCCCAAAACACTTGTAAACTTTCTTTAGAGTTTGACATTTATTCAACCAGCCCCAAAATATTAGCATCCACCTGAGCAGTATAAGAACCGTAATAATGTGTACTTTGAGGTGGAAAAAAGCTGCTTGAAGCATTTAAAGGAGTTTTGTTTCTTAATCAAAAGAGTTAATTTCCTATTCAAAGTGTTCTGAATAGAATAGTGAACAGGGGGAAAACTTGGAGCCCTGCACATAAGAGTCGCTTTTATGTTCAGCCAGAAATAGCCCTCTCTAAGCTCCAGAGGTGTTTTAGATTCTAAGCGTAATAGAAGAGATACTAACTTCAGAAGTCTCAAGAGATTCTCCTCTCTTCAGGGTTATTAGTGACACTATCATTTATATCTACTGTGTCCACATAAGGATATTAATCTACCTGGAAAGGAAAGCTCCTTTTCTCCACCCTGAAATACACAATAAAAGTCAGTCTCAAGAGACAAAGGCTCGCTTAAGCACTTTGCTATGTACACAGGATTATAGCTACAGAGGAAGAGGGATTTGGAGGAACACCACCATTAAAATGGACACACCTTTGAAAAGCAACCCAGCAAGTTGTTCCTGCAGGATCTACAGAGACCAGCAGGGCATATGAATCAGTGGAGTGAGCCAAAACAGGACATACTTTAAGCACAAAGCAGCAGCAAAGCTATAATAAGGACACCTACACAAGAAGCACCAGCACAATTGGTTCTTATCCTTTAGGCACTACTGTAATGCAAATAATGACACACAATATGGTCACACATCCTTCCACGAGAAGTACAACAAGCCAGTGGCGGATTAGCCACTGGGTCAATGGGGCCTATCTCCAGGGGCCCCGGCCAATTGAGGGACCCTGGAAAAATGGGAACTCCCATGTCCTGACCCACTCCGCTCACATGGCGCCCCAGCCGGGGAGTGGGATCAGGGCACAGGTGCTTGCTCTGCTCTGGCCTGCGCTGTAGTTGGGGAGTAGGGTCAGGGTGCGGGGGCTTGCCCAGGCCAGGTGGAGAGAGTGAATCTCCGTGCCCCAACCCACTCCCCAACAGGAGCACCGGGGGTGGGGGGGAGGCGACTGCAGGTGGAAGGTGTGGGGAGAGGTCCCCACAAAACTCTAATCTGTTCCTGCACCAAGCAGCTTTGAAAAAATGGCTACTATCACATCTGAAAGAGGTCCTTTCAGAAAAACATGCCACTCTCTCCTAGAGCCACTGAATCTATTACAGAGCCAAAACAGTGACTGCTAAGCATAAAATGTCCTTTGGCTGTTGGCCAATGGATTACTCTTCCATAATGTACTGCCATGAAATCCAGGAGCATATTTACCCCAACAGTGAGATACACAACCTGAAGAACCAATTCTGATGGGGAGATTCCGGCAAACAAGATACCATTCTGGTGCTGTATTTCTTTAGAGATCTGAGGGGCAGAAGAAGAATAAAAGAAGAAACTGCACTGTGACTTACCTAAAACTATCTAACCTAGGAAGAAAGGAAAGGACTGATCAGACAAGTAACCAACACAAAAAGTTAAAAAAATTAAGTTGAGCCTACCCTCCAAAAGAATGGGGCCTCGATCTGGTGAGAGACAAAAAAACCACTGAGCGGGACATGCCAGAGAGCCCCCTTTAACGGAAAGTGATATCATAAGAGTTTATAACTTCTTTCCTGCCTCCATCTGCAAGCAGAATTAATATAATATTTTACAATTGCTTAATAACCTTTTCTTTAATGTTTCTCTTCCCCTTTATGATAAATTGAATATTGTTTTGTAGAACAATCAGTCATACAGAATGTTACAATTCATTTCACAGATTTAAGTAAAATACAGGTACAAGCACAATGCCAATTGAACAGGCTGAAGCTCTTAAAAAGGGAAGGTTGGTAACTATGGCCAAACTGTGCAACGACTGCTAATATTCCAAGAGATATTATGCAGGTAGTGTCTCACTCACACCAGCAGTAATGTGAACTATTTGGGTCAGTACAATGATTTACTTAAATTCCTCAATCTGCTAAAACCATCTGCATCAACACTGAGGTCCAAAGAAATTTGTAAAATTACTTTATCTGAAACACAAACTGCTGCTAACACTCTGCTTGATCCTGTGGATGTCAACGTTGGCTACATCATTCTTGTTTCCATTTCACCTCTGAAGATGTCTGAAGAGTAAATTCAGTAAGACTTTCCAACATAAACCAGTTACCATAATATTACAATTTTATTTGCTTATGTGAAACAATGAATATAAGGTAAGACATGAGCAGAAATTTTCTTCCATTCACTGTCTGCAAGTGCTGCTACAGTAAAAATGCAAGAAATAAGCAGTATCTTAATGATTTAATATTTCATTGTTCTGTTCAATCCTTTAAGAAAGAATGAGAATATAGCAGGCTGACCTTTTAAACACTAGATATGCAGGTTTACTGAAGCAGGTCCCTCCACAATCCTTGTGTTTAATATGTCCAGGATTTGAAAGAGTAGGAAAAGGGGAGATTTCATTTGAGCCTTTTAGTTACTGTATGTTACCTTTGGTTTACATGTACTTACATCTCTATTTTTCCCTTTCAATTTATGCCCAGGTCTTCCCCTGCTCAAGGTTTATGCCTGCATCCTTCTATTTAACCATCACCACTTGTTTTTAAACATAATAGGCATTTCCCGCATTTGAGCACACACTCACACATTCCCAAAGCAGTTTAGAAACAGACACTTTTGGTATGAACATTAATTTTGTACCACTATTGTGTCTAAGCACTTTTCTTCCCTTTTCTAACAAAAACAACTGGCTAGAAAAATGGGATCAAGATCAGTTTTATATGGCTGCTACCAATGCTGGTGTACCAGAGTTAATGGAAAACATAAGAAAATACCTGGAAAAAGCTACTTCCATCATGCGGTACTCAGTTTAAACCATTATAGCTTCACATCCTGCTCTTTTCCTAAAAGACTGCCTTCTACTGCACCAACAATGCTCATTAACACAAATTAAAGTTGCAATTTTCAAATGTATGAAACTAAAATCAGATTCCTAATCCCTAATTCTAGGCCTCGAGGTTTGGAAATTAAAGCCGAAGTGTTGAAAATGTACACAATATGCAGCTGGTTTTCCATTTTTGTTTCCACAATAGCTCATTTCCAGGCCTCAACCAAACTCCCATAAACTATTTGTGTTTCAAATTCTGAGGCTATTTTCTTTCTGCAGTTGTCAAATCTGGTCACAAAGACAATGTGCAAACTCTACTAGAAGAGGGTAGAGCTTCAGCTACCTCGGATAAATTAAATATTTCAGAAGTTTAAAATTCAGCCAAAAAAACGGCAACCTCTTTATTCCTTTGAAGAAAGCAGCAATACTATGTGACACGCTAACCTAGCATTGCTGTTTCTGTGGGCCACAGTGAAATGAATATTGACAATGGTGTTAGTATAATAATCAAATCATATGTCTGAGACAAAGTTCACGTTCCCTCCACTGTTGCCTACAGTACATTTTCCATTGTTTTGGCCTGCCTAATTTTAAAAATCACAACTGATGTACTTTCTCTTAAATATTCTGGCAGTGATGAAAGTTTCATGTATGCATTATATTTTCTGCCTTGTTCAAACTAAGGCTGACAAAGCCTAAAGGAGATCAAGCTCAAACAAACTAGCCAAACACCCTGGTCACAGAGCAAACTGGCTGCTTCAGGGTGTCCTGGGTTCAGCCTCACCTGTAATAAGTTTACCACTCAGTACAGGAGTCACATGATACAAGCATGTGACTAGGAACCAAGCCAGTTGGAAGATAAAGACAACCTGGATTCAGTCAGAAGAAAGAGTTAAAGGAGCAGGAAGACTGTGTGAGCTACTTCACAGACTCACTCCTTAACAGGCCTGAGGAGTATAAGCCTGAAGGAAACAGGAGCCAACTAAAAAGGGCTGGGTGGAAAATGTAAGTTGTTTTGAAATCTATGTTAATAAACCCGACTTCAAAAAGGGGAGGGAGAATTAATGAGAAAACACCCACAATGTGAAGTCTCCTTAATTTGGGGAGAAAAGGGAGACTGAGGCAATGGAGGCACCTAAAGCCAGACCAGGTGAGCTCCTGCTACTATTCCTCTACTCTTCCACGCATTTATCCAAGCCTTAGCCTGAAATGTTTTAATTTTTGAATCTATTAACTGTGTGTTTTGATAGCCAAACCAAGTCATTTGTCAGTGTTCAGGTTTCTATTTAGAACTTTTCATAATACCATATTTCACCTCCCCAAATTCCAACTGCAGTTTGAACCTTCCCACTGATCAAACATCCCTGTGGCAACTGTAGCATTTTTAACATGGAAAGGGAATAGGTGGCGTAAGCTTCTTTTAGTAATATTTAGCAACTGAAAATTAGGAGAGCCATCACCACTGAACCAGCTAGCTCTCCACAGACCACCAGCAAGTGCTATGCAAACTATCTGCAATTTCTGGATCATAATTTGGATCACTGACAAACCAAAAAGCTCTGTAAGACTAGGATTAAGGCAAATCACTTAAGAGAGTCTCTTGAAAAGATGTTAAATTTAAGAGGAATATTGCTATGCAACTTAATTTGAGCAATTAAATTAGAAAAGTCAGTTATTGTTCAAAGATTAGACAATTGTTTATACTGCAGAAAGAACACGTACCATTTGACAGCCAAGTTTTGCACCTCGCCATTCTTATCTTCCAATAACTTAAGAATCATCTTCACAACCTTCCTTTCACTATCATCATCCAACTTGATGGAATCCTTCTGTAGTTCAGTCATCAAGTCATTTGTAGCCATAAACCTATCCAAAAGAATATCCAAACCATTAAAGCTAAACAGATATGGACTATTCACAATGTGCTACAAACAACCCAAGCTCATCAGTTTCAGTCATGCATGATCAAATTTAGTATTAACATTTAATGCTACCACTATTCTAGGGTAAAAAGCACCAGTTTTGATTACTTATAGTCTCATAATATAACAAAATGATACATGAAAAGCTTCTTACAACATTTCTAACAGCAGCAAATAATCTTTCATTATCTTGTAATCTCTCCTCAAGAACAAAGGCAATCACAAATGTAATTTACTTCTACTGTTTACACACTATGTTAAAGTAAAGGTCTGCATAACTATCCAAAATGGAATTAAAAGGAAGAGTGAAGACAAAATCTATCAGGGTTTAAAACAACACTTTCAACTGCTGCAAACGGATTTTGTAAAAGCAAACTTTTATAAACATAAAATCAATGGAAGTGTAGCTACAAATCTTTATTTTAGAAAGTATCCTTGAAAGAGTCTCTTCAAGCTGCATGTGGCAAGTTGCTGAATGTGTCAGTGGGATCCTGCAGAACCAGGGAAAGACCTGCCAGGAGCCAACTTTAATGTGAAGGCAGGAACTGAGTGAAGGAAATGGAAAAGTAGGAAATTAGGGACATGGCAGCTGTTGACCAGGGGTATGTCTATGCTACAGCAGCACAGCTATGGCACTGTAATGCCACAGGGGAAATGCTTCCTAAATCAACAGAAGGGATTTTTCCATCCATATAGCTAATCCACCTCTAAGAGACAGCAGCTAGGTCGACAGAAGAATTGTAAATAGAAAACCAGAGCTCATCTATTATCTTTATTACACAAAGATCTTTGAAATAGCTTTATTTGGATGCATGTAATCCCTCACAGTGATTGCAAACTAAGTATTGTACCACTGTGGCAATGCATAAGAACCAGGAATCAGCTTTACCAGAACATTTCTATTAACAAAAATAAGTAATCTATTCTTCATGTTGAGTTAAATGCAAATGTACCATGTATACAAGATGCAAATTAGATTTAACTTTGATTTTCTAAGGTATTTAATACAAGCAAGGAATTTTTTTTTTAGTTGTCAGGGGGGCAGCTGTGATAGTCTGTATCCACAAAAACAATGAGGAGTCCAGTGGCACCTTAAAGACTAAAAGATTTATTTGGACATAAGCTTTCATGCGTAAAAAAAACCACTTCAGATGTGTGATGTTTTACCCACAAAAGCTTATGCCCAAATAACGTTTTTAATTATTTTGAACCTGATGCATTCAGTAGTTGACACATTTAGCCTCCCACTGCTGGTTCAAGAAATATTTATTTTAAAAAAACTGTGTTGAGACAAAACCTCAACTTTGTTTTCTACAATATATTTATAATGAAACAAATAAAATATTTATGTCATTTCAGTGTCATACTGAAAACTGTCATTTCACTGTCAGATATTCAAAGTTTATATGCACAACTTCTTTAATCTACACAGATGTGCAACTATGATTAGTAGCAAATGGCTATTTGAGTGCACCTGCACAATTCTAGTTCTGCTGCAACAAATCCTAAACTTTAAGTCACTTTCTTCTCCATCAGATATAATCTTCAATTAGGATTCCCTTACAAAAACTTTAAGCATGGACTTTCATGGTCATCCTTGGAGCAAGAAGCCCTCTACCCGCAGAGCAGGTGCAACAAGGCCAGTAGACTTCTCTATCAACTTCAACCCTGCCCTAGTAGGATAGCCTCCCTACGCCCATTCAATCCTTGCTCGGCTTTCTAGGGGCTACCGGACTGAAATCGCAGGTCACCAATTACTGAGGTCAGCCCTATGTGGCTCCCCACCCCAAGAGGATCTCTGAGCACAGTGCACTCAGCTCTCGTCTCCCCCGTTCACAGACACCGAGAGTGGGCGCCAGAAAACTCGGGGCAAGCGGGGGGGCGGGGTGGAGGGCAATTTCTCTCCGAGCCCATACCACCGCTCACTGCAATGCTGCCAGACAGCGGGGGAATGGCGCTCCTACCGCACATCCCTCCTGGCCAGCACCCGCCGCGGCTCTGACAGCCGGGCCCCTGCCCACGAGTCACAGGCCTCGGGGTCAGCGGCCTCCTGCCGCGGTGGCACAACAGCCAGGCCCGGGTTGAGATAAGAGGAGCAGCTGCAGCCTGGCGGGAGGCTCCCGGGTGGCAGGCGGAGAGCGGGCTCAGTAGACAGGGGAGAGCTAAGGGGCCTGCACGGGGAGTGCTGGGAGGGGAAGGGCCCTGGCGCTCCGCGGGGCCGGCGCTCACCTGAAGTCCTTGTCGCTGGATGTCATTTTCTCCAGCAGGTTGGAGATGTGGTAGGAGGCGCTCGCCATGTTGATGGTCCCGGTGGGGGGCGTCGTCTGGGCCTCGCCGGCTCCACCTCGCCCGCTGCTGGGGTACGGCGCTGGCTGGGGGCGGCGGCTGTGTCCCCGGGGGCGGCGCGGAGCGAGAAGGGAGGGGGATCAGTGAGGGCGCCGCCGGGGGGGCAGGCTCATCGCCACTTGGTGATACGGGGAGAGACAGCGGCCTCGCTCAGGCGGGAAGAGGGGAAAGGAACAGAACCCGAGACGGCCACAGCTCGCGCTTGGGGCGAGGTCAAAGTTCAAGACGGCTCTCGCGAGCCGGACGAGCGACGCGATTTTGTAGCCGCTGATTGGCTTAGGCAGGCTCGCGCTGTTCTTCGGGCGATGTCAGCGCGGACGTGGCGCAGAACGTGAGCGTGACGTTGACGCAGCGGTTACAGAGGGGAGGAGGCGGAGGAAAGAAGCGTAGGCTTCGAAGACTACGAATCCCTGCATGCAATGCGCCGACGCGCGCGAAGTGGGCTAGGACAATGCACTTTGGGGCTTGTAGTATTTTTAGAACATCAGGCGCATTGCATGATGCGGTGTAGGAATTGTATTGTGAACTGCTGGCGGAGCATTGCATGCTGGGACTTGTACTCTCCCACTGGGGTGGGGGCGAGGCGATCATTTTCCTGGTTTAGAAGACGGATTTGTATTAAGAAAAGAACATACAAGCTAATGTGAGCACCTCAACGTTCATTTAAAAACAAACATACTATTAGGGTGACCAGATAGCAAGTGTGAAAAATTAGGACAAGGTATGGGGTAATAGATACCTATAGAAGAAAATGCCCCAAATATCGGCACTGTCCCTATAACAGGGTTAGGCAACCTTTGGCACGCGTGCTAAAGGCAGTACACAAGCTGATTTTCAGTGGCATGCACTCGGTTTGGGTCCTGGCCACCAGTCTGGGGGGCTCTGCATTTTGATTTAATTTTAAATGAAGTTTCTTAAACATTTTTAAAACTTTATGTGCAATAATAGGTTAGTTATATATTATAGACTTATAGAAAGAGATCTTATAAAAATGTTAAAATGTATGACTGGCACACAAAACCTTAAATTAGAGTGAATAAATAAAGACTCAGCATACCACTTCTGAAAGGTTGCTGACCTCTGCCCTCTAAAATAGGGACCTCTGGTCCCTAATAATTTTCTAGAGTCAGACCTTCTAGCTGGTGAGACTGGAGCTTGAAAATCTGACCTAAGTGCATTTTAAGAGGTCAGAACCCAGAAGGCAAATTAGAAGAAAAAATTATTTATTTTAATCTAATTATTTTTAAGCCAATCTTGTTATTTTGGGAAAAGATGACTCATGATTTTTGACTATCTGGGTTGTAACACTGGTGTCTACACTGGGTTTTCATTGCTAAAATTCTCTCACCACTACTATCGCTGATTTAGCTTCACTGGTGGTAGTAATGGTGGTTACTCTAGTATAGACAGAAATCCTGGAGGTGGGTGGCATTTCAAGCACTCTAACCTTGCTTAGACTTGGTCTACAGGCTGGTAGCAGCTGAACACATCTATCGCAGCACTGCTGTCACACAGCATCACTAATCCTCATGATTTTATTGTGAGTCTTGTGAAATGTTTCTAACCCTCGTAGTTGAGGAGAAAAGCTTGAAAATGTGAACCCTAAAGGTTCCAAGACCAGTCAAATGAAAGGAACATAACATTTTTTTAAATCTCATGGTTATACAAGTGACTCTTGTAAATTATATGAGTCTGATTCATTATTTTTGAATGTTTGGGGTTGTCAATACTGCTGTTAGTCTAAAATAATGGGAAATATTATGAAGACTTCTTAAATTTCATGTAGATCAAGCTAGTCTTCTATGGTATACAACACCTGCACTTCCAATGTAAAAACATGAGAACACCAGCCAATCTTCACCTTTTCCAACTATTTACAAAAGAAATATCTTTCAGGTTTTATTGATACAAGAAGAGAAATAAAAGGATTCAAGCCCAAATATTTTTCCTTTTCAGATGTTACATGCTCTCTGACCATGTTGCCAGGATGGACAAAAACAACCCAGCATACCACACTCTCAGATTCTCCATGAGCCTAGCTGGTGCTGCCTGCGGGGCTGCCTCAGAGATTCCTGGGTTCGTAGAATAGAACCAGATCTGGGAACTTCACTACATGGCACCCAGCACACCATCAACCTTGGCTTACAGATTATATATGTTTGAGAATGATGATATGATGTAACTTTTAAAGAGTAGGGTCAGCTAGTCCCTGTTGCCTGAATGATTATGTTAGACAGTTAACAAAGCCACCTGGAACAATACAGACAAGGAGAATGGGTTCACTTCTGCTATCATTAACTGCTGAAAACAGTTTTTGACCTGTCTATACTATGGCAATGTCTGCAGAAGAGAACCGTATTGTTGGTGTCACTAGGCATAAATCTAGGTAACTCGGGAAAATGGAAGACCACAAGTGTCGATAAAGCCCTCCTGCTCAGGCCTCAATGAACCATTGTTCCTCCATGTTTAACACTTTGTGTAACCTAGTGTAACCTAATGTGTTAATAGCTGTAAAATGTAATGTCAGCAGTTAGTTTTCTGATTGTAATAGCCAGTTCCTGCTGTAATACACTGGAGCTAATTGAAGCAAGTTTCAAGGCCACTCTTAGATACAGCATACATGTCTCTGCAGCAGAAAGGGGAGAGGGAGGGGGAAGACAAAAAAATGAGTGAGAAAAAGATACTGCAGCTGATGGGAAAGGAGGGGGAGTGAAAGATCAGTTAGTCAGCAAGAAAAAGTTTTGTAGGAAACAACTGGGATATAAAAGGAAGAACATGCTTGTTTTAGGTGTGCAGGATTTGAGATTGCATTCTCCCTCGCACCTTATTTGAGCTCAAATAAACTGGTGTTTTGCTTCTCCATCCTGGTGTGTTCATTGGCGCTACGCACTCCGGGCCATGAACTGCTGTTGCTTAGCCTCTGGCACTTTGTGCCGGCAATAGTATCATTCCTCATTGAACCTATGAGTTATAAGTGGTTTAAGCACAAATGGTTCTGATTCATATTTTGACATGTGTCAACGCTAAGGGCATGGCTACACTTGCAGATGTAGAGCACAGTGAGTTAAACCAGCCCTCAGAGAGCACAGTAGGGAAAGCGCTGGAGTGTGTTCACACTGTCAGATTCAAGCGCACTGGCGTGGCCACATTAGCAGCTCTTACAACACCACAAAGAGCAGTGCATTGTGGTAGCTATCCCAGCATGCAATTGGCTGCAACATGCTTTTCAAATGCAGGGGGTGGGGTGAAGTCTGACAAGGAGTGTGTTGTGTATATGTGGGGAGAGAGAGAATGGGTTTTTGGGCGGCTGAGAGCATGTCAGAATGCTGTCTTGTAATATCAGACAGCAACAGACCCTCCTCCCTCCCCTCTGAAAGGATTTATGTTGTCTTAAATTTTGAAATATATTTTCAAAGTGTTGAAGGTGAGTGAAAAGTTAGGTTAGTTTACAGATACACCTCTACCCTGATATAACTCAACCCGATATAATACAAATTCGGATATAATACGGTAAAGCAGTGCTGGGTTTGGGGGGGAGGCTGTGCACTTCAGTGGATCAAAGCAAGTTCGATATAATGTGGTTTCACCTATAACGTGGTAAGATTTTTTGGCTCCTGGAGACAGCGTTATATCGAGGTATAGGTGTACATTCATGGAGTTTACATTTGAACACCCAGGCACTTGCACTTTCACTCATTACAAGAACTCTGAATCCACCAATCAGGAAAGAAAAAGATACACAGATCTATAGAGATGCAGTGCAAAGAATTATTCTATAGTTCTACATAAGGCTTTAAAGCTAATCCTTTAGGGCAGTGGTCACCAACACAGTGCCCGCAGGCGCCATGGTGCCCACCAGGACATTTATGTGCGCCCGCCTAGTGCCCAGCAGGGGAGAGAAGCCGTGGCCCCGCCCCTTTAGGGGACAGAAAACTCTAGGGCTGCAGGCTGTGGGCGCCGGTGTTCTCGGTCCCTGGCAGGCGCGGGGCCATGGCGTAAGCCAGAGAGAAACCGAGGCCCCGCACCTGCCGGGGACAGAGAACACTGGCGCCCACAGCCCGCAGCCCCGGAGTTCTTTGTCCCCGGCAGGTGCGGGGCTGCAGCCTAAGCTGGAGAGAAGTCGCAGCCCTGCACCTGCCGGGAACAGAGAACTCCAGGGCTGCAGGCTTCATTCTATGTTAAAGTAAGAATAATAAATATTTGGACCAGCAGTTAAACAGTTTTCATCTTATTTTAAAAACTTAAAACATTGTTTATGATATTTATTTTGTAAAAACTCCTTAATTTTTCTTACAGGTAGATAAAAAAGCAAATTCACATGGTAAAGTAAAAGAGTAATTGCCAAATAATTTAATTGATACCTTTTACATGTAAAATTACCCTTTTTATCTTATGGATTCATATATTATGTAATATTAAATATGATTTTTTGCATTATTGTACAAATACAAAATGAGCCTTGAAAAATTGTTGGCACCCGCCACACTCTTCTGAAAACATGAATGTGCTACTGGCCACAAAAAGGTTGGGGACCACTGCTTTAGGATGACAAATTTAAAGCTGGTTATCAGTTTTAACAGCTGGTCATGTAGGAATAAAAGGAATTATTGCTGTAAGTCAAATACACCTAGCTGCTACAATTTTGATCCAGAGAAAATGTTACCCTATCTCGTTCTGTCATTTATAAAGGTGTTTTGCTTTGTAAGTGTGAATTTTGAATCTTGGTAAGACACCTGAGAAACTCTAGCTTATTACAATAATGTTTCTCTGTTGCTGACACTAAAAAAAAAAAGAGTTTGGAAAAATAGAATACAGAAAGGGAAATTATAAATTCTAAACTAAAACAAAAAATCACCAGTAACTGAACCCTACATAGGGTAGGGTACATGTGTGTTAAGATAGGCATTACAGTTACCATACTATATAGAATACTATGTGCCAGGAAACAGAGTTAGAGTAGGTATAGCAACAATAACTGAGTTTCCTGACTTTAGCATCTGAGCTAGAACATCACACTGTAGAGCACGGGTAGGCAACCTATAGCATGGGTGCCGAAGGTGGCACGTGAGCTGATTTTCAGTGGCACTCACACTGCCTGGGTCCTGGCCACCAGTCCGGGGGGCTTTGCATTTTAATTTAATTTTAAATGAAGCTTCTTAAAGCTTTTAAAAACCTTATTTACTTTACATACAACAATAGTTTAGTTATATATTATAGACTTATAGAAAGAGACCTTCTAAAAACATTAAAATGCATTACTGGCACTCGAAACCTTAAATTAGAGTGAATAAATGAAGATTTGACATACCACTTCTGAAAGGTTGGCGACCCCTGCTGTAGAGGGTTCATTTGGTTTAGTTTGATTTTTGGGTTGTTTTTTGTTTCAGTTTTTCTTATTTTTGTATGCAGGCTACATACCATAGAACTAAACAACCTGACAACTTCCTTTGACCTGTTAAAGAAAAGTCATTTTAAGTTTTCTTTTCTCCAGCACAACCTCTACCTCAAACTAACAAATTATTCATCTGAAAGCTAGGACGATATACTTTGGGATTCTATCTCCAAAAGCAGTTTTAAAGTGTTGTTATAGTAAGATTTCTAGAAATTTACAGAAGAAAAGCAGCAACTCACACAACTTTCAACAAAAATGTCATATCCGGCTAGTCCGGATAAGCCCCTTTCAAAAGTAAAGGAAACTGTTTGGGGGGGCTGATGATTCCATTGACTTCAAAATAAGCAAGATCCAGGACCAAAGTGCTAAAAATAGTAAATGCATGTGATTAAGTAATTGACTGAAACGGGCTGTCAAATTGCTTTGCAAAAGAATCCATCTACAATAAACTTTATCATAAAATTGTTTCAGCAAACAAAATACCGTAAAGAGAGAATTTAGAAAGCTCTAGACAGGAGGTCTGAAAGTGATTCCACCCTGCGGTTATTTAAAAAAAAAAAAAAGTATGTATATTTGCAGTCTTCACAGTCCAAAACTTTTCAAATATACATCATCCAAAATATAATTTGAAACCTTTCAACTGCAGTTTTACTCTCAAATCCATGGTTGACATTGAATGCATCTGGTATAGAAATAATTGAGCAGTTTACAGATACAAGGATTCCTGCTCCCCCTCCCTTACAGCCAGCCCTGCAAATCTCATCCTGGGTTCTGAAAGTCAAGCCAGGTTCTTTTATTCACACGTCACCAGCTGAACACCAACCACTTGCATCTGCACTCTTTGTAAGACCTCTAAACCTGGAGTTTCTGAAGGCCAAATTTCATTCATATCTATGCAATTCAACTGACTTCCCATTATGTTAAAGAAATAAGGGGGTTGAGGTAATATCTTTTTTGGACAAGCTGCTGCTGGTGAAAGAGATAAGCTTACATAGAGCTCTGTAAGCTCTAAAGCTTGTCTCTGTCACCAACAGAAGTTGGTCCAATAGAAGATATTAATTCACCTACCTTTTCTCTCTCATATCCTGGGACCAACATGGCTACAACAACACTGCATATTCCCATTATGTTCACACACTAGTGTTGTTCCATTGCCTTCAGTGAACTTGCAGATCTATAACTGATTGGAAGTTTCTGCAGTAAACAATGTTTTATGATTCACACAAAGGAAATGAAAACAACTCACACTTTAGCTGTGTTGACTGCTAAGACTTTTATAACAGAGTTAGCCAAAATGCAGCTCTGATGATCTGTGCACAGCAGCTAGGCCAAAGTTTAGCAGTTGAGTGTGAAATGATGTGCTTCCATATGTTCCTGTTGTTGCTGTGAGTTACAGGCACAGAAGACGTTTGCCTCAGTGCTGTAATAATGGAGTGTTTCACCCCAAAACTGTGTTTATTTGTTTGGATATAAATGCAGCAACATAAAAGAATGTCTTTGCTGGGCTTAGCAGGCCAATGCTCAAACCACTGAGCTATCCCAAAGTCTCATTCTTTATTATTCTAGGTTCCACTGTCAGAAAGGTTTGGCCACACATGTACCCTTGAAAATCCTATGTAAATAGCCAGTGTATGAATCAAAGCTGGTCTCAGGACTAATCTACTTTACCTGCTAGCATTTTTAAAGAATTGCTAGTTTTGGTTCTTAATTAGGGATTCTTCATGTGAGGAGGATACAGGTATGCTTCCCAGCTCTTTTGTGGGGCTACAAATGATAACCTGTAAAGATGACAAAATACACCATAAGTACACTTTCATGAACTAAGCAGAATGCAAATGGCTAAAAATAAACTGGAATGTATAAGTCAGATAAAACTAGACAGCATCAGGAGAGTGGCTTCGGGGAGCAAAGTTGACTCATCAACAGGATCACGTAAGGTAAAGTGACTCAGTGCCACATTACTTCAAGAGTAGATGATGCTAGTTGCCAGCATACATCACTTGAACAATAAAGGTAGTCCACTACTTGTCAAGATGTGTCTCTGTTCACTGTCACAAGAAGGCTCATGGGTTTTTTCCATTTCCTGTGGATGTTTCAAAAAAGGGGATATAGTAGCTCACAATTCATCTACAACCCAGAAGAGGAGAACTCTTAGTAAAACTACATTCAGGATTTTCTCTTTTAAAAATGTTACTTGAGAAATAAGCTCAGATAAGTAGTATTAACTCATCAGGCACTGTGAGCCCAACTCAGCCATCAGTGACACAAATGTAAATCTAAGAATCTCCACTGACTTCAGTGAATTTCCTTCTGTGTATAAAATCAATGCATGCATCTCTACACACATTTCCCCAGGGAGTCTTAATCCTGACATCTAACACCTGTACTATTCTGCACCTTGTGAGCAGAGATGCAGACCTGCCAATCTTATTAGAATGGCAATTTAATTGTGAATTAAGTTTCACATTTAATCTTCATTAGGGACAAGAATGAGATTAGAAAACTCATTGTAATTCTGACCAAATCAAGATTTTCTTGAATTTTTGGACTAATGGAAAAGGTCCATGTAATATATAGGAACCAGGTAGTATCTCTGTAGAAGAGTATGCTAACCTCAGGCTTGCCCCTTGTGACTAGGCTTGGCATAGTGCTCATTCCTTGTCTCCTGACTCCTAGTCAACACCTGCTCTGGCCCTGCAGTGGTCTTCCTTCTTGTGGCTTGACCCACCAGCCAGGTCCCTTCAAAGTCTCTCCCCTTCCAGGGTATCAAAGTCCCCAAAATAAACAATCCAGTGCTGTTATAACAAGGTCTTCAGTCCCAATTCCAGGCTCCATTGTCCTCCCACCCTTCTCTCAAGATACTCTGTCATCCTTGTTCCCTTCTCTAGACTCTAGGCCACCTTCCAACTGGCTGGTAGGGGGACCCAGACCCTCTCACTACACTGGGTACCACCCCAGCGACCCTATAACCAGCAGCCAGGGTCTTCTTAGTCCACCTCCTTGCTGCTGCTTCCCTGGGTTTCTTCTTACTCAGCCTCTCTTAGGATTCTCCAAGCTTATCCTTCATGCAGGGCTAAGACTTACAGAGCTCTCCCCGGAATCTCCCAAGCAATCTCAGCATGTAAATATAAACTGAAACACCCTTCTGCCCTCCTCAGGCTCTTTCCACTCTGATTAATTAAAATTAACCAAGAAACTAAAGGACACGAAGAGAATAAATTCTTGACTTGCCTATTCACCAACAAGCCTGGGTAACAAACAAGAGGAATTGGAATTGCTCATTTAAGAGCATAAATTCAATCTAGTTAGTATTACTGAAAATTTATGAGATGATTCACATAATGTTGGCATTATCTGTTTCTGAGCACTGATAACTCAGAAGGAACTGATCTTGAATATTTATGGATCAAGGTCCCAGCAAAAAGCACAAGAGGGGTATTAGTTGGTGTCTGCTACAAACTACCAAATCACATTAGGGAACAGGATAACCAGCTCTTTATCTATCTATACTGTGAAGGGGAAAAAGCTGTCTGATCATGGGAGACTTCAGTTTGAGTGACATATGGTGGAGGTCTCATGCTGCCAGTCCTTGGAATGTCTTAACATTACAAATGGCAATTTCTTAACTCAAAAAGTGTTGCAACCAATGAAGGGGAAATCTGTATTAAACCTTATCCTAACAGATAGCAAAGAACTGATCACAGAACTAAAAATTAATGGTAACTTCGGTACAATGATCATGAGGTAAATGATCACATTTATAATATGCAAGCAAAATAAAGTCCAGGCCAGTAGTATATATACTTGAGGCTTTAACAGGGCTAGTTTCACAAAGTTCAAAATAATTATGAGCCAAATCAGCTGGGAGGAAGTATTTAATTAGAAAAATGTGAATGATAATGGCGAATCCTTCAAGAACACCTTACTAGATGCCCAAAAATCTACAACTGAGGAGGAAGGCTGTGCTGGTTTTTAAAAATGACCTGGATAGGAGGGGAAGTGAAGATATCTATAATAAATAATTAATTACATGAATACAACAAATGGAAGATGGGGAAGTTGATAGTAATTAATATAAATAATAAATTAGAAGTTGCATAAAATTGATAAGAGAACCAAAGGAACACAAGATGACCTCTATGGCCACCAGAGTTAAGGATAATAAGAAAGAGTTTTTTAAATATATGAAGAACAAGAAGAATCCTGACAATGTTATTGGTTCATCACTAGATAGAAATAGATCCATAAAATAATCAATGATAATGCAGAAAAGTTCAATAAATATTTCTGTTCTGTGTTTGGGGAAAAACAGATGATCTAGTCTCATCATATGGTGATGATATCACTCTTTCTATTCCACTAGTGTCTCTGGAGAACATTAAACAAAAGCTACTAAAGTTAGACATTTTTAAATCACCAGGTATAAATAACTTGCATCCAAGAGTTTTAAAAGGCTGGATGAGGAGCTTGCTGGACCATTAATATCTATTTTCAATAAGTCTTAGAGCACAGGAGAGGTTGTTTTACTTTGTATTTGGCACTAGTGCAACCACTGCTGGAATACTGTGTCCAGTTCTGGTACCCACAATTCATGAAGGATGTTGATAAATTGGAGAGGGTTCAGAGAAGAGCCATGAGAATTATTAAAGGATTAGTAAACATGACTTATCATGATAGTCTCAAGGACCTCAGTCTATTTATCTTAACAAAGAAAAGATTAAAGGGGTGACTTGATTACAGTCTACAAGTATCTACATGGGGAGCAAATATTTAATAATGGGCTCTTATATCCAGCAGAGAAAGATATAGCACAATACAATGGCTGGAAGCTGCAGTTAGACAATTTCAGAATGGAAGTCAAACATAAATTTTTGACAGGGAGGGTAATTAATCATTGGAACAATTTATCAAGGGCCTTGTGGATTCTCCATCACTGACCATTTTAAAGACCATTTGATTTCCTCATATTATTAGTGTTGTTTAGAGAACAAAGACAGAACAGTACAATAGACTGAGACTATGCAATGAGACTTGGGCAGGGTTTCCCTATCTTTTCCCATTCATAATTCCAAAACTGCCATTTCTTCCTTCCAAGATCCCATAGTCAAGAATCCTTTGCATCTTATGCAAACAGTTTTAAAATGCCGCTGTCTCACTGCTCCCAATCTTATCTCTGGCTGCTGGCCAAGAAAAATGTACACACACACACCCACACACACTATCTCTGGCTGTGTCTTCACTAGAAGAAAAGGTGTGCTATTCACTTGAATTAGCTAATTCAAGGTAAAATCCTAGTGAAGACAAGGTAGTTGTAGTTTTGTGAGTTAGCCGGTCACATTAATAGTCTATAACTCAACCTGCTACCTTCTGAGAAATCTCCAAACTGCCTTGTCTTTACTAATATTTTACCTTGAGTTAGCTGACAAATTAAGAACACACCTTTTTTCCTAGCAAAGACAAGGCCTCTGGGGTGACTGATTGCTTTACCACCATCCACAAAAGACTCTGACATCCTGCCTGCCAGCAATCAAAATGCTCTGTGATTGTCCTGGGAAGGGACAGCTGTACCAATAGGAGGACAATGGAAAAATTCCATTAGTCTTTCACTCTGGGTTCCAATGGATCCAAGCAGCCATCCAGATACTATACAGGGTTATTTTTAATTGGGAAAATCTTGGCTCAGACCCCACACAACTAATTCCTTATAGCACACCTTGGGGTCATAATTTCTTTCAGAATTAATTTTCCTCTTGGGTACAGCCCTTTAAGTCCATCTTTACATATTAAAGGGTTAATAGATACTTAGAGAAACATTGATATGAAGTGTTTATGAAACACATTTGATGATGATTCTCTTATAGCTTTGACAATAAGAACAAAGTATAAACAAAGTATAGGATTGATTAAACAATCCACTTCCCCAGCCCTCTCAGGATAATATTAAAACTGTAAATATTTAAAGCTGTCAGGGCCACTATTAGAATTTCTGAGTCCTGAGGGCAATGTGTTAAACTTGGTCCATCCATAATGCATATGTATAAAATTGGTGGCTCATTTTTGAGTTTATGTATATGAATGACAAATACAAAACATAGTATCAAAAATGCAAAACCATGTAGCCAAAAATCTCTCATATCTCCTATTTACTATTCATGTGGGAAAAAGCCTCAGAGGAATACTGCTGTGATTAGTTATACTGTCAACAGTAAACAATCACGTGTTAAATAAGAATAAATGTATATTAAAATACATCATCACCAGTGATCCCCCAAAGTTGAGGATGATTGTCTTTCATGGATTATCTATTTCACGTTATCTGTGGGTCTGCTGATGGCTGATAAGGCCTGTTCTAGAGCCACAGACTCTACCACATTGCAGACACCTGTTAATGAGCAGGGTGAGTGAACCTGGGATGCTGGTTCGAGCCACAGCACTCTTTCTGTCAGTCCTGTTTCTCCATTACATGTAGTCACATCTGGTTCTCAAAGTGCTGAGTTCCCTGCCTCAAGCAATTCCTCCAGTGTTGTCAGTCCTAAGCTATAGATTCCAACGAGCTGTCAATATTGCATTTCCTCATATTAGCCTTGAGGACCTCTCTAATGTTTCTTCTGCCCTCCTCTAACAGGTTTGCCTTGGCTGACTGAAGAATAGAAAAATTGTTTTGGCCGTCTGAAGTTGATAATAGATAATCATTGCCTTAATGCTCATGATATAGCTTGCGAGAGGCCGCTGATGTTAGTGCATCTATCTGCCCATTTAATTAAAGAATCTTACACATACAGCATTGATATTTCTCCAGCGCCTTAAGAAGTCTCCTATACGTTGTCCATATTTCAGCCCCATATACTAGGGTGGGGATCACAACAGCTTTGTAAACCATAAGTTTGGTTTTAATTCTGATGTCGCAATCTTCAAACACCCTCTCTCTCAGACGACCAAGAGCTCAGCTAGCACATTTAAGCCAGTACAGGATTTCTTCATCAATATCAGCTGTCTCCGAGAGCGGGCTTCCAAGATATGGGAAATGCACAATACTCTCTAGAAGGTTATCATAGATCTGTATTGCTGGTGCTGTGAGTTGTGCACCAGTAGCTTGCTGATAGAGGACCTTTGTCTTCTGGATGTTGAGTGTCAGTCCCATTTTCTGGTATGCTTCAGCAGAGATGTTGATGATCTCTTGAAGACCTGTTTCCAAGTGAGCAAATACTACAGCGTCATCAGCATACTGAAGCTCAACAACTAGGATCGGCAACATTTTGGTTCTGGATCAGAAGCGGCCGAGTTTGAACAGCTTACCCTGATCTGCCACCTGTGGATATGTTGGGTAGTAGTGCAGCTCTGCCCCCAGTGAAAATATATACTTAAGTTTCAAGAGAATGTTTAGAAATACTTGTTGCTGTTTCAGTATCTCCATAAGTGTTAATGGCGTTGTTAGTTCTCATTGAGATCTAATATGTTATTAATCATTTCCAGCAGAAAGTCACATCTGATGATATTTTTTGGGACACAAAATGCAGCTCTAAAAACAAGCAAAAACTATTTCAAAAATTCTGTGTCCTAAAATGTTCTTAGTGCTCTCAGTCTGGCTCCTGAAGTCCCTCCCAATCGTGATATGCCTTTCCTTCTGCTTCCCCAAGTGGCCATCTTGGACTCTGGCAGAGGTCTAGAAATAGCATAAAAGCCATGTTTTCCTTCTTCAAAAGGAGAGGGCCTCTCCCTCTTGGACTAAAGAAGAACTTTCACTGGCTTTCAGCAGCATAGGGCCTCAGGCATACAGTTGAGTGGTTCTGATTCCATCTCAGAGAGGTAGTTTGTACACATATAAAGTTCAAGTTGAACACATAGCTAGTTTATTACTGTAACCCTTCTGCCCCTCTGAGTTGGCAGCAACAAGGGCCGGGTTCAGTATCCAGGGGTTCCGTTTCAGTAACACAATGCATAACCGGCTCAAGCCCCCACCCAGTGACCTGGGACACTTACATTACCACACCCTCCTGGCGCCTCTAGGAGGCAATACTTCCCTCTCGCAAGCACGGAGTCTGAGTGTAGCAAAACCTTTTTAATAAAAAGGAATCAATGCAGCATCCCATTGGAGAAACACCACAAACAGAGTTATAACACAACCATAAAAAAACCACACCCCAAGTACATTTGGCAATGTCCTTTTCCCCTTAGGGTCTTAAGTCCAATCACTCCAAAGTCAACAACCCAAAAGTCTCTGGTCAATGCCACCCCAGAATTCAAGAGTCTATCTGTAGAGGTCCCTCCCCCAGCCTGGGTGAAAGGGGCACCTTACGTGGTCCAGGGCCAACTGCCCTGCATCTCCGTGGGTTCTGCTTCGCCTTCTCCACGAACTGCTCCGCCTTACCAGCCGCTCCACTCTGCTCCTCCAGCCGTCCTCAACAAACTGCTCCGCTCCACCAGCTGCCCCGTGAGCTGCTCCAGTTGTCCCTGCAAACTGCTCGGCTCCGCTCGCTCCATGGGCTGCTCCAACCCGTTCCACAGCTACTCCGCTCTGCCAGCCGCTCCGCTCCACCAGCTGTCCCGTGGTCCGCTTCAGCCATCTCCACAAACTGCTCCACTCCGCCAGCTGCTCTGTTCTGCAGTATAGCTTCAGGCTCCCCCACTAGTTAGCACAGTACTCAGTGCTCCCAGCTCAGTAATTTCAGCTCTTTTGTGATTTCAACTCTTAGTGATCTCAGCACATAGTAGGGGATTTTGAGATTCTTGACATTCTTTCCACACTCCCTACAATTCACCACCAGGTGTCAGGATACAGCTCATCCTGACTCTGCTTACGTTACAATAAAAAAAAAGGTAGAATTCTGCAATTGGCACAAGCCAGAAGATTTATAGAAGACCAGGGCTATTTGTGGGAGTTAGTTTTCTTTGTAAAACAATTGAAAGACTTTGGTCCACAAACGAAAGAAGATAACTTTTGCTTCAGGAAATCAGTTCCCAACATACATTACCATGCAGTGAGTCATCCAATATTGTAATATCTGGAGGGTGGTCAAAACAGATTGGCAGTGTTCCATGGTATTTTGTACTGCTGTGAAAAAGGTGGATTGAATAAGCGGGTCAGAGTGTGTCAGCCAGTTCAGTTGATTCATCATACTGAAATCCGCTGACTTGAATACAGCAAAGCATGTAAGCATGTGTTTAGCTTTAAGCTAACACGACTGTTCGTGTACTTGAAGTTACTCACGTGCTTAAGTGCTTTTCTGGATCAGCAACATACTGCAGGTGCATAAAGCAAAGAGAAAAAAAATTTCTCAACTCTTGTTCAGCATATTATATTTGAGCCTGGGAGGTTTGGCTTTATTTAATGAATATTTGCTTTGCTCAGTGGTTTGAACACATCAGTTCAGAGCAAAGGAGAAATCACCACCTTTTAGTTCCCTTACTAAGGACCCAATTCTGCATAGTACTGAATCAACAGGGAGGCAATGATGCTAACCTTGCACAGGTGAACCCTACTTGTCAAGTGTTCAGGACAAAATGAAGCCATGATTGGAGGCATGCTGGATAAATTTCCAAAGCTCCAAAGTTTCATGGAAGGCAGAACTAAGCACATTTGATTCTCCTTTGTTTGTGCCCACTCGAATGTTCTAGATAAATAATTCATAACTAATTTGCTCATTTGAAAGATTAGAAATAGAACTGTGTAGCAATGTCGAGACTCACCAGTGCGGCGCCTCCTGCTGGGCTTCTGAGAATTAGCTCTTTTCCAGCATATGGAGACCCCTCTGCAGGCTGGTGTCTCACCTACCGGTGGCCCTGTGTCCCTTCTGGACCCCGGTGCCCTTTACTTTGGGGTTCTGCCCCAACAGTACCCCCACACTCAGTCTCCCCTCCAAAGGGAACCCCCAACCCTCTAAACCCACCTTGCCTCAGTGGCTACTGCCAGTCCTCATCTACCCCCCGCTCACTGGGGAAGACTGCAGTCTGTAATGGCCACTCATCATTGGCAAGGGGTTAGGACCTGCTGCCTTTGCCTATTCCCAGGCTGCACCTCTGTAGCCTCAGTACCTTTGTAAGTCTTCGCCAAGGCCGGCAGCCTAGGGGTGTACCAGGTTGGAGCTCCCCAGCTCCCTTGCCCTATTCTCCAACACTACTCCACCTCAGGTACCTTGCTCCCAGGCAGCTAGCCCTTCCCACTCCAGGGCTAGATTGAGACACCTCCTTCAGCTCCCGGCCCACAGCCCTTTTCTCAGGGCCAGCTGGGTTCTAACTGAGCTGGCCACAGCTGTGGCTGCTTCCCCAAACAGCTTAGCGTTGCTGCTTTTAACACCTGTTCTTCAGGAGTGGGGCAGCTGCCCCCCTGCAAACTGGAACGAAGCTCCATTTTCACATGAACTTCTAGACATTGATCACCGCAGCAAAGGAGATGCTGAACCATATTCTCGGGGGATGGCACTTGAAACAAAGTGTCTTTCAAGGCAAGGCAACAGGCCAGGTTTGGTGCAGTGCTGCAAGAGAGAGAGAGAGAGAGAGAGCATATTGCAACTGTTGCCATAGTGTCCCTCCATGTACAGTTCTCCTCACAAAATCACACTGTTTGTAGTTTCAGCCTTAAGACAATTTGTGCATCTGCTGCTCAAAGATTAAACCATGTCTGTTAAAAAGAAACAGGCTTCAGGGATCACATTAGTTAATAAATGACATGTTTTCTTTATTTGTGCAGCTAAGGGTATGGAATTAGCACATTTTTCAATTTGTGTTGTAATAAATTGCTCGCTATAAAATTGTTCTCTGGATCCAGTGAAAATGCCCTGCCTGGCAAGCTTTACAGCTGGGGAAAAGGTAGAAAATGGCCTGATTATTCCTAAATTTCTCTACAACAATATAGTTGTAAGCCATCATTCAGTCCCAACCCCACACAGGAAATGTACTGCTCTCTGGTTTCTACAGCTGATTCCTTCATTCCTCCAAGGACAGGCAGCCTCGGTATTAGGCTCCTTTGTTTATTTTCTGCACTTTTTTAACATTGGTATTTTTATATTAAGCACCAACACAGCACCCTTCTTTGAGTGAGATATCCTAAAAAAACAGTTGAGCAATAAAAAAGCGGGAAATGTGGCTCAGCTGGAGCTTTTTGCTGAATAAGGTCTTGTACATAATTGAGTATCATAGCTATTCCAAATAAGTATTCTACAATAGCTGTTCCACACTATCTCCCCATGTGGACACTCTTATTCCAGAATAAGATTGCCTTTTTCTGGTTTATCTTAATTCATTTCCAATAAATGATAAACCAGAAAAAGGCACTCTATTGACAAATACAATCTTGCTCCATGCATAACCATTCTGAATGCTGCTGCAAAGATCATTCTCCTAGCCTATCACTTTGAAATTTTCCACTGGCTTCTCCTTCTCTATTGCATCAAACATAAACTACAGAACAACTTCCCCTGATAGACAAGCCCTATAGCATTTAACTATAGGACACCAAAGAATTATCTTCTTCCCCTGATAATTTTCAAAAATGAAAATTATCCATTAGAAATGGACCTACCTGGTTTGGAAATCTCTAATCATGAAGGGACCTATTAACCAGAGCCTTTGGCAGCAGGATGAAGTGGATGCATGCCATGGTGCTGAACAAACTGATGGGCTGATAGGTATATGTCATCACAACATAACTGTTAGTAAGTAATTTGGCACCCACTAGTAGTTTGTTAGTATAGATGTCCTGGAAAGTCCTTTTCAGACCAGGAACTAAGATTTCTAAGAAGAAATAATCAGGATACTAGTACAAGATGGCCCCTTATAATGAAAGTTCACCTTAAAGGGCCCACTCTTGGAGTCCATTCACAATGAATGCATACTGAAATCCCGTAGATAGCTATTTATTGCATATTTGCTTAATTTACCAGCAACTCCTTTCAGTCCCCAAAATACATGAAAACACCAAAAATAAATTCAAGTTAAGTCACACGGAAGACAATATCTGTTTCAAATCTCCAAAGAATAAAAAGACCACTCTGTTTTTGGGGGGAGGGGAGAAGAAGGAGTACAGTAGTTCAGCACTCAACAAATTCTTAAGATGGGAAAGTGGCTAGATGTGAAGTTGTGTAAGTGTTTCCAAAGCCTTTCTGAGGATTATAGAGTGCAAATATCAATTCACGTACCCAATGATGTCGTAAGTACTAAATGATATCAAGAACTAATGGAACAATCACACCTCTTTATGCCACAGTGTCACCTTTTACAGAAGAAGCAGAATTATGTAGCTGTCATAATCCTTTATCTGATGATAGAAGACTCACTGAGAGTGATATTCCATTACAGTTCATATTTCATTTTTCAAAGTTGATGAACAAGTCCAACAGAAGTCTGGATTCAAATTGCTAAGACAGTCATCATTTCATCTGTCATTGCTTTTTCATTACTTGCAGTTCATAAATAGTTTCAAGTCAGAGATCCAGTTTTCGCCTCCACTCTGTTCACTTCATGAGCCGAGGCACATTTAGAAAGGAAAATATTATGTCAAAAGAACATTTAATAAATGGTAATTGAAACAAGGGAAGATTTAAAGAAAATAATAAAATTGTATGCACTGAATTCCAAGCATTAAATATTTCTGTTTGACAGTAGGACTATATGCAAATAAGGATCCAAAGCAGTAGATGTGTTTCAATTCCAGTTCATGCTTCCAGGGTCAGGGAACCCAATATGCAAAGTTGAATCACTCTCTGTGACAGCTGCAATAGAATTTTTATGCCTATAATAAATCTTGTGATTCCAGTAATAAAAACAATTTCACTCAAATTCTGGAGCTTTATTCTTATTCCTTCCAACAAAATGCAAGGAACTGACTGCATAGCAGATATGGGCATTATACATCACATCAGTTCAGAATGATCTAATCTGCTCTGATTCAGAAGTCCTGAAGAAATTCACTGCTAAGGAGATCCATTCGGCCAGGGTTTTTGTTTTTATTTTTCTGTTCTAGTGTAGAAAAGCTGAACATGCATAAGAAAAATAATGCTATACCTTCCAGAGAGTTAACATCACAAAATCATTCAAGGATGGAGTGCAGACAACTTTCAGGGGGGAAAATAGGTACTGAATCTACTTCATTATTATCATTTCTAGAATTATTATTTTAATGATATTTTCTCAGAGGAATTCATAACAAGCCAGTAAAAAACAGAAATAAATAAGTTTCACTACTAGCTCACACCATATAAATCTAAATAACAACCCTCACTATAAAACACTCCACTATAATGATGGGGGGAAACCATGATCTCCAACCCCAAAGTGTCCAAATGATCTTCCTGACATAAATGCAGCTCAAAGAATGTCTTTAATGTCCAGTTAGTAAAATACAAAGATGTTGAAGTGTGTGTGTTCATATAGAATAACAATAAAGTATTAGAGTTTAGAGAGCTCAGTGGATTCGTAATAGGCTCAGGAACCTTTTATCACCACAACATTGATTCATATCCAGCCCAACTTAGTATAATGGTGATTGAATTCTGTTGCCATTTGATAGCTATTTAGTGACCTGGTCTCAGGATTCCTAGTGAAGAAGTGTGCATATCACACACACACAAAATTCTCCCCATAATTGGCATCCATGTGAATCTCCTCTGAATGAGGAAAGACTGAAAAAGATATGGAGAATGAAAGACCTTCTCAATCTCTGAGATGCTTCCCCCTGCTTTGGGTTGTGGAATATTGGCTAGGCAGCACAAGGAAGTTTGTAGTGCCATTCCCCACCCACAGCCTTTCTATAAACTTTTTACTTAGTCAAATGAATTATATATTTCATGATTACTTCACTGAGGGAAGTGGGTCACTATAAAAAAGGCATATTCAATTCCGTCTAATACTATTAAACATTAACTGGGATCATTAAAAATAAAAAAGATACAAAGCAAAAGTATTTTTTCTCTCCTCAAGAAAATAAAAATCAGGCCTTGATTCTACTTCACGCTTTTGGTAATAATTTCTTCTTTAATCTTTTGCAGCATTTCATTAGCTTGCTTAACAACCACCACACACTTGTCTGGGTGTGTAGGAAAGGGGCCATATAGCAGAGGCAAAGTTAGAGCAGCTCCAAAACCTCTACTGAAAATATTTTGTGAAACCAAATCCAAAACCACTCCTTGGTTTTGACCAGTTTTAATTGGTCATTTATTAATTAAATAATTATTATTTATTTGTATTATCATTACTTCTAGAAGTAATAGACCTGGATCCCATTGTGGCAGACACTGTACCAACATAGAACATTCTTATTAAGCATTGTTAAGATCTTGTATATTCTCCTTCACATGTTCAACCTTGTTCTCAGTGTCATCAACATTCCTTTCCAGATGCTTAATCCCAAACTTTTCCATCTTTGAAAGTCAGTTTACCATTTATTCTATTTTAAGAATACGGCTATGTCTACACCACGGGATAATTTCGAATTAACATAAACCGGTTTTATAAAACAGGTATTATAAAGTCGATTGCACGCGGCCACACTAGGCACATTAATTCGGCGGTGTGCGTCCATGGTCCGAGGCTAGCGTCGATTTCTGGAGTGTTGCACTGTGGATAGCTATTCCGTAGCTATCCCATAGTTCCTGCAGTCTCCCCCGCCCCTTGGAATTCTGGGTTGGAAGCCCAGTGCCTGATGGGGTAAAAATCATTGTTGCAGGTGGTTCTGGGTACAGCCTAACCCCTCCCTTCATGAAAGCAGCAAACAACCATTTCGCACCTTTTTTCCTGGGTAAACTGAGCAAACGCCATAGCACAGCAAGCATGGACCCTGCTCAGATCAATACTGCAATCGTGGACGTTGTAAACACCTTGCACATTCTCATGCAGTCTATGCTGAACCAGGACCTGCAAAGCCAGGCGAAGAGGAGGCGGCAGCTACGGCAGCACAGCGATGAGAGTGATGAGGACATGGAAACTGAATTCTCCCTAACCATGGGCCCCTGCGCTTTGGAGCTCCTGCTGGTAATGGGGCAAGTTCTACCCATTGAACGCTGATTTTGGGCCCGGGAAACAACACAGACTGGTGGGACCGCATAGTTTTGCAGGTGTGGGATGATTCGCAGTGGCTGCGAAACTTTCGCATGCGTAAGAGCACTTTCTTTGAACTTTGTGACTTGCTTTCCCCCTGCCCTGAAACGCCATAATACCAAGATGAGAGCAGCCCTCACAGTGGAGAAGCGAGTGGCAATAGCCCTCTGGAAGCTTGCAACGCCAGACAGCTACCGGTCAGTCGGAATCAATTGGAGTGGGAAATCTACTGTGGGGGCTGCTGTGATGCAAGTAGCCAAAGCAATCATTAAGCTGCTGCTACGAAAGGTTGTGACTCTGGGAAACGTGCAGGTCATAGTGGATGGCTTTGCTGCAATGGGATTCCCTAACTGTGGGGGGCGATAGATGGAACCCATATCCCTATCTTGGCACCGGAGCACCAGGGCACCCAGTACATAAACCGCAAGGGGTACTTTCAATGGTGCTGCAAGCACTGGTGGATCACAAGGGACGTTTCACCAACATCCACGTGGGATGGCCAGGAAGGGTTCATGACGCTCGCGTCTTCAGAAGCACTACTCTGTTTAAATGGCTGCAGCAAGGGAATTACTTCCCAGACCAGAAAATAACAGTTGGGGATGTTGAAATGCCTGTCGTTATCCTGGGGACCCAGCCTACCCCTTGATGCCATGGCTCATGAAGCCATACACAGGCAGCCTGGACAGTGTCAGGAGCTGTTCAACTACAGGCTGAGCAAGTGCAGGATGGTGGTAGAATGTGCATTTGGCCGTTTAAAGGCGCGCTGGCGCACATTACTGACTCGCTCAGACCTCAGCCAAACCAATGTCCCCTTTGTTATTGCTGCTTGCTGTGTGCTCCACAATCTCTGTGAGAGTAAGGGGGAGACCTTTATGCGGGGTGGGAGGCTGAGGCAAATCACCTGGCCGCTGATTACGTGCAGCCAGACACCAGGGCGATTTAGAAGAGCACACCAGGAAGCGGTGCGCATCAGAGAAGCTTGAAAACGAGTTTCATCACGGGCCAGGGTACGGTGTGACTGCTGTGTTTGTTTTTCCCTTCATGAACCCCCCCCCCTTTATTGACTCCTTCCCTGTAAACAACCCACCCTCCCCTTCGATTACAGCTTGCTTAAGGAAATAAAGTCACTATCGTTTAAAAATCATGTATTCTTTATTAAAAGTCATTCCCTGTAATTATTGCTTAAAAAAAGAGGGAGAGAAATTACAAGGTAATTTATGAGGTGTGGTTTGGGAGGAGGAGGATAGGAGGAAGGAAAAGGCCATTAAGCACATTTCAATGTAATGACAGCCTTTTGGTTGGACTGTCCACGGGGGTGGAGTGGGCGGGTGCACAAAGCCTTCCCCACGCGTTCTTACACATCTGGGTGAGGAAGATATGGAACATGGTGAGGTACTGAGGGTGGTTAAACAGGGGCTGCAGCGGCACTCTGTGACCCCGCTGCTCTTCCTGAAGATCCACCAGACGTCGGAGGATATCAGTTTGATCACGCAGCAGCTCCAGCGTTGCATCCCGCCACCGCTGATCTTCCTGCCGCACACCTCTGATCTTCCTGCCGCCACCTCTCATCTCGAGCGTCTCTCCTATCCTCACGTTGGTCCCTCCTGTCCTCACGTTCACTGGCATCTTTCCTGTACTTTGCTACCACGTCCTTCCACTCATTCAGATGAGCTCTTTCATTGCGGGTTACTTCCATGATTTCCGAGAACATTTCATCTCGCGTCTCTTCTTCCTCCGCCTTATCTGAGCTAGCCTTCGGGATGGAGTAGGGAGGCTTGAAAAATGTGCAGCTGCATGAGGAGGGAAAAAAGGGAGAGAAGTATTTAAAAAGATACATTTTACAGAACAATGGTTATACTCTTTCACAGTGAACAACACTATTCACCTTACATAGCACATGTGATTTCACTACAAGGTCGCATTTTGCATCTTTAATATTGAGTGCCTGCGCTCTGGTGTTACAGATCTCACAGACGCAGGTCCGGGCATCAGAATTCAGCTTGCATGCGGCCATGGTAAGCCATTGTCTTTCGGCTTCTCCAGCCTTCATATACACAGTGCCCTCTGATGCTTCTTTCCTGTTAACAGCAGCAGCAGACGCCAACCCCCCCCCTTCCCCAATCCAATTCTCTGGATTGCTTTACCCCTCCCCCCACCGCATGGCTGGTATCATGGAAGATCACTGCTAATCACCCCCTTTCCCTTCCCCCCCACCGCGTGGCTGGTAGCTGGGAAGATTCCTGCTGGCCAAACGCGCAAAAAAAGCTCAGCGCTATCCTTCCTCCCCCCCCCCGCTTTGCTACGTGCAAGGAGGATTTCTTTTAAGCAAAACAGCCCAGTAGGAAAAATGGCCATCTCTGTCCCTTAATTAAATTCCTGAATTTCAACCAGGTTACCATGAATGATATCACTCTCTGAGGATAACACAGCGAGATAAAGAACGGATGTTTCTTGAATGCCAGCAATCACCGGGACCATACGCAGCTATGCTTTGTCATGCAATGATACCCGATTACTTGCTACATGCATGGCGTGGTAAAGTGTCCTACCATGGTGGACGGAACAAGGCTGCCTTGCCCAGAAACCTTCTGCAAAGGCTTTTGGAGTACCTCCAGGAGCGCTTCATGGAGATGTCCCTGGAGGATTTCCGCTCCATCCCCAGACATGTTAACAAACTTTTCCAGTAACTTTACTGGCCGCGAATGCATCCCAAGCCCTCATGGCAAATCATCATTAAAAAACGCTTGCTTTTAAACCATGTTTTATATTTACAAAAGGTACACTCACCAGAGGTCGCTTCCATGGCTTCACTGTCTGGGCTAGTGGCTTGGGAGGGCTGGGAGGGTAATTCCGTCTGGGTCACAAAAAGCTCCTGGCTGTTGGGGCTAACGGAGTGCTGTGTGCTCGCTGCAAGGTCGTTCCTCCTCTTCCTCCTCCTCCTCATCTTCCCCGTCCGCTGAATCCTCAGCCATGGTTGAGATTATAACCCCCACCTCGGAATCCACGGACAAGGGGGGTAGTGGTGGCGCAGCCCCCTAAATTGCATGCAGCTCAGCGTAGAAGCGGCATGTTTCGGCCCTGACCCGACCTTCCGTTTGCTTCTTTGGTTTTCTGGTATGCTTGTCTGAGCTCCTTAACTTTCACTCTGCACTGCACTGAGTCCCTGGTGTGGCCTTTTCCCATCATAGCCTTGGAAATTTTTTCAAATATTTTTTTCATTTCGTCTTTTGGAACGGAGTTCTGTTAGCACTGGAATCCTCTCCCCATATAGCGATCAGATCCAGTACCTCTCGTGCGGTCCATGCTGGTGCTCTTTTTCGATTCTCAGGAGACTGCATTGTTACCTGTGCTGATGAGCTCTGCGTGGTCACCTGTGCTGATGAGAGCTCCACGCTGGCCAAACAGGAAATGCAATTCAAAAGTTCGCGGGGATTTTCCTGTCTACCTGGCCAGTGCCTCTGAGTTCAGATTGCTGTCCAGAGCAGTCACAGTGGTGCACTGTGGGATACCGCCCGGAGGCCAATAACGTCGATTTGCGGCCACACTAACCCTAAACTGATATGTTAACATCGATTTTAGCGCTACTCCTCTCGTTGGGGAGGAGTACAGAAATTGATTTAAAGAGCCCTTTAAATCGACATAAAGAGCATTGTAGTGGGGACGGATACAGCATTAAATCGATTTAACGCTGTTAAAATCAGTTTAACAGCGTAGTGTAGACCAGGCCTTCATATGTAAGCAGAGTCTGGATGAGCTCTCCCCTGACATCTAGTGGTGAGCTTTGCAAAAAGACTTCAGAAGCTTATTTCATTTGCAAGGACACACCCACCCTGCCTAGGTGCTCAGCATGATGGGATTACTTGCCCAAATGATCACTCATGGCTGGTTTTGGATCCCCAGTCTCCTTGTTATTGGGGCAGAAGTAATAAAGTGTTGTTATCCTTGCTGCCCTTGGTTCGCAGAACTGTACCCCAATGGCATACCCCAATGGAGGGACTCACTCTCAACTGAACAGCCCTCGCTAAGCAGGAGACATGAGTTCCAAAGCCCAATGAGTTGAGTAAAGGTTAGGATAGGTACCTGTACATGGTAGTGTTGACCCTGCTTCTCTCCATGGTATAATAAAAGAGCTAATTTGGAGTCTTGTTACATACTGCAGAACTGAAATCACTAATACTTAAGTCTAAGTATTAAACTTACTTTGGGAGAGTGCCTCTATTGCAAGAGACTGCCCAGTGTGCACCAGCAGTGAGGCTCTCCCATTAACAGCTGAAACCACTGAGAGCTGAAATTACTGAGAGCTATGTTAAGTGGGGGGGGGGGGGGGGCTGAAGACGTCTTGGAGAGTGGGCAGATGGTGGAGAGGTGTGGCAAGTGGCCATTAGGGCGGCTGGTGGAGAGGCCTGGCAAGCAGCTAGCAGGGAGGATGGCGGAGAGGTGTGGCAAGCAGATAGTAGGGTGGTTGGCGGAGAGGTGCGACCAGCAGAGTGGCTGGTGGAGAGGTGTGGCAAGCGGCTAGTAGGATGGTTGGCAGAGAGGTGCAACCAGCAGGGCAGCTGGCAAAGATGTGTGGCAAGTTGCCAGCAGAGAAGCTGGTGGACAGGACCAGAGCAGAGCCCCGCACAGGCATGGCAATTGGCCATTGGGGCGACAGGCGAGTGCCCGAGCAATGCAGCATGTAAAGTGCCTCCTTACCCCCCCTCACCACCACCACCTTCCACACAGGGTGGGAGGTGAACTTTGAGGATAAGCCTCTAAACTCTGGGGCTGCACTGGCCAAGGATAGCAACTCTGAGTGGGGTACAGAGAAGGGACAGGCCTGTTAAAGGGACTTTTGGGTTGCTAGACTTGAGACCCTGAGGGGTCTTTTGCACATGGCTTGTGTTTATGAACCCTAGTTGTGGTGTTTTCCCAAATTAATGATGAGTTAATTCCCTCCTTTTATTAAAAGTATTTGCTACACTTAGACTCTGTGCTTGCAATAGGGGAAATATTGCCTCTTAGAGGTGCCCAGGAGGTGGTGTGTAATTGTATCAGGTCACTGGGTGGAAGTTCGAGTTGGTTTTGTGTTCTATTGTTGAAAAGGAACCCCTAGATACTGAATCCGGCCCTTGTTGCTGCTAGCTCCACCTGGCAGAAAAATTACACTTATAAAAGCTCTCTTGGCCAGAGACGCTCACCAAGAGAGATGTAACCAAATATGGTGTTCCAGGATTGACTAAAAAGTCTGACCACCAAGGGTTTTTGTTGGTGTTTTTTTTTCAGGCATTTTTCCCCCAGTCTTATTTTTACTTTTTGTCATGTTGTGATATTTCCATACTGATTAAATCTGCACTGATAATTACATGCAAAAGAGCAATTAGCACCAGATCATTTAAATGTGATGAATTTATAATTTGAACTGTTTATGACCGACAAGTGACTTGAAATGATGGCAACTCGTTACCAGCCTGTTGAAGGAGCCCCAATACTACTGTGTTGGAGGCCCTATAAATAGATGTAAAAAGTGCAGCAACTGAAACTGAATTTCAGTGACATTGTTCCTGTGGAGCTTCCAGCTGAGCTTACCATTTTTAATTCACTAATTCTCTAGCACATCTTTATATTAAGCAGGTCTTTAAAATTGTCCCTTCACAGTAGGTATATTACCTAAGTGAGAGGATGCAGTAAGTCACCTGCTGCCAAAAGGCCAAACCTGGTTGCAATGTTAATCACACTGATCTATGTCTGAATGACCTGTGCACACTATCTCCATTCCAGTCCAAGTTTCATTACTAAGTGTAAATTACATTTCTTATTTACAGAACTCCAGCAGAGACTGAAGATCATGGATGATTTCTTTGCTTTTATTAATAGAAACTTCAATTACTTGCCCAGAGAAATAGTTCCCGGGTTCTGAAAATAATATTCCAACTGGAAGCACAGTCACTGGAATAGTGGGTATGGGACACTCATATGGTAAAGAAGAAAAGAACAGGTGAATAGTAGCAGTATGAAAAGCTGCTCAGACTGAATGACGAGTTCAGCAAAGATTTTCAAAGACCACTCGAATATACCCCACATCAGTAAACATATCTCACATTTATACAGTGTCTTGCATCCCAAAGGGTTCCAAAGCACTTTGCTCATTAAAATACAAACCTGCATGAGGACACAACAGTACTACCTTGCCCCTAGTTGTCCAGAAAGATTAACTCAAGTTTCCTTGACCCTTTCTTGCACAAGTTTTCAGGGGATGGGATCTAAAAGGGCTACTGAAGATACAGAAAGGGTGAGAGTGCCTGGGGAAGGCAGGGCTTCTTCCTAGGCTCTGAGGGGAGAGGCTGTAGTTTGTGACACTTTTTACCATTGTGCCTTGTTTTGATTTGTCTTTATGAGAAATCTCTCCTCCTTAGTAAACTTACTGACAATTGCTAGGATTTCATCCCACCAGAACCATAGGATCAGTATATCTGTCATTGAAATACAGCCACATCTGCAGTGCAATACAGAAACTATTTAGCAGGTAACAGTACACAACAGTTTAGAACACTAAGGCCTGGTCTACACTGGTGCGAGGGATGTCAATCTAAGTTACATAACTTCCGCTATGTGAATAATGTAGCAGAAGTTGACCTACTTAGACCTACTTACTGCAGTATCTTCACAGCAGTGAGTCAACTGCTGCCACTCCCCTGTTGACTCCGCCTGCACCTCCCACAGTGGTGGAGTACAGGAGTTGATGGGAGAGCGCTTGGGGATCAATTTATCGCGTCTAATCTAGACGCGATAAATTGATCCCCGCTGGATTGATTGCTGCCCGCCGATCCGGCAGGTAGCATAGATGTACCCTAAGTGAAAAATGTAATACTATATCCATTTAAAACTGCAGATTTAGGAAGGTCAAATGTAATTACTCACAGTGGATGTTAGCCAGGGCACCAGTTAATACCATCTCTCTTGTGAAAAGTCCCATGGATCTTAGTCATTTAAAAGACTTCCAGCTGCATGGTACCCCTTCACATTGTGCTGGAACAGTGGTTCAGTACTCACATGGAAGAAAGAGTGCTATCTATAGTTTAACTAACTCCTTCTCTAAGTACCTTACAGTTTCATGAATGTATCCCACCTAAGTAATGCCCTAAATAATACTCACTTATCCCAGGAGATCTGATGTGACCAAGGCCCAGGAGGGATAGCTAATGTTATTTCAGAATTCAACAAACAGAAACACACATTTTTTTATGTCAGTGTCTATTTGAAACATTCAGCTTTGAACATGTATTTTCAATCAATAGGAACAAATACACTGTTGCCTTCAATAGGATAGCAGTGAAGATCTGATGTGAGACCCTGATATTCTTTAAACTTACCTACTCATGTGCTGTATTTTATGAAGCTGTTTTACACAATAGGAAACAGTTACTGGATCAAGCAAAGAGAAATATATTAGGGTTTGGCTACACTTGCAGCCATACAGCGCTGCCGCGGGAGCGCTCCCACGGCAGTGCTTTGAAATGCGAGTGTGGTCGCAGCGCCAGGGCTGGGAGAGAGCTCTCTCAGCGCTGCAGGTACTCCACCTCCCTGTGGTGATTAGCTTGCAGTACTGGGAGCCGCGATCCCAGCACTGGAGCAGTGTTTACACTGGCGCTTTGCAGCGCTGTAACTTGCTATGTTCAGGGGGATGTTTTTTCACACCCCTGAGCCAGAAAGTTGCAGTGCTGTAAAGAGCCAGTGGAGCCAAGGCCTTAGAAAGCTTCCTGCAGCACTGATTATGAAGACATAATTTGTGGCTCTGTAATAAATTTTCAAGTCATAAGGTAGGAACCTGTGAGTCTTGTGTATGACTGTAACTGTTGCTTCATATTCCACAGATCATTTGCCCCTCCCTGTACATACAATGGCCTCGCCAGTTGTTCTGTGGCACCATTTCAATCTTTGAGCCTATGACCCATTGACCAGGCAGAGTTATAATCATTTAGCATTTCCTCCTTGGAGACCAGTGTTCAGGTCAGTTTTTGCTTGGTTGTGCCAGCCAGCAAATACCCCAGGTAACTGTCAGACACCCAGTTTAGTTTGGCTTAAAGAAAGGAAGTTTTTATTTGCTGTTTTACAGAAAGAGAACCTAAAATAAGACAGCTGAAGACATAGACTCCTTGACAAACACTCTGGAAATCTTTGCTAGGCTATTTATTTATATTACCTTCAGGCTGAGGGGGGCGCAATCAGGGACTGACTTCCCCTTTTGCTAGGCACTGTACCTGGTCAAAGCAAAATGTTCCCTACATCAAAGAGTTTACAATCTAAGCATGTGACAAGGCACAAAATTAACAGAATAATTCCTTAGCCCTGTAGTATTATATATTAGCAGTGTTCTTGTAGCCTTGTTGGTCCCAGGAAATGAGAAAGATAAGGGAGGTAAGATAATAGCTTTTATTGGACTAGCTTCTGTTGGCGGAAGGTACAAGCTTTCAAGCTACATAGAGCTCTTCTTCAGGGAAGGAAGCAGAGTCTCTGAGCTACATACAAGAAGGGACAGATTGTTAAGCAGAAGGGGTAATACACGGTGGGAGACGGTCACTTGAAATGGAGTGAGCAATTGGGGGTTAGATTGTTAAGCATAAGGATTTGAAGCAGGCAATTAAGGGAAGCTGACAGTGCCTTGTGCAACAAATTGTTGTAAAAAGCCATAAAACCAGAGTCCCTGTTAAGTACTTTTGGTGTCTTTTGGTGTCTAGCAGAAGCCATAAAACCAGAGTCCCTGTTAAGTGGCTTTTGGTGTCTAGCAGAATTACGAATTTAAGTTTCCAGAGTTGCCTTTTATATCTTTCAGTTTCCCAAAAAGAGGACACTGCCAAAGACGGAGGCAATGGCAGCTGGAGGAGGGGTACCTTTAGAGGATACTGGAGGGGGTATTTGGGGTTACTGGAAGAGTTTGTGTGTACTGTGAGGGGGGTATTTGGGAGGGTGCTGGAGGGGTGGGTGTACTGGTAGGGGTATTTGGGAGGGGATTTTGGGGGAGTGCAGGAAGGGAGTATGTGTACTGGAAGAGGTATTTGGGGGTGTTGGAGGGAGTATTTAAGGAGTGCTGGAGGGGTGTGTGTACTGGTGGGAGATGTATTTGAGGGTGCTGGAGGGGTGTGTGTACTGGTGGAAGCTGTATTTGAGGGTGCTGAAGTGGTATGTGTACTGGGAGGGGTATTTGGGGTGCTAGAGGGGGTACCTGCAGCTTCACTATTAAGGTGGGGGGGTAGTGTTGCTCCTTGTCATGCTGGCAGGGAAGCTTGTGCAGGCCCAGGACACAGCACCGGCCATCCATCAGTGCCTCTCTACCTCTCCTCCTCCCCAGAACTGGGTGCAGGGGCCTGGGTGGGTGGGATCTGGCAGCTGCAGCTGCAGCAGAGAGACCAATTGGGACACAGAGCCAGCTCGTTCTGTGCTGCAATGCCTGCACCACAAAAATCCCAGACACTTCCTGTTATTTGAAAAATCCACCCAGACAGAGGGCAGACAATCAAAAAAGAGAAAATGTCCAGAAAAACCCAGACGTATGGTAACTCTACCTTTTGTAGGGGTTGTGCAGGTTTCCCTTGAGGACAAGTATTGAAAAATCAGTCACAGAATGATCGCTCTGTGCCAAGTGTTTGTGCACAAGTGATATGGTGTTTTTGTCTTTTATCATTTTAATTTGTGAGTTCATTCAACAGCGTAGTGATTGTCTGACTTCACCCACCAAGTTGTTATCGGGGCATTTGATCCACTGGGTGAGGTAGATCACATGTTGTTATAGGCATGTGTAGGACTCATGAATCTTGAAAGGTGTGTTGTAGGGGTGTTGATCATTGTAGCAGTGGAGATATGTATGCAAGTTTTGCAACTGCTATTCTGACAGGGGCTGGTGCCACTTTGAGTTGATATGTCCTGGTCCACGAGGAGCTTGCTTCTGATGATGAGCATGGTGAGGTTGGGGGGTTGTTTGAAGGCTAGAAGAGGAGGTTCAGGAAAGATTTCCTTCAGGATGTGGTCCCCATCAAACTTGAGTTGTAACTATTTGACAATACCCTGTGTGGGTTCCAATGGGAGGTGGGTGGTGACAACTAGGGGTGTGCAGTCAATGAGTTTCTTTTTTCTGTATGGAAGCAGGTTCTCTTGGGGTATTTGGGTCACCCTTTCCATACTGCGATCTACTTCTCAGGTGGAGTGTCCTTGTTTAGTAGTTTAGCCCCCTCCAGCTGCCCCTCACCCCCCTTGGCAGTGTCCTTGTTTAGAAGTTTGCCAGTGTAACCAAATTAGCTTTCAGATATTAAATCTTTTTCATGTCTTAATTGCCTTATATTATGTATGCGACTATGTTCAGTTAACCTTAAGATCAAAGATGCGAGACACTCCAGGAAGTTAATAACATTATCTACATTGTCTTCAGTGTATCTATCCCTGTTATAATGAATGCCCGGCTGTTGCCTTATGTAAATGAGTGTAACTAGATTACCTGTGTACGCCCAGAAAATTGAATGTTAACTTCAAAGTAGTGGTTCAGTGTGTGTTCAACCAAAAAGAATCCTCAGTCATGTGCTGTGCTCAAAACACTCGACAGCCTGTTTCAACTATAAAAGTGAAGCCTTGAGCCTGCTCCCAAATTTCTAGTCTGCTGAACTTTAAACAAGAAAAGGTTCAAGCCAGGGAGGTGGGTATCATAGGCAGGGGAAGGCTGTGCTTCCTCAAACAGCCTGGCTTGGCCCCACACATACTACGCCACCAGGCCCCCTCCTGCCTACTGTTCTCTTCTATAGCCAAGAGGCTGAGGCTGGCAGGGGCTGTGGTGCGCACAAGGCCCCTGGGCTGGAGCCACATTGCGCCGTACCACCCGTCTTCCCAGTTCTGGGACCACATTGCCTGACCAGCACTCCAGGGCTGAGGATACTCCAGCCGCACCGCCTGCCCACCCACCCACTGCTGGGGGCACTCGGGTCATGCCGCCCACCCCGTGCACTGGGGCCTGGGGTGTGTCTGTGTGAGGGTCCCGGCAGCCCTGGGAGGTGGGTGGGGGCTGTGCTCCAGCATTGGGGGGGCGGGGTGTCAGAAGGGGTGGGGCCTCGGGCAGAGTGGGAGGGACCAGGGGCTAGCCTCCCACAAGGGCGCATTCACCCACCACCCGTAGGACTGGGATCTCCAATTACTTATTTGGAATACCCTGGAAAATGCAAGGAAAGACTCTAACAGACTCTACATCTAAGTTACATTTGGATTCTAACCTTTTGGGATGATTCCAGAGGGACTTTTGCAAGCCAGCAGACTCATTCATCACTGCTATAAATCTGATATAAGGACCTAGCAAGCATTTGTAATATATATAATCTTTTAACCATTCAATAACTCTCTTCTTTTCTTTTATTAATAAATCTTTAGTTAGTTTACTAAGGATTGGCTGACAGTTATATCTGAGTAAGATGTGAGATACATATTGACCTGGGGGTAAGTGTCTGATCCCTTGGGATTGATAGACCCGCACATATAGTGAATTGAGTTTTCAGTAACCTCTCACTATACTAGACCAATTTGTCTGGATGGGAACCATGGGCTGGAATGCGTAAAGGGGACTGTGTTTGGCTTCTTGTTAATCAGTGTGGTGCTACAGCAGCTCTTTTGTTACTGGTTTGGTTAATCTAATTATAGAATAAACCATCAATTTTTTGGGATTGTCATTCTGTTTCTTGCAGTCTGCCCTGAGGTAGCGTTCTCAGTGTGGTCCACTCCAGGCACCCAGTCACAGATGGAGTTTAGATCTTCTGTCTAGAGAATGAAAATATCATTGATGTATCTCAGGTATGTAGTAAGAGGAATGTAGTAAGAGTAGAAAGAGGGCCTGAAACATAAGTCTTGTATCAGAGACCTGGTATGAGGCCTGAGGCCTGTTCTAAAGTAGTCATGTTAAGTTGTGAGCAAGAGGTAAGCCCTGCTCACAGAATATGACAAGAATGGGGCTGATCCTGCAGAAACACATTCCTAAGTAGTGCTAGGCACAAGAATATATAAGCAAACACATTCCATAAAGGTGGTACCAGAACACCCCAATACCAGCACTGATAACAGGAACACATTGACCAATCCTAAAATAAAGTTAGAATTGCAGCATGATGAATAGAGATGTTTTTTATCGATCCTACAGACACAAGGCAATGGATGGCACCCAGTGGGGCACCCTGATACATCAGAGGCAATATATCACTTGTTTGTATTGGTATATAAAGATGTATCTCAGAGGGAGTATCTTTGGCCAGCTAAGGGGGGAAGGAAAGTCCCGCCGTTCACTGAGCTGCATCCATTGTCACTTGCATACATGTGCTAGTGTAACTGTAGACATTGATCTGGGGAGCTTCGTTGACAATAAACCTGAGTGCCTTCATACTTTAATAGATTTTGTGGTCATTGAGCAGTTCGCTCAAGGTCTGCTGTGCCAGCTGTCTGTGAAGAACTGGGACAGCACACAGGGAGAACACACACACGCAGCCAAACATCTGACCACAAGATATATTGTGGGTTTTGAGAAGCATTTTTCCAGAAATTCTTTCTTGAGGTGGTCCATGAGGAGGCTGGCATATTGGGGAACCATCCTAGTACCCATCGTTGTTTCCATGAGTACTAGGAAAAACCATAAAAGACAAAAACACCTATCACCTGTCGGCAAACCCTTTTCACAAAGTGATCATGCTATAACTGATTTTTCTGTACTTGTGCTCAAGGGAAACCTGTACAATATCTTCAAAAGGCAACCCTGGAAATTTAAATTCATAACTCAGCTAGGCACCAACAGCCATGATGTAACAGAATCCTTGGTAGGTTAGGTGACCTAGTGCTGCCTCCCACTGGGCAGGTCTTACTGTCCAGACCCTCTTTTAATCAGAGGTGCAGTGTGGTGGGCAAAGGTAGGCTTCTCTGGTGCCCTTGGCCGGAGCCTTCAGAGTAGGTCTGTCCTCCTTCCCAGCCTTCCCTCTCTGAGCTGGGATGCTCCCTTTACAATCCTGTCTCCAGTTGGAACACGCTCTGCATGGCTGGAGGATCAGGGCTACTTGGACTCAGTACTGTCCTTTAACCCTTTCCTGCCCAGGATAAGGGTTTGTATAACCCATCACACACAGTCTTAACAGGGACACTGTTTTCAGGCTCATTAAAACAATTTGTAACTTTAATGGGGTGGCTGCCCCACTCCCACAAGGGTTAAAAGCAGTCCTGGAGATGGCTGCAGCTGGGAAAAGGCATGAGAACAGCTGGGGGAAGCTGACTGAGTAGCAGCCACAGCTGGGGCCATGCCAATCAGGGCCCAGCTGGCCCTGATAAGAGGGTGGAGGGCCAGGAGGAGTCTCACTCTAGCCCTGGAATGGGAAGGGCTAGCTGCCTGAGAAGAGAGTGCTGGGGAAGGTCAAAGGGGAGCTGGGGAGTTCCAGCCTGGCAAACCCCCAAGCTGCAGGCCTTGGGTAAGGCCAAAGCAGTTACTGGGGTTGCAGAGGTGCAGCCCAGGGATAGGCAGATGCAGCTGGTGCTAACCCTTTGCCAATGATGAGTGGCCACTACAGACTGCCCCTGTGGTCAGGGACTAGATGATAACTGGCAGTAGCCACTGAGGCAAAGTGGGGATAGAAGGGCTGGGGGTTCCCTTAGGAGGGGAGACTCAGTGTGTGGGGTTACTGCAGGGGGCAGAACCCCAAGGTAAAAGGGCACCGGAGTTCAGGAGGGACTCGGGGCCAGAAGCAGGCGAGACACTGACCTGCAGAGGGTGCTCTGTATGCTGGAAAAGAACTAATTCCCAGACGACCAGCAGGAGGTGCCACGCCAGTGAGTCTTCGCTTCACTGTAGTAATATACCACACTGCCTGCTACCATTAATTGCCCACTTCAAGTCCTTTATGTGTAAAAATATCACTTCTGTCTTCTTCTTTTCATGTGATCACCTTCCACACATTGCCTCTTCTGCTTAACAAGCTGTCTCAACTTGTATTTATCTCATATATTGTGCTTCCTTCCCCTGACCTGAAGAAGAGCTTTGTGTAGCTCAAAAGCTTGTCCATTCCACCAAGAGAAATTGGTCCAATAAAAGATATTATCTCACCCACCTTGTCTCTTGCAGTACTATAGACATTTTCTGGCTTCATTGGTCCCTGTCTGGGAAAATATCAGTGTCAGGCTTCTGAGGGAATTGAGAGGGAGAGTGTATACATGTGCAGATGCAGTCTCCACTCTTCCCCATTTGGTGTGGAGATATCTTTCTTTACACAAAATGTCTGCACATTAACAGGTTTCATAGTAGCAGTCGTGTTAGTCTGTATCTGCAAAAAGAACAGGAGTACTTGTAGCGCCCCTTATAGACTAACAAATTTATTTCAGCATGAGCTTTCATGAGCTACAGCTCACTTCTTTGGATGCATAGAATGGAACACACAGACAGGAGATATTTTATTAAACATACGAGAACAAAAAAGGTGAAATGATACCAACAGGAAGAGCTAATCAATGAGATGACACTAGAAGCAGGAGAAAAAAAGCTTGGAAGTGATAAAAAGACCCATAGAGGTGTGGAAGAGAACTTAACATAGGGAAATAAGATTCAAGTAGTAGAATGACCATACATGCCCAGCTCGGTTAGCCTGAGGTAATTGTATTAATGTGCATAGTAATGCCTCGATTCACACTCTCTGAGCGTTCGAAGTTTTGTTGCCAAAATCGCCACCTTCAAGTCGGTCACTGATGGTAGAGAATTGAAAGTCTCACCCTGTTTTGAAAATCTTATGATCCTAGTCAATTCCATATTTTGCGTAGAACTGTCAGTTGCCAATGTAACATGGCAGAGGCATGCTGGCATATATGCAAAGATCACGTGGTAGATTGCAGGTAACGTAGCCCCTAGAAGGCGTGGCTGTGTGTAGGTCTATGATTGGTGTCACTTGATAGATATGTTGGAACAGAGCTGGATTGTCTTTTGTGCAAGGAATTAAGGTTTACTGGTTAGGTTATGTGTATGAAGTGTGGTTGCTGTAGTATGCATCAGGGTGGGAGGCGTCTGTAAGCAAGACTGGCCTTCCCCAAGATCGGAGAGTGAGATCATCTTTAAGAAGGGTGTAATCTTTGGATGAGGCGCGGAGAGGTTTAGTTGGGGCGCTGTAGGGAATGGCAGTGCGTCGTTATTTCTTTGGCCTGTTCCGCGTAGAGTGGCTGGTACTCTTCTGGCTCTGTCAACTTTTTTTCATCAAGAGTGGTATTGTAGTTAAGAATGCTGATAGAGAACTGTAGTTTTATCTCTGCGAGGATGGATCAAATACCGGTTGATCTAAGAGCTGGCTGTAGACATATGGATGTGAGATACAAGCCGTTGCTCATCCCTCAACAAGAGATAAACCTATAAGACTCTATCAAGCATTCTAAACTACAATACCCATCTGCTGAAGAAAAAAGATGACAGAGCCAGAAGAGTACCCAGAAGCCACCATACTACAGGACAGACCAAACAAAGAAATAACAAACGCCACTAGCCACACCTACACCCCAACAAGAACCATTCCAGCACATCATCAAAGATCACAACTTATCCTAAAGATGATCCTCACTCTCACAGATCTGGAGAAGGCCAGTCCTCTGCCATATCCCCCAGGAATTGCAATTAAGGGAGGTTCGAATTACAGGGAGCGTCGACATGAATATAAAAAGAAATATAAATAAAGTTAAATTTATTAGGAATTATCAAATTTAACAAGAGAATAATGCAAGTTCACCAAAACATATCAGGTAATTCTAAAAAAAAACATACATTTAAAAAAAAAGTAATTAATTTAAAAATTAAGCCATCATGGAGAGAGGAAGTCTCTCAGGGATCAGTAACCTGGTAAAAATGAAATCAAAGAGGAAGAATAAATTATAAGTTGCAAATGAAGAAGATAAAAGTATATTCCCGAAGGTCGCTACTGACTTATTACGTCAACATACTCATAAATGACTGGAAAAATGGTAAACAGTAGGGGCCATTTGCACAGATGAACAATAACTATCAAGATAGTTAAGCTAAGCACCTGCAAAGAATACAAAGGGATCCATAAAACGGGACTGGCAAATCAAAAAAAGCAGAATGAAATTCAATGAGATAAATGCAAGCAATCAATCTGGAAACAAAGCTCAACTATACGTACAAATAAGAGTCTGAATAGTTGTTACCAGTCAAGAAAGACTTGGAGTCATGTTGGAGAATTCTCTGAAAAAACCACCAGTCCAGCACCAAGGTTCCAACATGCTGGTGCTTTTTAAAAGAACAGGATACTTGTGGCCGCTTAGAAGACTAACAAATATTTGAGCATAAGCTTTCGGGCTATAGTCACCATCGATGTACCATGAAAGCTTATGTTCTTTTTGCATATACAGACATAATGGCTGCTACTCAAACCTCGCTTTTAAGAAAGGATAGATATAGACAGAAAATATCATGTTGCCCTCTATAAACCAGTACATTGTAACCTGACACTGGTGCAGATCTATTTACCCCACCAAAAAAGACATGCTGGAAATGCATAAAGGTACAGAATCGGCCACTAATGATAGGAAGTATAAATATGAGGCAAATTAAATGACTGGGAATTCAGCTTAGAAAAAGACGATAAGCATATGTAGAGTCCTATAAAATCTTGAACTGATTGAAAAAGTGAATAAAGAAATGTGTTTAAATAATACAAATTTACATAAGGAAAAATGCAGCGAGTTACACAAAACACATAACAGATCTAGAGTTCTAAAAAAAATAATTAAAAAATGTATTTAATTAAATTGACTTATGAAAAGAAGCCATCCAGGGTAGAAGAAAGTCTCTCATGAATCATAACGGTTAAAAGATGGGAAACCAAAGGAGGAATAAATTTAGCATTCAGAATGGAGAGAGATAAATATGGTAATCCTTGAGGGGTCAGTAACGGGAACCATACAGTCAACAGATTCATCTGAAAAAGGTAAACTTCATAAATTGATCTGGAAAAATGGGTAAACAGTGAGGTGGCAAAATTGCAGATGATACAAAACTATTCAAGATAGTTAAGTCCCAGGCAGACTGCGAAGAGCTACAAAGGGATCTCACAAAACTGGGTGACTGGGCAACAAAATGGCAAATGAATTCAATGTTGATAAATGCAAAGTAATGCACATGGAAAGCAATCTCAACTATACATACAAATGATGGCATCTGAATTAGCTGTTAACTCTCATGAAAGAGATCTTGGAGTCATTGTGGATAGTTCTCTGAAAACATCACTCAATGTGCAGCAGCAGTCACAAAAGCAAACAATGTTGGGAATCATTAAGAAAGGGATAGATAATAAGACAGAAAATATATCACATTGCCTCTATATAAATCCATGGTACGTGCACACCTTGAAATAGTGTGTGCAGATCTGGTCACCCATCCCTAAAAATATATATTGGAATTGGAAAAGGTACAGAGATGGCAACTAAAATAATCAGGGGTATGAAACAGGAGGAGAGATTAAAATGACTGGGAATTTTCAGCTTAGAAAAGAGATGACTAATGGGGGATATGATAGAGGTCTACAAAATCTTGACTGGTGGTGAAGAAAGTGAATAGGAAATTTTATTTAATCCTTCACATAACACAAGAACTAGCAGTCACCCAATGAAATTAATAGGCAGCAGGTTTTAAAAAAAAAACAAAAGGAAGTACTTCTTCACACAATATAAAGTCAACCCAGGGAACTCTTTGCCAGGGGATGCTGTGAAGACCAAAACTATAACAGGATTATAAAAAGAACTAGATAAATTCCTGGAGAACAGGTCCATCTGTGGCTATTAGCCAGGATGGGGAGGGATGCAACACCATGCTCTCTGAGTGTCCCTAGCCTGTTTGCCAGAAGCTGGGAATGGGCAACAGGGGATGGTCACTTGATGATTACCTGTTCTGTTCATTCCCTCTGAAGCACCTGGCCTTGACCACTGTTGTAAGACAGGGTACTGGGCTATATGGACCATTGGTCTGACCCAGTATGACCATTCTTATGTAAAAAATTAATTATATAATAAAAATATTTAGTACAGAAACTCCCCAACATAATGACCTCCCAAGATAGCAACAATGTGAGATAACAACCTTGGCAAATAAATGCATTTTAAAAAATCTTGGCCTACTAGGAAACATATTTATATAAGTTTCCATTCCCAGTCACAAATCTAGCATTCTGGAGCAAAGTGACTAAAATATAGTCCAACAAACAAATGTTTATTTAACATGCCCCTCACTTTTCCCTCCACCGCACTCCACTCACTGGTGTTTGTCCTTGGTCAGTGGAGACTCAGAGTTCAGAGGTGCTTTCACATGAGTACACCTCCAGGTGGGGGGACAAGAAGGCACCTTGCTTGTTCCTCCAGCTGCTCACTGTTCGCTTGGCCGTGGCTGTTCGTTGTGCCACCGTTCACTCCACCACTCTGTTGCCAATGGCCCTGCACAGTCACCTTCTGCTGCCACCTGCCACTGTGACCTTTGCGAGTTGGTCTCTTGAGGTTCCACCAGCTCTCAGTGATTTCAGCTGAGCTCTCAGTGCGGGAACCTTGCTGCTAGTGCAGTCTGGACTGTCTCTTACACAAAAACTCTACCCACAGGAACACTGTCCCCACAGCAGGACTAAGCACTTAGACCTGATTATCAGTGACTTCAGCTGCAATGGTCACTTAACAGAACAAAAGACAATCTATGGAGCCTAACAGTGGAAAGGGGCAGGTCCCCACCCTCTCTCTTGATGCCCTCAATCAGCACAGGCTAAGTACAGTTCTACTGCTCTTTACTCATACAATAAGAACAATAACATTTCATTCCCCCCTCCACCCCTGCCCCACATTAAAGTGACTTGTAACCCAACCCCAGCCAAAATCTATCACTTCGGCAACACAGCTCTGTTTGCTGGATACCTAGATAGATTAGGTGTGAATGTAAATACAATTTGGTCCTGAAGCCTTTCCTCCCAGCCCCAGCTCATCATTAGCTGTCAGTAAAAGCTCATTTAGACTTTGCTTACATATCATTATTTGAAATTATTAGGTTGGCCAACATCACCGAAATGAATGCACTGACACTGTCATAAAAAACAACAGCTGTATAAGGAAGCTAGTCTATGTTCATACTTTACAAATCTATTACACTTTCAGATACATGTATTTTATCATACACTGTATATGCTTTTAAAGTGTGTATTAATGTTTCAATTTCAACTCAAATTTCCAAACGGTCACTAAATTGGCATGTTTCAGAGTAGCAGCCGTATTAGCAGGGCCGGTGCAAGGATGTTTCGCACCCTAGGTGAAACTTCCACCTTGTGTCCTCCCCTAACCTCGAGCCCTGCGGTGGCTCCCTACCCCTCCCTCCCTGAGGCACGCCCCCCCGTGGCATCTCCCCCCCCTCTGCCCTGAGGCGTCCCCCCTGTGGCAGCTCCCCCCCCGGGAGCC
>NC_133769.1:68049453-68059837 GCF_003597395.2 Chelonoidis abingdonii | reverse complement strand
CCTGCCATCCTGCAAGCAGTAGAGACAAAGCAGGTGGCTGCAAATGAGGTAGAACAGGGAGCATTTACATAACTTTAAATGATCGTTCCCTAATTGACAGCAATGTAATAATGTCTACCGGGACGACTTAAGTGAGGAGTTACTGTACTACAAACATACAAAGGAACAGCTAAAGACATGTATGTCAGCTGGGGACAAAAGTGAAACTTCCAATACAAATAATACTTGAACTGGCCATGGATAATTGGACAGGGGGAGCATGTTAACATAAGCTAAATACCAGAGACTGAATAGGTTCTTAGGTCATGTTAATGTGGCAAAAAGAACAGGAGTCTTGTGCACCTAGAGACAACCAAATTTATTTCACATGAGCTCGAGCTACAGCTTACTTCTCGGAAGCGCATAAAAGTGGAACACACCGACAGGAGATATAACATACAGAGACAGAAAAGGCGAAAGTAAATACCAACAGAAAGAGTCTAACTCAACTGAGAGACTATCAACCACAAGAAACAAAAACTTTGAAGGATAATAAGAGACCCACAGAAGGTGTAGGAGAATTAACAGAGGGAAGTAGATTCAATTAGTGAATACGCGCAACATATCTTGCAACCATTCCAGTTGTTACCAGAGTTATAGTATGCTAATTTGATTTAATCGAATCAGCAGTCTCTCTTTGAGCTGTTTGAAGTTTTTTGTGCAAAAAATGCCACCTTAAGCTGTCACTTGAAGTGGTAAGAAGTGAAGTGCCCTCACTGGTTTTTGAATTTATGATCCTGATGTCAAATTTGTGTCCATTATCTTTTTTGCAAGAGACTGCCAGTCGGCCAATGACGGATGCGAGGGGCATTGCTTGCACATGAGCGCATAACCACGTTGGTAGATGGTGAGGTAACGAGCCCTGATGGCGTGGGCTGATTGGATCCATGATGGTGTCACTTGAATAGATATGTGAGACAGAGCTGGCATGGGCTTTGTTGCACAGGATAGTTCCTGGTTAGTGTTTATGTTGTATGAGTGTGCTGGTTGTATGCTTCAGGTATGTGTTCGGTTTGGGAGGCTGTCATAAGCGAGAACGCAGATTCCCTACAGCACCCCTGAATTTCCCAACACCCCCCACCGACCGGCCAGTTTGTGAGCTAGTTACATACCATTATGACGTTCATGGAAACCTGAATTTAAACGGAAACATTAACACACACTTAAAAGCGTATACATGTAGATAAAATGTATCTGAAAAAGTAATACAGGTTTGAAAAGGTGAACATAGACTAGCTATTCCTGACTCCTATAGCAGCTGTAGTTTTATGATCATCATTCATCGGTGAGTTGGCACAGCTAATAATTCAAATAATGTTGTAAGCAAAGTCTAAAGGAGGCCTGCCTGACAGCTAGTGATGAGCTGTGGGCTGCGGGGAAAGGCTTCAGGGCCAGATTATACTCAGCATTCACACCTATCTACCTAGAATCCAGCAAAAGCAGACTGTGTTGCCAAGTGATAGATTTTGGCTGGGTTGTTACATAACCACTTGAATGTAGGGGGAAGGGATGAAATGTTGTCTTTGTGTATAGAAAGGCAGTAACTGTACCTTGCCTGATGGTTGAAGGCACAAGAGAGAAGTGGGGATCTTTTCCCCTCTCCACTGTTAAAGACAGAGGCTATTAGGCTCACCAATATATCCTTGTTCTGTTAAGTGACCAACTGCAGCTGAATCACGACAAGACAAGGTCTAGGCTTAGTCTTGTGTGGGGGACAGTGTCCTGTGGGACCAGTGTTTTTGTTTAAGAAACAGCCCAACCGCAAGCAGAGTGAGGTCCCGCACTGAGCAGCTCAGCTGAAATCAACTGAAGCTGGTGGAACCGCAAGAGACCAATTCGGCAGAGGCACAGTGCAGGCTGCAGCAGAAGGATGACGCGGCAGGCTTGGGCATGGGCAACCAAGAGTTGGAGTGAACGGTAAAGCAACGGAACAGATATGGCCAGAGTAAACATGAGGCAGCTGAGGAAAAAAACAAGGCGGCTTCTTGCCCCACTGGAAGTGTACCACGGAAAGCAACCTCGAACTCGAGTAGTCTACACTACAAGGATATTCTGATTTACTTAACCGGTTTGTCTAAAAGATTGTATAAAGGTCGGAGTGCAACGGCGCCACACAAAACACATAAGTTCAGCGGTGGCTCCATGTCGAGCTACGTCGATCTGAGCATTGCACGTGTAGCTATCTCCCGTACTATCCAAGTTCCCAAAGTCTCCCACCCTGAGCAGCCCCTTGCAGTTAGCTGATGGGAGCTTGGAATCAGGGTGGACCGGCAGCCTCTATCAGCTCCCCCTATCAGCTTCCCACTCCCTTAAGTTCCCTGTGCAGCAACTGCCTGCAGTTCAGCTGTGTCCCTCCCCCCCCCCCGCCATATGCTGCTCCTGCCTTCTGCCTTGGAGCTCCCCGAGACTCCTGCTTGCTGTGCCAGGGGACGAGGAGGAAGGAAAGAAAAGGGGGGCTAATGTCAGGGTCCCCAGGGCTCTTACCCCAGGGCTCAGGATGGAGGGAGCTTGCAGCAGCTGCTGTCTCAGTAAGCTGATCTAATTAACAAGGTAGTGTACTTAAGGGAAATGCGCATATTCCCCTCCTTTCCTGCTGCCTTTCAGAGTGAGAGAGTTAACCCTTAAAGGCTCAGCCAATTGCTAGTTCATCATTTAGCAGTAAGGGAAATATCCCACCCTTTGACTCCTCCACCTCAACCAAGCTTCACAATCATCATCACTGTGTACCAGTATTATATTGTTTGTTATACTGAGTGTGTGTGAGTGTGTATGTGTACAAAATATAGTCTTTTGTCTGGTGAAAAAAATTTCCCTGCAACCTAACCCCTTCATTTATATTAATTCTTATGGGGAAATTGGATTTGCTCAACATCGTTTTGCTTAAAGTCGCATTTTTCAGGAACATAACTACAACATTAAGTGAGAAATTACTGTGTGTGGGAATGGCTGCTTTTGAAGTATGACTCCTTTAAGAAAGCAGAGATTGGAGCCTAGAGGAGGAGAGTCCCCAGTGGGAGTCATGAGGAAGAGAAACCTAGAGGGGTGCCCTGGAATAAAGTTTGTTCTTGTTTGCATTTAAACCTTCAAGTTTTTTGTGATACCACAGTGACAATGAGGATGTCAGACCCAAATGTGCCTCTGGCTACGGTACAATTCCCAGCTTCTGTAACAGCACCAACCCCATTCCTGATGCTATGGGGGGACCCACCTTTGCCATGAACCAGATGGATCATAGCATTTGAGGTGTACTTGATGGCAACTGATCTGGAAGTGGCACCTGAAGCTCGCCAGTGCACACTTCTTCACACGCTAGGTACCAAAGGTTTTTGGATTTTCTCCACTCTCGATACTGGCACATCATATGAGGAGGCAGTAAGGGCACTAGCAGTGCACTTTCACCCCACACCCGATGCTATGCTATTAAGTTTTGGCAGTGAGTTCAGCTCCCCAGGTAATCAGTCTGCCAGGTTGAAGCCAGACTCCGGAAACTGGCAGTTACATGCAAATTTGCAATCCTAAATGACGAGATGATTCAGGATCAGTTTATGGTGCAGATTTCATCCTCACACCTGCGGGAGCACTTCCTGATGGAGCCAGATTCCCTGACACTCCACAAGACAGTGGAGATTGGCTGTCAATTTGAATTTGCAACTGAAGAGCCTCAAACTCTTTCCCAGACTCTTCTTCTTCTTCAAAGGCATCATTCACATCATCCACTGCTGCAGCAACCCCAGTACAGCGCACCGATAGAGGCTCAGGTAACCAAGTGGGTGACAGAGAGGATCAGCCCCAATCATTGACGGATGCAGAAAAGTGCCGGCATGGGTTGTCACTGTAGCAACTGTGGCCGAGCCCATCACTGTCAGGGGCTCTGAGATCATTCAGCCCCGGGATAAACATGACGCTGATGTGGGAAACATAACCATTTTGCCAGATGTTGTTTCTCTGCCCCAGCCATCACCTATATTGATGACTGGGGGATGGAGGAAGATTCCATACTGAGGAGATCAACTCAGTTTACACAGGACCAGGAGAGTTTTAAAATCTGCCCCTGCCATTTAACTGGTGGGGAGATACTGATGCTGGTGGACAATGGAGCGTGAGTCTCACTCATAAACTATATCACATACTATAGATATTTTGCCTATTTTGTCTTGCACAGTCCACACTGTCAAGATATGGCAATGCAAAAATCACTTTCCTGGGGATGATAGATCTCCCTGTGTCGTATCATCAACAAGAAGTGGGAGTGTTTCTATTTTACATGGCTCATTCTGGGGCAACCTTCTGGGGCTGGATCTGTTCCAGGCACTGGGCTTTAAAGTATTAGACTTGCAGAACACAGAAATCCACCTTGTGTGGAATGATTGGAGAAACATGCTCCCCAAGATCTCCTCTGGACTCAGCAGTAGCTGTAGCAATGAGCATCATCCACGGGTAGATCCATTGGCCACCCCAATTATACAAGCATTCCGCAGACCACATCTGGAATTAAAGGAAGCCATAGCCATCAAGGAGGACATTACAGAAGCGGCTGACTCTTCACCATGAGTGTCAAACCTTGTTGTTGCAAAAAAGAAAGAAAGGGGGACTACGCTTATGTGTGGACTTGCACCAAGTGAACAAGGCAATCATCCCTGACTGCTATACTCTACCAGCTGGGGAGGAATTGGCAGCACAATGTCATGGTTCAAATGTGTTCTCTAACTTGGATCTTTGCCAGGGATCTCTCTAGATACCATTAGCCCCTTATTCCAGGAACTTCATGGCTTTTCTCACCCATAGAGGCCTCTTTCAGTTTAAAAGGATGCCTTTTGGTTTATCTTCAGCCCCTAGCCATTTCCAAAAAATCATGGTTTCAGTGTTAGCAGGCATTCCTGGGGTGGTCATCTATCTAGTTGACATCCTGCTTCATGGATCATTTTTCTGACCATTATGCTTCCCTACATGCAATACTAACCCCATTTAAGGACCATCATCTGACCCCAAAATTGGAGAAGAGTGTTTTTCATCAGGATTTCGTGGGTCATCATCTGTCGGCAAGTAGAATCACCCCATCGGAGTCCAGTGTGGATGCCATTGTTCAACTGCCAGACCCTATGGACAGGTCAGAACTATCATTTCTTGAGTTATCTATTGCTTTTGTTTTGAGTAAGATTATGCTTTGCTCACTTCACCCTTACGAGCCCTGTTACACAGCAATGTGATCTGGGACAGAGTGTTCACAGGCAGTGTGACAGTTCAAACAACGTATTACATCAGATCCCACACTTGTATAATTAGCCTTATGAGCCCCTTGTTTGTCACATGTGATGCCTTAGCTGGAGCTGTCAGTGTCGTGCTCTCCAGTGGGTGGAACACCCAGAGGCATTCACCTCCCAAGCGCTCTTCTCAGCTGAGCAGAAATATTTGGCAGGGGTGTGGGAGATCTTAGCATGCATATGGGCATGTGAAAGGTCACATCTTTATTTTTATGGCCCCACTTTCACATTACACACTGACCACCAAGCATTAATCACACTGTTAACACCATCTGGGTCAGGGCATCGACCCCCTTTGTATTCATAGATAGGATGATTGCCTACATCTGTATGACTTCTCAGTATGGTACTGTAGGGAGGCACCCTGGCTCCCCGCCGCACCTGAGAAGGATGGGCCAGAACTGATGCCGGAGTGGGCGGAGCCACCGCCGCCTGTCCCCGCCCCCCGGAAGTCCAGGGGCGGGAAAGGAAGTATAAAGGCCTGGCCCCAGCACTCAGTTAGGTACAGGTTGCCAGAGAGGACAGATGCTGGTGCTCGAGCTCCCGCCGGGCCCAGCCTGCTCCGTGCTTGCTACCCTGAGGGGCACTGGCCAAGCCTGTCCCGTGCCCAGTACCCAGAGGAGCGGCCTGAGCTTCCCTACACCCGGTACCCTGAGGAGCGGCCTGAGCTTCCCTACGACTGGTACCCTGAGGAACCCATGGTCTGGGACCCACCCAACGATGCCAGTGAGAGACAGGTACCTAGAGAGGGGGAGATTGGAAGTGGCCCGGGGGTAGCCGAGCCCAGTCTAGCTCCAGGGGACCCCGAACTGATGTCAGTGTGTTGCGGCCAGGATCCCCACTGACTGCAGCGAATCTTTGCTGCTACTAGGGCCCCGGGGTGGAACGCAGTGGAGTGGGAAGGCCTGCGTTCCCCCTGCCACACTTCCAAGGGTGGCAGACTCCCCCACCCCACTGGCCTGAGGAGGCCCGTTATACTGTTTAACTCCTGTTCAGCCCCTGCCTGAGGGTCTGACTCTTACCTGTGTTTGCTCAGCCTGCTGAAAGGCCTGAGCCTGAACTGCTTACTGCCCCGCCCTGCCCAAGGGCCGGGCTTATAGACTCCGTGCTTACTCGGCCCCTGCTGAAGGGCCGGGACTCTGCCTTGTTTAGATACTATTTGTTTGCTCAGCTCCTGCTGAGGGGCCTAGGCCCTGGACAGATTGCTGCCTGTAGGGAGGCGCCCTGGCTCCCTGCCGCACCTGAGAGCGACGAGCCCCAGCACCGGACTCTTACAGGTACCATCTAAGTAATCTCAATCAAGTGGCTGATCAGCTGTCCTGGCTCTTCCTGATAAATGCACAGAAATGGGGGTGGGGGTTATGAGCCAGGAAAAGGCTAATCAGTAAAGACTGATCTCTCTCTTGTCACTTTCAAATGATTGGAATAAAGTTTGTTCTTGTTTGCTTTGTCAGGGGCACTGATCCAGGAAGAAGTGTTACAAGAAGTTCTCAGACATGTTCGTCAGTCTTGGTCAGTTTTGGTCAAAAACTGTTCCAGGTTATCTGGGGGCTTATTTCCCTGTGAAATATGAATTGTTGCCATGAGGTGATCATGGTCTACTTCAGGGCTCCCAGGTGGTAGTACCAGAGGCCAGGCGGGCAGAGGTTCTGGCCACTGCCCACGAAGGGCACCTTGGAGTGCTACATGTGAAGCAGCGGTTTCACACAATGGTATGGTGGCCAGGAATTGATAGTCACATTGAGAAGTTAGTCAGGAATTGTGAACCATGTTTACTTAGTGATAAATCCTATAAACCATCTGGTGCACCCATGATCTGTACCCTGCTGTGGCCTGGGCTGTGGCAGTCCATATAGCTAAACACATGAGGAGAAATAACTCCTGCCCCACCTCACCATGGTTTCTGTTAGTAGCCTACAATATATTTTCTAAGTGGCCAAAGGGAGCAGCGATAGCCTCGTAACAGCACAAGTCATCAGTGATTGACTGTAGGAATGGTTTTCTAGTTGGGGTTATCCCTGCACAATAACTACTGATAATGGACTGCAGTTTGTTTCTGCTTGTTTCACCTACTTCCTAGCAGATAAAGGGACCCAGCATGTCTGCACTTCCAGATACCACCCTCAGGCTTATGGGGGTGTAGAGAGATTTAATCACACACTGAAGAATGAGCTTCAGGCTCATCTGTCCCAGGGTTTGCCTTTGCCGTATGCTCTCTGCTCACTATTACAGCATTACCAGAGAGCTACAGGTCAGTCCCCAGCTTGCTGGGGTGAGAGTTGTGCTTATCATTAGACTTATTACTCCCCTTTCTTAAAGACCCCAGGAATACAGGTCCATAGGAGATTCACAACCATGTACAGAAGTTTCAGACGTACTAAAAAGGATCACCAAGGAGAAACAGAGGGCTACAGTGAAGGACCTGGTGGTGGGGCAATATGTATCTGCAAGCAGACCACAAGTTTGGGCCATAGCTTTCATTCCAATGCAGGTTACATGGCATCTAGTAGCACTAACATATGAATTGTATGATGGACCCCATTGGCATATCAGTAATTTAGTGCAGGTATGGGAGACCATCACAGGTGAAGCAGGTCTGTAAATCCTCCCTGCACCATCAGCAGCTGAAAACGTAAGGCCTGCCCCAACAGAGGCTTTTCCTGCTCCAGCAGTGACTCCACTTTCACTTCCAACCCTGCCTCCCCCAGCTGCTGGTGTGCCAAAGGTGATGTGCATAGACTTTTACACTCCAGTGGGCCCTCATGTTGGCTGTAGGACTTTGTGGTGTAACATCCAAAGGAATTTCTGGAATTTTGAAGGTAAAAATTGTATAGTTTGTTATTGTATGGCTGTTAAAAGTGTTTGGAGAGGGGAAATATAGCATTTGTGAATGACTGTTTATGAGGTGTGGCTTCTTTAAGAAACCAGGAAGAGGAGAAGAGGGGCTGAGGAGGAGGAGGAAGGGGAGGTCATGAGGAACAGAAACCTACAGAAGGTGCCAGTAAGACCCCTGGAATAAAGTTTGTTCTTGTTTGCAATTAAACCTGAATGGTCTTCAAGTTACTGGGATATCACAAAGATAATGAGTCTAAACCACATCTTGAAGCCAGCTTTGATTAGCATGATAAATTAGTTAGTAGTTGACCGCTGCGTTGGAATGATCATTTATACTTCCAACATCAAATGTTCAAAGAAAAAAGTTCTAAATATATATGAATACATGTTTCCCAGGCATACAGGGCAACTATACCCATTTACCAAGATTTATTGTGGTTTACAGCACACACAACTAAATGGGAGGGAAGTAGTGGTGCTCAGTAGAGAAGGTTATCCATTAAAGGCTTATCCCAAAGCTGATCAAAGCCCTTAGGAGCCACTGACTTTAATGGACTTTGGACTGGGCCATAAGAGAGAGACTTTAGACTACCCAGGAAGAAAAGACTTGTGTAGCATTACTAATACACAGGTCAGCAGTTGGGACCACTGTGCCAGTGCATTTCTGCCATTACCATAATCTTCAAAATACAGCAAATTTGGGACCGGAACTTCAGCTCTTGGGTGTCGCCCCATTGAAATCAACAGAGCTGCATCTGTTTGCACTAGCTGAGGACGTGTTTTCATTTTCTTTGCCAGTTTTTAGGTGTTTGGAACAGAGAAATATCTAATGATAATGTATTTGTTATTTCTAATAAGGTATAACACACAGGTGTGTAACAGACTGTTCTGTACTTCTTGGCCTAAGCCTCATGACATAGGTTCATGGTTTCAAAGATTATATCCCTATCATAAGACAGGAGAGTAGCCACTGCCTGCACCAGCTATTACAATATTCACCCATGGTGATGAATGACTTGTCTCATTATTGTCTATTTAAAATGTTAAGTAGAACACACTAACTTTCAGTGTGTGTGTGTTTGGGATTTTTGTTTGTTCCATTCTTTGGAGACTGGAAATGAAAATTGCCTTATTTTAAATCTGATTTAATTTAAATTCATTTTTGGAACATTCATGTATATTTTGGGAGATTAAAGGGATACTGATAAGCTAAGCAAGTATGCGACTAATAGCATTTTAGGAGTTTCAGCAACTACTAATTGCAAATATACAGGACCTAAAGAAGCTTGATGCCTTTAGGAACCATAATTAGGTTTCCGTATTTAAAATGTGTATAGCTGACAACCCAAAGAAGAAAGCATGGTCTCATCACTTATACTGCAGAACCAAGACCAGATGGATTCAGCAGCAATATAAAGCCTTTGATCACTATAGGAAGAAACAGTATAACATATTCATGAATACCATGTACTCGGAGTTGATTACTTTAAAATATCAAAAAGTCTTACAAACAAGTGAGCAGGTTTTCTCTAGTAATATAAACATAATAAGGTCACTATAATACTTCACACAATATGTTCTAATGTATTCCTTAGTGTGACCATCATCTCTATAAAGTTTTCCATCAGAGTACTGTGTTATATCTAGCCTAAAGTTCAGCATAATTAGATTCTCCTCCACTGGCAGAGAGGTATACTATTTTAAATGTCAACCACGAAATGGGCAGTAAACTAGTGCGTTACTTGACTGTATATATATATAATTTTTTTCCTGCAATTTTTTATAATGTCAGTATTTGGTTTTGACTTTTAAATTTGGAATGATCAGTTATATTCTGTCAATAGCCAGTACCAGGAATGTTGTAAAGAGATCAATTTTGACTTTTTAGGAAGCAACAAATTAATTAAAAACTGTCTGTAAAGCTCATCATTCTGAATCAATGATCTTCTTGGCTCTTCCTGTTTTGATTTTTGTATAAAAATGTAATTACTGGCCTTTTAAGTACCAAACATTCTGTTGAAGCATGATATTAGCAGTGTTCTCAGCTCTTGGTGGAAAATTATCTTTGAGTTTATGTTCAGTAAAATTTCCTAGCTGATCAGAAGCAACATTTATGGCCACAGTTTTAAAGGGGCCTCAATCCAATCCATAATTTTGAACCCACGAAATTACAGGTGCAATCACTCTACCCCTTTTGCAGATTATTCAGTTCAAGCACAGTGTTCTACTGCCAACATGCTCAGTGTTCT
>NC_133769.1:67944043-68048743 GCF_003597395.2 Chelonoidis abingdonii | reverse complement strand
CCTGAGAGCGACGAGCCCCAGCACCGGACTCTTACAGGTACCATCTAAGTAATCTCAATCAAGTGGCTGATCAGCTGTCCTGGCTCTTCCTGATAAATGCACAGAAATGGGGGTGGGGGTTATGAGCCAGGAAAAGGCTAATCAGTAAAGACTGATCTCTCTCTTGTCACTTTCAAATGATTGGAATAAAGTTTGTTCTTGTTTGCTTTGTCAGGGGCACTGATCCAGGAAGAAGTGTTACAAGAAGTTCTCAGACATGTTCGTCAGTCTTGGTCAGTTTTGGTCAAAAACTGTTCCAGGTTATCTGGGGGCTTATTTCCCTGTGAAATATGAATTGTTGCCATGAGGTGATCATGGTCTACTTCAGGGCTCCCAGGTGGTAGTACCAGAGGCCAGGCGGGCAGAGGTTCTGGCCACTGCCCACGAAGGGCACCTTGGAGTGCTACATGTGAAGCAGCGGTTTCACACAATGGTATGGTGGCCAGGAATTGATAGTCACATTGAGAAGTTAGTCAGGAATTGTGAACCATGTTTACTTAGTGATAAATCCTATAAACCATCTGGTGCACCCATGATCTGTACCCTGCTGTGGCCTGGGCTGTGGCAGTCCATATAGCTAAACACATGAGGAGAAATAACTCCTGCCCCACCTCACCATGGTTTCTGTTAGTAGCCTACAATATATTTTCTAAGTGGCCAAAGGGAGCAGCGATAGCCTCGTAACAGCACAAGTCATCAGTGATTGACTGTAGGAGTGGTTTTCTAGTTGGGGTTATCCCTGCACAATAACTACTGATAATGGACTGCAGTTTGTTTCTGCTTGTTTCACCTACTTCCTAGCAGATAAAGGGACCCAGCATGTCTGCACTTCCAGATACCACCCTCAGGCTTATGGGGGTGTAGAGAGATTTAATCACACACTGAAGAATGAGCTTCAGGCTCATCTGTCCCAGGGTTTGCCTTTGCCGTATGCTCTCTGCTCACTATTACAGCATTACCAGAGAGCTACAGGTCAGTCCCCAGCTTGCTGGGGTGAGAGTTGTGCTTATCATTAGACTTATTACTCCCCTTTCTTAAAGACCCCAGGAATACAGGTCCATTGGAGATTCACAACCATGTACCGAAGTTTCAGACGTACTAAAAAGGTTCACCAAGGAGAAACAGAGGGCTACAGTGAAGGCCCTGGTGGTGGGGCAATATGTATCTGCATGCAGACCACAAGTTTGGGCCATAGCTTTCATTCCAATGCAGGTTACATGGCATCTAGTAGCACTAACATATGAATTGTATGATGGACCCCATTGGCATATCAGTAATTTAGTGCAGGTATGGGAGACCATCACAGGTGAAGCAGGTCTGTAAATCCTCCCTGCACCATCAGCAGCTGAAAACGTAAGGCCTGCCCCAACAGAGGCTTTTCCTGCTCCAGCAGTGACTCCACTTTCACTTCCAACCCTGCCTCCCCCAGCTGCTGGTGTGCCAAAGGTGATGTGCATAGACTTTTACACTCCAGTGGGCCCTCATGTTGGCTGTAGGACTTTGTGGTGTAACATCCAAAGGAATTTCTGGAATTTTGAAGGTAAAAATTGTATAGTTTGTTATTGTATGGCTGTTAAAAGTGTTTGGAGAGGGGAAATATAGCATTTGTGAATGACTGTTTATGAGGTGTGGCTTCTTTAAGAAACCAGGAAGAGGAGAAGAGGGGCTGAGGAGGAGGAGGAAGGGGAGGTCATGAGGAACAGAAACCTACAGAAGGTGCCAGTAAGACCCCTGGAATAAAGTTTGTTCTTGTTTGCAATTAAACCTGAATGGTCTTCAAGTTACTGGGATATCACAAAGATAATGAGTCTAAACCACATCTTGAAGCCAGCTTTGATTAGCATGATAAATTAGTTAGTAGTTGACCGCTGCGTTGGAATGATCATTTATACTTCCAACATCAAATGTTCAAAGAAAAAAGTTCTAAATATATATGAATACATGTTTCCCAGGCATACAGGGCAACTATACCCATTTACCAAGATTTATTGTGGTTTACAGCACACACAACTAAATGGGAGGGAAGTAGTGGTGCTCAGTAGAGAAGGTTATCCATTAAAGGCTTATCCCAAAGCTGATCAAAGCCCTTAGGAGCCACTGACTTTAATGGACTTTGGACTGGGCCATAAGAGAGAGACTTTAGACTACCCAGGAAGAAAAGACTTGTGTAGCATTACTAATACACAGGTCAGCAGTTGGGACCACTGTGCCAGTGCATTTCTGCCATTACCATAATCTTCAAAATACAGCAAATTTGGGACCGGAACTTCAGCTCTTGGGTGTCGCCCCATTGAAATCAACAGAGCTGCATCTGTTTGCACTAGCTGAGGACGTGTTTTCATTTTCTTTGCCAGTTTTTAGGTGTTTGGAACAGAGAAATATCTAATGATAATGTATTTGTTATTTCTAATAAGGTATAACACACAGGTGTGTAAAAGACTGTTCTGTACTTCTTGGCCTAAGCCTCATGACATAGGTTCATGGTTTCAAAGATTATATCCCTATCATAAGACAGGAGAGTAGCCACTGCCTGCACCAGCTATTACAATATTCACCCATGGTGATGAATGACTTGTCTCATTATTGTCTATTTAAAATGTTAAGTAGAACACACTAACTTTCAGTGTGTGTGTGTTTGGGATTTTTGTTTGTTCCATTCTTTGGAGACTGGAAATGAAAATTGCCTTATTTTAAATCTGATTTAATTTAAATTCATTTTTGGAACATTCATGTATATTTTGGGAGATTAAAGGGATACTGATAAGCTAAGCAAGTATGCGACTAATAGCATTTTAGGAGTTTCAGCAACTACTAATTGCAAATATACAGGACCTAAAGAAGCTTGATGCCTTTAGGAACCATAATTAGGTTTCCGTATTTAAAATGTGTATAGCTGACAACCCAAAGAAGAAAGCATGGTCTCATCACTTATACTGCAGAACCAAGACCAGATGGATTCAGCAGCAATATAAAGCCTTTGATCACTATAGGAAGAAACAGTATAACATATTCATGAATACCATGTACTCGGAGTTGATTACTTTAAAATATCAAAAAGTCTTACAAACAAGTGAGCAGGTTTTCTCTAGTAATATAAACATAATAAGGTCACTATAATACTTCACACAATATGTTCTAATGTATTCCTTAGTGTGACCATCATCTCTATAAAGTTTTCCATCAGAGTACTGTGTTATATCTAGCCTAAAGTTCAGCATAATTAGATTCTCCTCCACTGGCAGAGAGGTATACTATTTTAAATGTCAACCACGAAATGGGCAGTAAACTAGTACGTTACTTGACTGTATATATATATAATTTTTTTCCTGCAATTTTTTATAATGTCAGTATTTGGTTTTGACTTTTAAATTTGGAATGATCAGTTATATTCTGTCAATAGCCAGTACCAGGAATGTTGTAAAGAGATCAATTTTGACTTTTTAGGAAGCAACAAATTAATTAAAAACTGTCTGTAAAGCTCATCATTCTGAATCAATGATCTTCTTGGCTCTTCCTGTTTTGATTTTTGTATAAAAATGTAATTACTGGCCTTTTAAGTACCAAACATTCTGTTGAAGCATGATATTAGCAGTGTTCTCAGCTCTTGGAGGAAAATTATCTTTGAGTTTATGTTCAGTAAAATTTCCTAGCTGATCAGAAGCAACATTTATGGCCACAGTTTTAAAGGGGCCTCAATCCAATCCATAATTTTGAACCCACGAAATTACAGGTGCAATCACTCTACCCCTTTTGCAGATTATTCAGTTCAAGCACAGTGTTCTACTGCCAACATGCTCAGTGTTCTAACGGTGAAGAAAAAAAAATTAATGGATTCTTTGTAAAGGAATAAGCTGTTATTTCATCCACTTCCTTGAGGACCATTGAAGATAAATGGAATGGTCCTCTTTGGGAATTATTATTAATTATTTATATAGCATCATAAGCATGCACAGTCTTTACCAACATGCAGGAAGACAAAATTACTGTATTAAATGGAGATTACAGTCTACAAGTGGTGAGATACCATGCTGGAGAGGAGATCAGTGATGAAAAGGAAAGCAAAAGAAGCACATGTAAGGCAGGATTTGAAGGAGAACTGAGAGGCTGAATGGCACAGGAAGTGGCATGGGAAAATAAAAGAAGTGGAATATGTCTTAGCAAGAAAGTATTGTTCCATTGGAAATGAGATGCAAACAAAAAATCCTGTGCTGGGATTTATATTGCCTTTCCAATTGCAAAGGCTCTTCCTTGTGCATATATAGTTTCAGGTGTTCTGAGCTTTTCTGTAGTATTCAAAGAGGCCCATGCTTATAGCCTATAGGTTCAAACTGGAATGACAGCAGATTATAACACAACTAGGGCCACGTCTATACGACGCGCCGTATCGGCGCGTTACAATCGATTGCTCGGGGATCGATATATCGCGTCTCATCTAGACGCGATATATCGATCCCTGAGCACGCTTACATCGATTCCGGAACTCCACCAAAACCAACGGAGTTCCGGAATCGACATGGCGAGCCGCGCACATCGATCCTGCGCGGTGAAGACGGGTGAGTACATCGATTTTAGATAATCGATTTCAGCTACGCTATTCTCGTAGCTGAAATTGCATATCTAAAATCGATTTTCGCGCTTCGTGTAGACCTGGCCTGAGTGGGAGGGGAGCAGCAGTGGCATACCACTGTACAGATGCTCAGTACAAAGAACCAGGCCCTGCAGCCCAGTGTCTGCTGAGCAGCACCCATTCTTGTGAGTATTTTTATTGAAGTCACTGTAAATCAGGGTTGTAGAATCAGACCTCAAGAGAGAGGGAGGGAAATTGCTATGACAATCTCAGAATCTGAAGCATTGTATAAACATAGGTTTGCTGGAAATTACAGCACTTACAGATGAACTGTATTTCCCCCCTTTTCTCCAGCACTGTTGAAATATCAGAACATGCACAAATCTTTGCTAATCAAGACACTCGTCCTTGCCTCAGTGATACCAGAGGCCAGCAGTAACACACTTCCAATGGCTTTCACTTACATAACAGACTTACTCTGACTGCACAGTTATGGTTTATGTGAAATTACATTAGCTAGCAGGCCTAAAAATCTGAATACATTTCTGGGTAGTGAATAATAACATATAGCCAGATTTCCAAGGTGATGAGCACCTGTAGGTCCCATGCACTCAGCTGGGATTTGTGTGTATTCTGAAGAAGAGCTCTGTGGAGCTCAGAAACTTGTCTCTTCACCAACACAAGTTGGTCCAGTAAAAGATATTCCCTCAACCCCACTTGTCTTTCAGTACTTCTGACAGTCAGACCATAGTCAGTAAAACCCCAGTTCAGGAAAGCACTAAAGCATTTGCTAATCCATCCATGCTCAGCACAACACTTAAGTTTAAGTCCCACTGGTCTGTCCTGAATAGGGGTTGTTCCTTGAATCATGACCTGAATGCATCTCTCAGTAAACTTGGTTTACCAGGACGCAATATGAAACTCAGTGAGTATGGCACTATCTTGTAGTGATGAAATGGAAATTTAACTTGGACAGAGGAAAAGTAATACATGTATATTTCATGGGAAAATACTGACACAGTTAAACCAGGCTAATAAGAGTACTCCTTTTTTCCTATCCTTTGTCTTGTCTATTCAAATTGTAAGGTCTTTGTGGTAGGGACTGACTGTCTTTTAGTACTTAGTGCAGTGGGCCCTGATCTCATGGGATTTCTAGGCACTGATGTAATACAAAATAATAATAATAATAAATGATTATTATAACAATTATGACACTATTAGCAGCCATTCAGAAAACTCCTATGGTGCAATACTAAAGATATTTCATACCAAGATCTGTAGGACATTCAGAATGAGAGTATGAGTTAGTTAACATAGGCTTGCTGGTTAGTGATCACAGTTTATTTAACAAGAGCTTTAAATCAGCTGAAGGGATTGCTATTGAGTAACATGAAGCAGTTCCCTTATTCTAGGGGCTGAGTGCAGCCTCTGCAGTATGCTGAGCATCTGCTAGCCTTGGAAGTGTGAGACTGTTAAAGAGAAAAGGGAAACCCTTTATCATAGTATATCCGTTAGGTAATGCATCAAAGATTGCATTTTAAAGAGAGTTACTATTGGGAGACAGTGATGACATTTTTAATGCTTATTCTAAAAAGTTACACACACACCTTAAATTAAAATAGAGATTGTCCTCTGTTCAAATAAGAGTCAGACAGTTCAGGTCATGAAGTTCTAAAACACATGGTACACATTTGGTAAGATGGTTGTGTGTGAATTTTAGTGCTGATGAAAGATGCTGCACTAAAAGCTCTGGTGACTAAAAGCTTTTATCCACAGACCAGACACAGCAGGCAGTAAGAGTGTGAGCTTCCCTATGCTGTCTTCCAATGTGCTTCAAGACTGATCTGGAGGGGTGAGAGGATAGTTCACTGTGGCCCACTGAATCCTTGATTTCACTGCCAAGATTGCCAATAAGATTAGCAGTTAAGGCTTATCTACATGTACAGTGCTGTAGCGGCGCAGCTGCTCCACTATAGCACTTAGTGAAGATGCTACCTATGCTGATGGGAGAGCTTTTCTCATTGGTGTAGATATTCCACTTCTCCATCAGGTGGTAGCTGTGTCGATTAGAGAGGCCCTCCCATCAACATAGCAGTCTACACCAGGTCAGTCTAACCACAACCCGAGTGATGTAGTTGTACCTACATAAATTGGTAGTGTAGACCAAGCCTTAGTATCAAACATGTGGTGGTTGGGGGGGCTTTCCTATGGACAGTGGATGGAGGCCACCAAGCTCATTTCACATAGGTCACTGAACGGCTATTAGGTGTTTGGTTATTAGTAACAGCCTTCGGTTATTAGTAACACATGATGGGATTAGTGATAGTTAAAAGTCTCCCCAATCCATTATCAATACTCTGAGCCATCCGGCTCCCCTCCAAAATATGAATGGAAAGTAAAACAGAGATCCATAATTAATACTTTGACAACAACTCATTAATTCTTTCTGATAAGTTAGTACCGGTACCTTTTCTAACGTGTCATTAGACTTTTTAAAATATTTATAGCCGTTTCCTTTATTTTCTTCTAAGATTATGAACATTAAAAATGGCTGCTGACTTTTATTACAAAAGTTGATTTCAGTTGTACAGTAGTTTAAACCTTCTCTTTGGAGAGGATTATTCTTTTTACCACACATTGCTGGTCATCTGAAACTATGAATAGATTTATCACTGCAGTGGCTGAGCTTCTGACAGATATCTAGAGGGACTCTTCTCCCCAGGGCCATTGCATATGTATTACTCACACATCCCATGCATAAAACCGATTCCAGAATCTATTAAGTTTGTGGAATGACTGATCAAACAGTTGGTTCAATTTGTTATCTGATTATCCTATTCAGAAGGTGAATCTTGCGTCACTTAGCTTTACCCTGGTGGATCAATCATGAGATGGAAGTTGAATACTTTAAACCCTCACTGTAAGATAATCAAGGAAAGGCTCAACATTACTAGCCATCTCTTTCAGTAAGTAGTTTAAATAACATTCTGAAGCTTGATCCCCTACTATTTCTAGCTTGTGGGACCATCAATGCCTGTGAAAAGTAAATGCAGATCACAATGGTACACCCACTTTGCTTTGGTATAAATGACTACACAAAGTGCAGCACAACAGTGAACTGGGCCCAATAAGAGCATTTTAGGAGGAAATGGTTTTAGTTCAGATAATTCTGGCTACAGGTGTTCTCTTCATAAACTAAACAATCTTTGGGCTAACAGTAAGGCTCTGAATTAGAACCGACCTTCTTTTCAAAGTCACCTTCATACTAGAGCAGGGAAAATAACTGATTTTTTAGTTCATCGCCAATTCCAAAATAATTGGGGAAAACCTGAACCGAATCAGAAAAGTTTTGGGAAATCAAAAAAGTCAAAAAAAAATTGGTTTCAGGTCGAACAAAATGTTTTATTCAATCTAAAATTAATGGTTTAATTTCCAGGCAAGAGACTTTTTAACATAAAAGCAAAGAAAATTAAGGGCTAGGTTCACAAAACTGGGGGTGAGTGGGGAAAGGAGAAGCCACCCTTATAACCTTTAGTCCACTAGTTTGGGCATTCAGCTGAGACGTAGGAGATGCAGGTTCAATATTCCACTCTGACAACTCTGGAGCAGGGACTTGGAGGAACATGGCCTAACCACTGGCCTATGGGATATTCTAGCATGACTGTCTTTCCATTTCTTTTGGTTCCAGTTGTGTAGAAATAAGAAAATAATTATTAGAAGGGGAATTTGAACTTGGGTTTTCCATAGGGCTGGAGAGGGCCCTAACCTGTGGGTTATAGGATGGCCTGGAATGGGCAGCTCTGTCTTTCCTGTTAAAGTTATTCCACTTGTATAAAATACCTGAATAGTCATTGGGCCAATGAGGGAAACCAAAAATGACTCTATATCCCTGCTTCAATGATTATTTAATTATTTATACACAGTGAAAAAGCTTCAACAGAAGAGACTGAGAAACAGCTACACCGAAATATCCTATAGCCTTGTGTTTATGGCACCCACCTGTAATATAAGACACTGAACGTCAGCTCCCTGCTCCTCAGCAGACAAAGTAGGAAATCACATCTGGGTCTCCTAAATCTCTACCACTGATCTAAAAGATATTAGGAAGGATCCTGCTGTTCTGGCTATTCTGTGAATGATACCTAAGTCCCAGAAAAACAAGCTATTCAACAAATTCACGTCATGTTTGTGGGTAGTTTGGGGTCAACCAAAACTGCATTTTTCAGCAAATAAACTTCATCTGAAAAATTTCACCCAGCTCTACCTTTGAATCTTTTTCTCTTAAAAATTAGTTTGATTTCATCTTCACATACTACACTCATTTATCCCTCATTATCAAGAAGACAATAGGAAAATTACTCTTGGCAGAACATGCAAGGGAATGAGAAGGAGTTAAATACAACATATATATCCTTGGGGGAAGATTACAGCTGATCCCTTAGTAGTAAAGAACTTGGACAAATTTATATTTCTCTTTAGTCATCAGACCTGAATGCTAATCAAATGAAAATGGATGGCTTTCTTATTAATACTCGTTTATTCTCTCTCTGTACAAAATACAGCACTGCATTTGGAAAGAAGCGTTACTGGAAGAAACTGATGTGATGAACTGTACATGAAATTTGTTTAATATACTGGGTACTAATGATATTTGTAACTGGTTTTTTATATTACAGATGCACTGCTTACACATTTTTCTATCCACTCTGTCAAGACTTTCTAAATAACCAAGAAAGCCAGTCAGTAGTGATACACTTCAAATTGCTTTCCCCATTTTATTGTCAAAATATCAGAAATCCTAAGGATGGTGCTGGATAGAGCACCAACTCTCTGTTAAGTACTAAAGACTGGGTCCACGAAGGGACTTAAGTGTTGTAATGCCTAACTTATAGGCACATAGAAAATCACTGGAACAATACCACAATCTGCAAATCATGGGTTAGGCACCTATGCTCCCTACACAATGAATGGGGAAAGGAAGGCGCTTTAGAATGTGATCCACAAAAGCCAGCAAAGCTAGCAACACAAGCTGACCAATGGGAGATGCCAATGAGAGGGGTTTATGCTAAATCCCACCCCTCTCAGAGATGGAGGGAACTCAGTTCCGGCTGCAGGGATGTGCCTATCTCAGTTTAGCGATCCAGGAACAGTAACCTGCCCCTTGGAGTTAGGCAGCTAACAGTACAACTACACTGCAATAAAAAACCCACGACACTCGTTTCAGAGCCCAGGTCAGCTGACTCGGGCTCACAGGGCTTAGGCTGCAGGTCTAAATAATTGCAGTGTAGACATCCAGGATTGGGCTGGAACCTGGGCTCCAAGGCCCCATGAGAGGGGTAGGTCTCAGAACCCAGGCCTGAATGTCTACACTGTGATTTTTAGACTGACAACAGCTGGCACCCCACAAACCCAAGTCAGCTGACCCAGTCCAACAGTGGGTCTTTTATTGCCACGTAGGGATACCCTCAAGGGTATAAGGCATTTGTTGGGGAAGTGAGCAAGGTGTCTCCCTTGCTCCACACAAACCAGCTGGAGGAGCAGCTCACTCTATCCCTCTGAGCCCAGGGGTTAGAGCACTCACTTGCAACATGGAAAACCCAGCTTCAAGTCACCCCTTTCTGCCTGAAGGGGAAGTAAGGATTTGAACAGGGAGTCTTCCCTCTCTGAGGCACATACTCTAACCATAAAGCTGTGGGATATTCTCATATGGGGCTTTCTCAGTCTCTCCTGTCAAGCCTGTTCCACTGTGGAAAGCTAATGAATGAGTGATTGGAGCAGCAGGACTGGCCCTCAGACTCACATGTGCGTGTCCTAAGCAGTGGATACAGAGTTATTTTGTCTCTCTCTCTGGCCCAGTGATTAAGTATGTATTCATAGTGGGACAACTTCAACAGGAGAGTGTGAGGGAGCCTCACCTCAGAATATCCCATAGCTCAGTGGTTAGAGCACTCTCCCAAGCAGTGTGTGTGACCCCTGTTGAAAACCTTTCTTCCTCCTCACTCAGAGGGGGGAATTGAACCTGGGTCTCCCACATCCCCAATGAGTGCTCTAACCACTAGACAATAAGTTATCTGCTCTGGCCAGATTTTGAATAGGACATGACCTGATAGGTAGCCTCTGCACATACCTAGCAGATCAGGCCCCTCATGCAACTTAGATGGATGAATGCCTATCTTTCCCCAGTTTATGAATTACCTGGGAAATAGGTGTTTGGACAGTAGAGTGAGGCAGGAACTTAGGTGCTGAGTGAGTTTAGGCACCTACTGTCAGGGGGGCAGTTCGGCTCAATGGATAGAACCAGGCTAAGGGGGCCAGAAACCAGAGCCAAGAGTGGGAACTAGAGTCAGGAACAGGGCTGAATCAAGACCAGAGCTCATGCAGAACAGGAACGAGAGCAATCATAGCTACAAGCCAAAGCTTTAAGCAGCCAGCAGCTTGCTGTTATTGAGCTTAAAAGCAGGTCTGCCGGCTCCCCTCAGCCAATCAGGTGGGCTGACCAATCAAGCAATCTGACTGCAATACAGTTGACCTCATAATATACTTGATGATTAGGCTGGCTAGTCCTCAGAATCAGCTGAAGGTGCTTACTCCTGACACCTACAGGATTTGGGGAGAGTTTTGTGGATCATAGTGAAGCTAAAACTGAGACCTAGGCACTTATACCCAAGATTTAGGTGCCCAAATCTGGGGTTTCTGTGCCTAAGTATCTTTGTACAGCTGAGCCAAATTCTAGGATTTTTTTGTAAAATGTTAGAATAAAACTTCATACCCTCTTCCTTAAGTCATTGTATTCCAGTCATTTTCCTTCTTTTAAATAAAAATGAAATACAGTATCTAATTTAGAGTCATAAGAATGATTTAGGCATCATACTAGCTTTTCTTTTTCTTGCTACTTGTAAGTGAAAAAGCATCTGAAAGAGTTAAATGGAAATTAATGTGTTGCATTGTGCACAAGATTAATGTCAATGATGAGACAATTAACTGGAGCTGTGCATTTTATGATTCCTCTTTGGCCTCTGCTTTGACTGATAAAGATTCTTCTGTGCCTCTCTCTTGATTAAATAGCATCCATAGATATATCTTTCCATGGCAATTCAGCTCCCTGAAACAGATTGAGTGTATGTAATGGTGTATATTAGGAAGTGTATAAATAAGGGGTTAAAAGCAACAGTGTAGTATCTAAGAGAGATAATTGCAGTGCACCTGTATGTTGAACTAGCTGCTAATAGGGTAATCGAGTTTGCTTAAAAGTATATAAGATATTCAACACATTTTTGTTATAATCTGAGCTCTTTTATGGCCTGCAAATATATTATTGAAAATGTAAAGGGAAAAAAAAGAATAGTGCTAACCTGAGTTGTTAAATAATATAATTTTATATTTGCAATTGTCAACTTACCTTTTGTGTTTGGTTTTTATGTAAAATAGATGCATAGAGTTATTGCTTATTGTAATGCCAAAAAAATTGTATTAGATAGATAGATTACACATGTTAAGGGGTTATCTGAAAACTCGACACTGTCCCTTTTTGAACAAACCCCCCAAACAACTTTGTGACTTTATGGAACATTTTAATTACTTGTATCTATGAAAAAATTCTAGTGTTTTTTTTATTTTTAGTTATTTAGTTTTCCTAAAGATAAACAGAATTGTTTAATAGGAAAAACTTTTTAAAATGTATTTTTAATCTTTTAATTGAAACAAGAGAAATTTAAACAAGCAAATGCAGCACTTAATGGATTAGCCATTTGCTTTCTAATATGCTTTAATTATATGTAATCATCATCATTCATTTACCACCCGTGCTATCCACTTTTGCATCATCAAAAAGAATATGTTTGCTTCTTTGGTTTATAAATCAATTCTAGCAAATCAAAGTTGCATTAATTTAATCTGAACATGAAGTCACACTTTCTGAGGGTAGTCAAACTATTCTCCTGTCCAACTACCCTTCAGATTCTACTTTGGTAGATATTTGTTTCTCACTCTCTTACTCTCTGTAAGTGATTTCCAATCTGAATTACTGTTATGTGAAAGAATATCTATCAAAATGGGAATTGTTGCCCTTCTGTGCCACTTATACAAGTAACCCAAAGTGAATATATCTCTCAGCCTCAGGCATCTTTATTTTTGTTTGAATAGATGCCCTGTTTTCCTATACAAATCTTTATTAAAGGATTCTTATATGGTTTTAAAAAATTATGAACAAGCAAGAGTTAATTAAAAGGTATTTATCACTTCCTGAATTTAAAATTTCTTATTCAGGTTCCAGGCTAGATCAAACAATTCTGGCTCTTAAATCCAGTTTTTCTTTTGTGATTAGGTTCAAACAAATCTCACACCTCCAACTCAAAATAGCAGAAAGGGAAGATTCTCACCCTTATAATACCTTGGTTTTTTGCAGAAGTTTCTGTATGGAATGAAATGTACAATATGGAAAGAAACTCTTATCTGGTCAGTAGGCTGACATAAGCAAATAGAAATTGAGCCTTAATTCTATATTGCTCTGGATTTATTACATGAAGAAAATATCACAATAACTAAGGTGAGAAACGGATGATTCTACATATGAAATCCATATCCCGATGAAGGCCAGCATCTTGTCAATATCTCTGTTTATACATAAAATGGAAAGATGTATTTTTTGGTACTAAGCCCTGATGCAGTGAAATGGTTGAACTGTTTTTGGCACTGTTTTTCCACAAGTTCCTGAAAGTGATCCAAATCTCTCTTACCTCCCAAAGACCTTTATGTTGAGGCCCCTGCCCTCTCTGCTTTGGTTGTCTTCCACAAGTTTGGGTGGCTGCAGAGAAGACAAAATGGGAGAGAGAGAAACATGTTGATGACCTTCATATTTTACATGTGTAAATATTTATGCACATCTTTACTACTCTAGTCTTCAGAACACACAGACTTCAGCACAGGAGCAGTTAGCCATTACAGCACTTTTAGAAACGTGTGGTCCCCTCACAGGTAACTCCCTCCATCTGTCCAGAAACCCTGCTGCCCCCTCCTACCTTAAGGTCTTTCCTATCCCACATCTTCTAGCTTCCACAAGGCTGGGGGGAAGTGAGAACAAGGGAGAGGAGAGGTATTTACCTGCTGATGACTTCAGAACATGAAACAACTTAGCAGCTAAAGACTATGGCTTTTATTGTGAGACATGTTGAATGCCCCCCCACTCTCACTTACTTCAGGAGATGCTCAGCACGTTGCAGGATTAGGGACTTTAAATGTTGAACTCTTAGCTCAGTGACTAAAGATTTAGACTCTGAAATATTTATGTGCTGAAGACACCGAGTCTAATCTTGGCCCCCATATGGCCCCTTTGCACCACACTATTATTAATTATTATTTGTATTGCAGTGGTACTTTGGGGAATTGGGGGCCCACAGACCAGAAGCTTAAGCATATAATGAGAGAGAAGAGCTGGTGAAAAACTAACAAATGGGTGGGAGGAGAAGGTAATAGTGAGATGATAGAGTTTGGTGACATCAATAGCTTTCAGAGCATGCTAACCTCCTAGCCATTGCTCTGGCAAAGCAAAGAGGACATAAAGCTGACCTAACTGGGCATCTGAGTGTTACTCTGGCAGGAGTAAATCCCTAGCTAGTCAGATTTGTTACCAACAGTTGCAAGCTGGAGCACCCCTGAGGAAGGCTAGTACTAGGGGGCTGGTGGGGGCATAAAGGTGGCACACAGTCATTTTTGACTGTTCTTTCCCTACACCTCTCAGGTCCTGCACCTAGTATAGTTCAGCCAGACCCAAGGATTGTATCTTTCATATATACTTTAGTATATACACTGAATTAGGAATCAGTACCAGGCAAATCTGCATCCTTAAATGCTTAGTATCCAGTATGTCTACAAATAATAGACTCATCCCATCCCAAGTCAAGCAACTGTTTGAGGATTTTTGCTAAGCTTTTCAAATCCATTCCAAGATAAAACTTCCTTTCTATCATATCTAAATCTTTTGATGGTCAGGAAAACTGTAAAAAATACAGCAAACCCAAAACAAACTCTGTCACCCTGTACATCTTGCAACAGTGGCCCAGACTTTTACATGTATTTAGGCACCTGATTTCCATTTAAATCAACGTGAGTCAGGCACCTATATATCTTTTATTTTAAACTCTTGAGAATTTATCAAAATTTTCCTTTTATACAACTTATTTACAAAGAAATTGGTGAAAAAAAGCTTTGAGATTCATCTTTTTGAGTTTAAAATATCCAGGTGTTTCAATGAAAGCGTATCATAGAATGCAAAACACGGGGTTACACATTTCTTTGCAGCATATCATCTAAGTCACGCCTTGTTTAATAATACATACATTCAAGACAGGACTGATTCCACGGTGCCAAAAATGTCTGAAGCTTTACTCTAGCATATGCCCTGGTTGTTTAACTAAGTCATTTTAGACACAGATGTTTGACTGCACTGTAATTGTAGATACGCTAAAGCCTGTAAACACATTCACTCAACTATTATGACTTTTTTTGTTAATTGTTTAAAACAAACATTCCCACTTCAATTCAAGTCTATGCTTCTTTTGCTAACTAGAGCATTGCTATTTCCTGGAAGGCGCCATCTCCCAGTATAGACATGTGGTTATTATAATTCTATACTTCATATGACAGTCTTGACCGATGTGGTCCATTTATTGCCCTCCAGCACATTATCTCCTAGATGTAGAATGAATTATTACCTTTGCTCTAATGTAATAATGCATCATGCTACACCATGTGCCTAATACTTTCAGTCTACTTTCCACAATATGTTCCTTCATGAAAACTTGAATCTCTAAATGTATTTACATTGCTAATTGGTCTCTTTAGATATTGGTGCTATTTTTTCTACAATGTTAATAATCTTACAGTTGCATAGAGATTTTTATCTAAGTGGTTCCCAATCTTTACTGTGCTTTACAAACTGAGAGTGAAATTCACCCCTATACAGAGGCACATCCTGGAGCGGATTTACACCAAAACATATCATGCTGCGGCACAGGGCCCCAATGAGAAGCTTACCTCCCCTGGCTGCTGGGTCTTTGCAAAGCAGGCAGCTGCAAATGCCCTTAGCTGCTGCAGTCATGCTGCAGCCCCCATGGCCTGGGTGGTTCTGTGCTCCTAACAATATGTTTTAAAGTAAGTGGCAAGGGGCAGCAGAGGAGCCACGCATAAAACGTGGGGGTGCTTCAACATCCTCTGCACCCAGGGAGGGCAAAAGGGGCAGCTGCCCCAGGGCCCAGAGATTTAAAAGGGTCCGTGGCTCCAGGCCAACGCCATCACTACTGCAGCAGCGGCTGGAGACTCAGGCCCTTTAAATCGCCCGGAGCCTCGGGCAGTGGGGCCCAAATGGTGCTGAAGGGCTGACTGAGGGAGGCTGACCCCCAGTCCTGTCCCTTCCACCTGAGGCCTCGCCCCTTCCAGGGGCCCAGATCTAGTCCCCTCACGTTGCCCAGGGGCCTGGCAATTCTGTTAGCAGCCCTGCCCACACCCCTAGTTCCCACACCTATGGTCCCGGCTGCCACCTCGCAGCCCACCCAGGTCTGGACCCACGCCTGGGGTGGACAGGGGTCTGGTTTTCAGCACCCCCACTATAAAAAATGTTCCAGGACCACTGGCATTAAACCTATTTGAATAGTCCACACCCCGCCCCCCCAGGCTACACTCCTGCTCTTTCAGACATTTTTAATCTGCCTAATATCAAGGTCAGTTTTTTAGTGTAACCCTGCCCATCTGAGTTTGTAGCAACAAGGGTCGGGTTCAGTATCTAGGGGTTCCATTTCAATAACACAATGCAAAACCGGCTCAAGGCCCCACTCAGTGACCTGGGACAATTACATACCACCCCGCCCCCCCTGGGCACCTCTAAGAGGCAATACTTCCCTTCTTGCAAGCATGGAGTCTGAGTGTAGCAAAATCCTTTTAATAAAGGAGGGAAACAATGCGGCATTATGTTGGGGAAACCCCACAAACAGGATTCATAATACGGACCATGAGCAAAAGACTCTTCCCCAAGTAAGTTTGGCAGAGTCCTTTTCCCCTCAGGGTCTTAAGTCCAGCAATCCAAAAAATCACCTGAAGTCCAACAACCCAAAAGTCTCTGTCCCTGGTCAGTGCAGCCCCAGAGTTCAAAAGTATATCTGCAATGTTTTACCTCCCAGCCAGGGTGGAAATGGGTGGGGGGGCCCACAGGGGTGTTAAGGGGCACATTACGTGGTCCGAGGCCGACTGCCCTGCCTCTCTGTGGGGTTCTGCTGCAGCCTTCACCACAAGCCACTCCGCCAGCCGCTCTGCTCCACCAGCTGTCCCATGAGCCGCTCCAGCCATCCTGCCAACTGCTCCATTCTGCCAGCCCCTCCACTAGCTGTCCCATGAGCAGCCCGAGCCATCCCACCAACTGCTCCGCCATATATCTTCAGGCCCTGCCACTACTTAACACAGCACTCAGTGATTTCAACTCTTTAGTGAATTCAGCTTGTAGCAGGCTGCCTGCATGCCGTGGCCAGTTGCCCCACGCCACTCCCAGAAGTGGCTGGCTGCTGACATGTCTCTGTGCACCCCTGGCAAGTGGGGAGGCAGCTCTGTGTACTGCCCCAGCCCCGGGCTGTGCACGGAGACCTGCTGTCCTCCCTCCCCACAAGGGGCGTGCAGAGATGTGCCAGTAGCAGGGCTAAGGTGGCTCCCTGCCCACTTTGCCTCCCTCCTTCCATGCAACTTTGCTCCTGGAAGCAGCCGGCATGTCCTGCAGACCTGGGGGAGCAGTGTCTCCATGTGCTGCCCCCGCCCTGAATGCCAACTCTGCAGCTCCCATTGGCCAGGAACTGCAGCCAATGGGAGCTGCGAGGGCATTGCCTGCAGGCAGCGGCACGTGGAAACCCCCTGGGCTCCCCTCACCTAGAAGCCACTGCCAGATGGGAGGGGCCATGCTGGTTGCTTTGGGAGCCACTCTGCCTGAGGTAAGCGCCACCCCCTGCCCCCCTCCTACACCGCTGCCCCAGCCCAGAACCTACACCCCTCACCCCTCCACTCCCCACACCCCTACCCCAGCCCAGAGCCCACACCCTGCACCCAAACTTCCTCCCAAAGCCCGACCCCTGCACTGCTTCCTGCACCCCAACCCCCTGCCCCAATGAAGGTACCTCACTTTATTTTCATTTACTTCCCATTACTTATAATATAGGAGGAGAATGAAGAAAAAAAGAATGAAAAATGAGGCGGGAGATAAGAGAATGTTCTTTTTCTTGGCTGGGTCTTGACGCGGGGCCCCTGAAAATGAAGCTGCGCCCATAGCCCCATTAACTTTATATCCACCACTGGGCGCACAGCCAAAGCCTATGAACCATTCAAGTCAATACAAGGTTTATGTGGGACATAGGCTTAGTGTTCAATCTCTGTTTGGGTGCATTTCATCCTGATCGCACAAACCACAGTCCAAAATCTACGTGCTTTCTCACAATCTTATCAATTGCAATGGCCCTATTTAGGTTTGAGCATTTGTATATGAATCACTGTGCCAGGCAGATAACCACCTCTGAGAAGCAATAGAACACCTGTTTAACATCTCTCAGGAATACAACATGAATGTTTAGGCCTGGGAGTCAAAAATAACATATTTACTTGAAACTACAGTGGGGATGTAAGTAGGTAGAATGTAAGTACCCAAACTGAAACTGAGTTAGGCATTAGGGCAACAATTGTTCAGTTCAACTTTTACAGAAAGTGGCATAGGATTTTTAATGACCAAGACACCAGAATTGTTAGTTTTATATCTAATCTGAAAACAAATACATCTAAGCATCATAGTGTCTCCTAAAATCATTCTGGTATTGCTTTATTAATGAGTCAGATTGACACTGAATAAAAGCCTCCTAAGCCATCATTGTTCCTTACTCATTCTGTTCTCTTTATGTGAAGGAGACATCGGAGTTTTGGTTAACATATGGCTGCCCCTTGGTTAATGTACTTACAGATCATTTCATTTTTTGATATTGTAAGGTGGTTTGGAAGAATTGTTCTCATTGTTTCTATTTTGCATCCTTATAAAACTATAAATCCTAGCTACTGTGGAGGCTTACATATAAATAGATGTGCAGAATTGATATTAATCACATCATTGTATATATTCAGTTAGAAAATCAATACACATATTTTGTAAAGAGAAATAGCAACAGTTTTGGAAGGATGGAGCTCATGTGAGCCATTAAAGTCTATCTATCTAGCCAGCATGTGTGCCTTATATTTCTTCTTTCTTCTATCTACTTAACTCTTTTTTCTAATGATGTTTACAATGGCAATTTGTTTTTCTGACTCCTCCCTTTGTGTAGGAAGCATTAGCAAAAATGCAAGGGAGAAAAAGGTCAACACCACATTGTAGAACTAAGAAGATGCACAGCTAAATTCAAAAACCCTAGTACTGTGAAGCATATTAGGACTAAATTATATGTCAAAGTCCCCTGATTTATGCAGCAGAGCCATGCCACATTATGCATTGGTTCTAACTGATTACAAAATTATATTATAACTTTCAGTTATATTGAATTAATTCTGAAAGCATACTACTGTAATCACTGTAGTTATTTTTTTTAATAGTAACACTGGAATATTTCTCCTCTAGGGTTTAGGAGCTTTTTGGGAGGGGATTCTGGTTGGTCTGGTTGGAGACACAAGTTGGAAATACAGCAACATGACAAACTACATACCACAGTTCCCAAGATGAACAGGAGCAGAGATCTCTAAAGATTCGTAGTTCTACATGGCAGTGACCTTTCCCTTTTCTGCATTTCCTAACCTGCACAGGAGCAAGGGTCCACTCTTGCAAGGTTTAGGTTGTCACAAGGCAGGCCCCTTTGTCAGCTGCATACATCTGAAACGTACTTAGGGACTGAGTAGCAAGAGAAGGTGCATAGCATACAGCGTGATTAATCTCCACAACAGTAACTCTACTCCTGTATAATCTAGGAGCCTTGAAAAGCAACCATCTCTTTCCTTCATTCTCTAACTGCTCCCCAAATGATACCTTTCATGGCTTTTGCCCACTCTGCTTCTTAGAGAAGGCCTGGTAGAACAGGTCAGTCTTATCTTTGCTGGTGTCCTTAGTGGGTTGAATCTTTTGCTGCCTCCCAGTCTATTATTGAAAGGACAGATGCAGATAAAAGAAACTTGCTTAACAGAGCGGGTGAAGAAAATCCACTGAACTCTCCCGTTCATGGAAGACACCTCTTTGTGTGGAGAAGGAATGGCAGGCAGACATGCAGAGGAATGGAAGATTGCTGGAAAATTGACATTTGTTTGTGGATTTATGTGTCAGCAAAGAGGTCGACTAAGTAACCATTTGCACAGCCACATAATCACAATGGGCATTGGCTAAATGTCACCACTCTGCCACTTTTCTGTTTGTTGCATCCAATCCCCAATCACTCATCTCTGTGTCATCCAGGACTCAAATTGGTGGGGAGAAAAGTGGTAGTACTTTTCCAGGATCTGCCCATAAAATGACACCAAAGTGAAACAGCGTTCACAGTAGATTGTGCAAGTGCTGAAATTAGGATTACATATGATGGGCTGTATTCCAGTGGCCTTTGTGGATTTGGCTTCTCCTCACTGGGGATCAGATATACCCATGGGTTCTACTGAGCTCCTCCTACTTGACTCCCCCTAAGTGAGGCTCAGATACTCTTAGGCTTGACTGCTTGACAGATGAAAAAACAATGGTAATGTCTCCTGTGTGCTGCATACTCATGGCCACCTACTCATCTAAATAAGACATGCTCAACAGATTGCAATCCTCCCTTTCCTTTCCTACATTCTTTTATTACCAATGAAATAGTTAACAATGCTGACATTTCCATTTTCATCATTTGACATCTGAGTTAACACCTATCTGAGATGAATAGGGATCGTTTTCACCTCTCATAGTGATTGTGCAAATATCACTGTATTGCTACACTCAGTTTGTGTTTTGAAATTTTTCTTTGTAAACTGAAGTGGTAGAGACTTCCTTTTAAAATGTATTATGATGAAAGGAGTGAGCTGATTCTAAAATACAAGATGGTATGTTGGGTAAGATTATGGTAACTGTACCCTCATACACCCATTCATCCCACCACCTCCCATTTAAGCCCTGTCATGATTTTTATTGTAAGTTCTTTGAGAGAGTGATCTTATCTTTAAACTTGTTTAGCCATACAGATATTAATGAATAATAATTTTGATAGTCCATTCCTCACAATAAATACCCTCTCTGTAAGGAATGTGTCTGAAATTCCTTAGTTCTAGTCCTTTCTTAATTTCAACTTTTAGTTTCCCAGCAAATGTTTTATATATTTGAATAAAACCCCACTTTCTAATTAATATAATCCTAATTTTCTTAACCACTCCTAATAATAATGGTGCAGACCTTTGCTCACCATTGGAGATTGATGGACCCAATGTGGTTCTGAAATGGTCTTCAAGATATTTACTGCAGGTCATCAGTGGACAATTGTAATTATCTGTCCTCAAATATTGACATGGTGGCATCAGGACACTTTCTTCCCTGCATCATCTTTTTAGGGAGTCATCATTTACAAAGTGACATGAAGCAGAGGAAGTGGAGGTTGGAGTGTATGCAGTGGAACTACCAGAATCTTACCAATAAGTCCAGGAGAGTTTGGAGTTTAACTCTTCTTGAGTGGCCTAGGCCCCAGTGTCCAATTCCCTGTTCAGACCCAAGTAAATAGCATTTCTCATCACTAAAGCTGGTTGGAAAACCCAAAAATCTTCAATGAAAATTGTTGAAAATTTGAAATTTGGAACATGTTGACCAGCTTGCTGTCTTTCAGACTTGTTAGACAGACCCACGTTCTTCATGGCTTAAGGCCAGTAAAAACTATAGGCTCCTAATGGAGGGGGATTGTTAATGTGTCTCTGATGAAGGGCAAAGTTTCACCTAACTTTAAATGGTTGATGGTGGTTAGATATTAATGATCCTGCTAGTTACTACCCCATCTCCAACTTCCTTTTCTTAGGAAAATTTATTGAGAAAAAGGCTACTGGGCAACTCCAACCATACTCGGATTCTACAGATTTATTGAATCCTATAGTAATCCTTCAGCTCTGGGTGTGGACTGGAGGCCGCACTGATCGTCTCGGTTGATTATCTCTTTGTGGCAAAGGACCACGGCAAGGTGTCCATGTTGATTTTATTAAATTCACCAGTTTTTTTTATGCTAGATATAATTGACTTGTTGACAGGTTCTGGTGGTGCTAATGGACTGTCCCTTCAGTGAGTTTCTCTTTTCTTTCATAGAGATCATAAACGATAATGTTGTTTTTTTGCTCCCTGAGGACTCTTACCTGCAGATTTACCAAGGGTTCCATTCTATCACCCCGTCTGTTCAATGTATAAGTGAAGTGACCAGAGCGATTGAGAGACATCTTGGACTGCATCATCATCACTCTGAAAATATTTAGCTCTGTGTCTCCTTTTCATCAAATTCAGTTTTCTAACTATGTACTCCCCTTTGTACATCTCAAAGTGTTCTATTTTACCCCTTACCAAAGATTTAGAATCTTTCCCAAAATCAAGGTCAGATATACAACATTTCTCAGTTCTTCCCTTGATGCCCATATTGTAAAAAAGGATTATATTAGCTTATTTCCAGTTCTCATTTTTACACTTCTTTAATACCATTATCTTGAACAAACTAGTCTTTTTATGCTAATTCCAAGAGATAAGTATAAATATTTTATACTGAATGTATTCTAGCAGAAGCACAGTGAACATCAGCTGTCTGTCAGAGTTAACCCCTTCAGTGAAAAGGATGCCTGATAAACTGAAAATGTGGCACTTGGCCAAGAAAAATCAGTATATTTTGAGCATTCATTTCTGGCTCTAGGAGGTACATATTCTGTATTCATTCTCTCCATGGAAGTGCCCATTGACTGTATGTGTGAATAAAGGACAATAGCCACTAAGTTATCATTACATTTAAGGCCCTAAATTAGCACTATGAAACAAAAGGAATCTATTTAACAAACCCAAACATAACCTAATAACAGTTGGTATCATGTGATACCTACTGTGACCCTGCACCCCATATTCTTTATAGTGATATTCTTATGATATGATTATGGCATAATTATCATGCATTTTGCACAAGATGGGGCATGTAAGGTGTCATTGGAAAAGTTATGATTTGTGGACTATAATTATCCTATTTGTGTGCATGTATCATTTTTTTATCTGACATTATGAATATTCACTATGTATCTGTATTTCAAATGTAGTTACACATCGGCAACACTCACTAGGCAGAATGCTTCCAGTCTAGATAGCCATCTGTGAAGGGCCTATTCAAGGTAATGGATCATTAGGAAAAACAATAGGCATTAGGAGAATCTTATCCCGCACTTGGTAAACCTTCCTGAGAATGCGCCAGACAGCCTGTAAGACAAGTAATGGCTGCTATGACTCAGCAAGGTATAAAAGGGCATGTGACCAGGTCACATGACATGGAACTCCATCTTGGATATCAGTGTTTTTCCACAAACTGAGTTTGGGACAAAGGGTTCCCACCATATGCTAAAGTTATATAAGGCAAGCACTGATATCATCAGTTGTTTTTCACTACCCCAAAACTGAACACCTAGGAGAAGCTCCAAAAGAAAAGGAGTTGGAACGGGGGTGGGGATCCCAAGCTGCAAAGCAAGTGCAGCTTGTGCCTTGAGAATCTGCTAGCCTGCTTGTATCATCAGTCAGGATGAGAGATTGTTAAGTCAAATCCTATCCTTCTAGTATGTTAAACTTAGTTTGCATTTTTGTTTACTAGATAATCTACTTTGATCTGTTTGCTATCACTTAAAATCTATCTTTTTATAGTTAAACTTATTTTATGTTTTAATCTAAATCAGTAAGTTTGGAATGAAGTGCTTGGAAATCTTAGCTCAAAGGGTAAAGGCTTGTGTATTTCCTCTCCACACTGAGGGGGAGGCAAACTGGATAATAAATTCATACCGGTCGGGGTTTTGACTAGGACAGAACAGTACAGCTCTGGGGTCCTAGGCTGGGAAGCTGGTGGTTATTTTGGCTGTAGTCTCTCTATTGTTGGTCCATGCAGTGGCTGGTCGGAGCACCTGTATGTAACTGCAGCTGTGTGTAACGTCCCTACCTGCATGAATGCTGGTGGAAGTGCAGGATTGGGAGCTGGTCTGCAGCTTGTTACAGCAGCACAGTGTGAGAGGAAGCCCAGGCTGGTGAGTCAGAGGGCTCAGTGGTGCCCCAGTTTCAGGTGGAGCCCCAGGGGAAACCTGTCACACCTACAAAAGCAACTAGTCATAATAATTGACAGTTAATGTGTAACAGCTTTAGAATTTTTTTTATTAGACCAGTGGTTCTCAAATTTATTTGATCACCTCCCCCCCTTTTTTTGTGTCTGTAGTAGTTTATGCCCCCACTCCTGCCACACAAATATATATACTGGTTAAAAAAATCACCATGAAAGTCTCACTAAATATTAAAAACAGTAAGGCATTCATTCAGACTGAGCCAACAATCCATTGTAAGAAGAGCAAAAGCAAAACTGTGATTGTGGTTGATGCTTACAATTAAATGTGCACACCGCATCATAGCAAACAGATTAATGTACAGATGGCAACGACTTTGTATAATACTATGCAAGCTTAACAGAAATCTGTCAAAATGCATAGTGCCATCTAGAGTCAAATGCATGGCACCACCTGAGGACCTGATATGTCTGGAGGAATCACCTTTGCTAGTTATTCATTGCCATGAGTAAAATGTACACAGTACATTTCCCCCCCTTAAAGAGTTTCACAACCCCTCAGAATACATTTGGCATCTCCCTAAGGAAGCCCACCCCTAGTTTGAGATCTTTATATTATATCCCCAGTACTTTGAAATTTTCAGTAGTTAGTTTTCTCTTTCATGGTTACTAAAAATTTTCAGTTCAGTTTTTAATTTAGGATTTTACCCTGGGAGTTTTTACTGTGGCATTTTAAGATAGTGTAACATACTCTTCTATTTGGGCTGGTAAGGGAGAAGTTGGAACTACTATTTGCTGTAACAGAGTAACTAGCATTACTATTATGTTGCCATAATAAAGAACTGCCCATAGTAAAGCAGATTTCATACATTTTCCAGCTTTTTATTCAGAATTAATTGACATTTAAACTATGTTGAAATCTACATTCACTAATTCCAGCAGAAGGTCTGAGTCACAGTGTGCATTCAAACTCATTGATAATACAATGCAAATTTAAAAGGAGAAAATTTATAACTTTATATATAACAGCAAGGGCTTATTAAAGCCAGACAATGATCATCTGTGAAGCCACAAAGTTGGGGCCTCATAAGTATCTACAGTTGCTACTGTTTCCATTAATCATATGACACTTTATTCTGAAACTAAGTAGTGACAACAGTCACTATTGGCCTCAAAGAAGAGTTGGATGAAATGCAAAAGCTAATTAAATAGAATTTAAAATTAATACATTTGTGGCTTTGTTCTGCATAGTTATGCATATAGGTAACCTTAAGAGTTTCAAGGATATGATATGAGAGGGAATGGAGGAAGGAGGTGTGTCTGAAAAAGAGTGAAATTGAATTTAACAGATCCTAAAAGCTTCTGATAGTGCATATTTAATATATTAATTAGAACAGAAAAGATATCATCTTTTCATGATATTTCATGATGCCATCCTGATTCTTCATTGAATTGTAAAGCAAGCACTTTACTGACTAGCTATAACATACCAAGTGAGAAATTAATTTTTCAGAAACTACTCTTTCACAATGTGCCCACATGTATTGGAATTTTAAATTTTTACAAAAACAGACAGCACAATACAGTCTATTTTATCTCAGAATAATGCACAATAAACCACACTACTGTATAGTCCATTTAACTATCTACAATGAATCTCCTTTCACTTAGTTTTGCAAAGTACATGCTTTTCATAATTGTTTAAAAGCAGTTCACATACAATCATACCTGTTTCCTGATACACGACAATTAATTTATTTAACATTTGGTATGATTTTCTATTTGCTCAGTGTAAAAGGTAAGCATTCTATATACCCACGTACTTCAGAGCAAGCTCACATGTGAATATTGCAGGCTGCTAAATGTCAACTGAGACAAAGTGGGTGAGGTAATATATTTCACTGGACCAACTTCTGTTGGTGTGGGAGACAAGCTTTTGAGCTTACACAGAGCTCTTCTTCAGATCTGGGAAATTTACACAGTGTCAGAGTTAAATACCAGGTGGAACAGATAGTTTAGCATAAACAGTTAGCCCTGTGGTGCCCAAACTTTTCCCGTCACAACCCCCCTTACCAGTAATGGAATATGTCTGTGCCCTCCTCCAATTACTGCATAGCTGGCTCAGCATAGGAGCTTGAGCTGAAGGTGAAGCTGGGGTCAGAACTGAGGATGGGGTAAGAGCTGGGGCTAGATCAGAGCTGGCCTGGGGGTAGAGAGGGAATCAGAGCAGAGTTGAGCTGGGGGTGGAGTGGAGCTGCGTCTTGAGACAGAGCGGGGCTGGGTGGTGTTCCTTCCCTGCTCCCCATGGGGGATGGCCCAGGCCCTGCTGCACACTCCCAGGGTGATGCGCCCCATAGTTTGGATACCACTGAGTTAACCCTTATTTCAAAGTACACAGTGTTGTTGTAGCCATGTCAGTTCCAAGATATTAGAGACAATTTGGGTGAGGTAATATCTTTTATTGGACCAACTTCTGCTGGTGAGAAAGGCAAGCTTCTAATCTCAAAAGCTTGTCTCTCCTACCAACAGAAGTTAGTACAGTAAAAGATATTATCTCATCCAGTTTCTCTCTCACATATTTCAAGGGACCACTCAAGGTGAAGTGGCCTGTTAACACCTCTCCAATCATGGGAGAATGGAAAATTGGTAGGTTATAGATTGTTCTAATAAGCCATAAATCTAGTGTCTCTATTCAGTCCATGATTTTTAGTGTCTAGCAAAGTTATGAATTTAAGCTCCCAGTCTTGTCTTTTGAAAGTATTTTGCAGATTTCCTTTGAGGATAAGGATGGAGAGGTCAGATATAGAGAGTATGAAAAGTGCTCAACCCCAGGTGATGTGGTGTTTTTGTCTTCTATCATTTTTCTGTGTGAATTCATTTGAAAGCATAGTAACTGATTGGTTTCATCCATATATTTGTTGCTGCATTTATTGCACTGGATGAAGTACACCACATGTTGTGATAGACATGTGTAGGACTCAAGGATTTTGAAAGGTGTGTTGTGCGGGGGTGTTAATCACCACAGTAGTGGAGATATGTCTGCAGGTTTTCCATCTGTTGTTCTGGCAGGGTCTGGTGCCGCATTGAGTTGGTGTGTCCTGGACTGTAGGGAGCTTGCTTCTAAGGATGAGCTTGGAGAGGCTGGGGATTTGTTTGAAACCCAGAAGAGGGGTTCAGGAAAAATATATTTCAGCATATCGTCCCCATAAATTATGGGTTATAACTGGTTGATGATACTCCATATGAGTTTGAATGTGGGGTGGTAGGTGACAAGTAAGGGTGTGAGGTCAGAGGAGATTTTACGTCAGTATTTAAGCAGGTTGGCTTGGGATATTTGGCTGGCATATTCCATGGTGCTATATAATTCTCTGGTAGAATGTCTTGGTTTAGTAAAAGCAGTTTTAAGTGTATTACTGTATGTGCTGGACTTTCTCTTCAGAGCATATTCTGTGGAATCTGAGTGTCAGATAGTAAGTAAGAGATTTCTTGGTGTGTTTGTAGTGGTTACCTACAGTGCTTATCTATGAAGTTTCCTGTATATAATTATCTGTAGAGTTCCATTGTTGAAGCTGTTTGTGTTGTCCAGGAAATTGATGCTAGTGAGGGATAGTTCTAGACAAATTTTAATGGAAGGTTGCTAAAGTTGTGGTGAAAATCTGAAGGTGTTGAGGTCTTCTGTCCAGAAGATGAAAATATCATTGGTGTATATGAGGTATATTATTGGTTTCATGGTGCATATGTCCAGAAATTTTCTTCAAAGTGGCCCATGAAGAGGTTAGTATATTGGGGAGCCATCCCAGTACCCATGGCAGTTCCCATGGTTTGGGCAAAGTGTGTGTTGCTGAACATAAAATTGTTATGGGTGAGTGTGATGGAGTATACAAACCCCACACGTTGGGCCAGAAAGAGTTAAAGTACAATACTGGACCTGGGTAGAGGTGTCCCTCCAACCTTGCAGAGCATACTCCAATTGGAGACAGGGTTGAAAAGGGAGCAACCCAGCTCAGAAGTGGGAGGCTGGGAAGGAAGACAGACCTACCCTGAAGGCTCCTGGAAAAGGGGTCAAAGAAGCCTCCCTGAAGGAATAGGACCATATGCTGAGCCCTGTTGGGGCTTATGGGTTTTGTTTCTTTTACCTTATCTGGAACCAGAAGCTGAGGAAGGAAAGTAGTGGTAGGAAGGGTAACTCAGATGGCCTCCTTGGAGGCCAAACATTATTTACCCTCCAAGGGCCCTGGGTTGGAGCCCGGTGTAGTGGGTAGGTCTGGGCTCCGCTACCACTGCCCCCATACTGGCTAGGTGCTAACCACTAGACCATGCAGCCCAAAAAAGATCCTATTACATTTAGTAGAAAACAGGAGCACAATAGTGTCCCAGGCCTGACAGCAGGATGAAAGAGAGAAAAAATAAACCACACACTCAGCCCTGAATGGATATCGAGAAACTGCTAAAATGGTTTCTTGAAACCAACAGCAGCATCAGCAACAGCAGAGCCAACTGCTCCAGCAGCTCACTGTCCAACAGCAGCAGCAGTAGCTGATAAAGGATATGGCAGCATGACAGCAGGTGCAACAACAGTGGCTTATGCAGGGTGACCTTGAGACTATCCACTGGAGGGGGAACGGTGATCCAACCCCAGTAAAGCTAACAAAAATGGGGCCCGGGGACAACCCTAAGGAGTTCCTTGTCACTTTTGAGAAGATGGCCATCATGGCCTGATGGCCAAGAGAAAACTGAGCCACCCTCTTGAGCCCTTATTGACCGGACTGGCCCAGGCTGCATACTGAAGTTACGCCACAATAACTGCCTCAAACTACTTGCATGTCAAAGCAACCATGTTTGATGCCTTCAACAACTCATCAGAAACCTATCAACAACCGTTCCACCTGGAGAAATTCCCTCTGGCACATGGCCACGAGCAGTTGCTGAGAGCCTGAAGGAACACTGCTGGTGGTGGCTCCAGCCAGAGGGACGTACCAGTGTTCAGGTGGCAGAAAAGATCATCATAGAACAATTCACCCAAATCCTTCCAGCAGGAAGACATGAATATGTGGTGAGACATTGGCTGGGAACACTGGCAGAGGCAGTATTGAGTATTGTTGGTAGAGAAGTACCTGATGTCCCTTGTGGCAGAGGCTGAAACACTGAAAGTTGGTCCTGTGTGCCCTGGGTCCCAGAGAAGCATCAATACGCAAACACCGACAAGGGTAACTGAGGGAACGTGGATGCACAAGGGCTCACCTGACATGGCCAAGCAACCGTATCCAAGGGGATTCCCTCCCTTGGGAGAAACTACCAAGAAACGAACTCCTCACACTGGGAGCTGTTTTGCATGTGGCCAGCAAGGACATTTCAGAAATGCCTGGACTTTAATTATGAGCAGACCCGGACAGCGAATAACAGGGCATGAAAGAGGAACCCTGGGAAGATCTTCATCCCGATACAAGTGGATGGAGTAGCAATACAAGGGCTGATAGACTCAGGCTATAGCCAGACCTTAGTCCAGGAGAGGTTGGTGGAGACAGGAGACAGAGCTGGGGACATAATCTACCTCCAGTGTATCCATAGGACATATGACCCTACTCAATGAGAGAAGTATGACTGACCATGCAAGAACACCCAGAAAAGGTACAGACCAGAGTCACAAAAGACCTGACCTGGTCATACTTGAGCACAACTGGAAGTTCTTCAAGGAAATGTCAAAGGGTGGTGGGATGCCTCAATGGAGAAAGTGGAGCTGAGGCCGGAAGACCCAAGAAGGCAGGAGGTGGCTTCAGTGGCTCAGAGGAAGCCTTGGGAAGAAGTGGGCTCAAAGGAAGATGAAGATCCAGGAGAAAGAACATCCTTACAGGTGAAGGACTCATTGCCTAGACCTGACCAGGATCATGGGGACAAACCACCACCATCAACTTAGACCTACTGTCCAATGAAGGGGACTTTGTGGAAGAACAAAGAAATGATCTCACTCTGAGCTGGGTTTATAAGCAGTTACAGTGAGGATGAAATTCAACATTCAACAACAAACACTTTGTCCAAACCATGGGAACAGCTATGGGTACTAGGAACCCATACAGGGTATCATCAAGCAATGATATTCTATTTTTGATGGGGATCACATCCTGAAAGAAATCTTTCCCAAAACCCTTCTTCTGGCCTTCAAACAACCTCCCAAGCCTTGCCAAACTTATCAGAGGTACGCTCCTCACAGACCAGGACGCGTGAACTCAAAACAGCACCAGACCCTGCCAGAACAACAGATGCAAACCTATAGACATACATCCACTGCTACAGTGATCAACAGCCTCCACCACACACTTTTTAAAATCCATGAGTCCTACACATGCCTATCACAACATGTTGTGTACCTCATCCACTGCTCTAAATGCACCATTACAAAGATGTGGGGGAAATCAATCACTATGCCCTCAACTGAACTCATACAGAAAAATTATTAGAGACAAAAACACCATGTTACCATGGGCGAACACTTTTCACAAAGTGATCATTCTATATCTGACCTCTCCGTCCTCGGTCTCAAAGGAAACCTGAAAAATACCTTCAAAAGACAAGGCTGGAAGCTTAAATTCATAATTTGCTAGACACTAAAATCATAGAGTGAACAGAGACACTTGTTTTTTGGCTTATTACAACAATCTATAACCCACTAATTGTGATGCTCTGTACCCCAGAGCAACACCTGACACCCCCCATTTAGCATGGTGATATAATTATGATGTATCTTGTACAAAGTATCATATGAAATGTCAATGGAAAAGTTATGCTTTGGTGAATATGATGATCCTATTTGTATGCATGTATCATTTTTGTATCTGAAGTTATAAATATTGACTAAGTACCTGCATTTTAAGTGTGTTTGTTCCTGTGGTAACTCCCAGAAGGTAGTTTATATCCAGTCTTGCCAGCACACTGTGAATGAACTATTCAAGCTGATGACCTATCAATGAACACAATGGGCCATGGACGAAGCTTATTGCCACCTGATGGACTTTCCTGTGAATGTTCTAGCCAGAATATGGGTAATGGCACCTTCTATGACTCATCAAAGCATGCAAGAGCATGTGACACTGGATTCCATCTTGTGCCTATACTTTTCCACTAGCTGTATTGGGGGCTTTCTCTGGGACAAGGAAGTTCCCACCACATGGCAGAAGCTATAAAAAGGAAAGTGACATCATCACTTGGCCTCACCACCCCCAAACACCTGGAAATACCTCAGGAACAAAGACTGAACTGGGAAGGTGGTCCCAGGCTGAAGGGACTGTTAGCCTGTGTATGGAAGACCTTGCTTATATCATCTATCAAGGTGAGACATTGCTTGATTCAAATCTTGTCCAGTTAATAGAACTGAGATGGCAAATTTGTTTTATTTCTTAGATAACCAACTTTGATCTGTACACTTATTACTTATAATCACTTAAAATCTATCTTTCTGTAGTTAATATATGTTTTTTTTCTTAACCTAAAACAGTGTGTTGTTTGAAGCGCAAAAGGAAATCTGCTCAGGAACATGGGCTGGTACACTGTCCTCTCCACAGTGAGGGAGGGGTAGACTGAGTAATAAATTTACATTGGTCAGGCTTCTGGGAGAGATGTTAATGAACCACATCACTTTGAATGGTCCTTTGAAATATGTGCTATTTATGCTATACAATCTGTTCCACCTTGTGACACTGAGTACATTTTCCAGACCTGAAGAAGAACTCTGTGTAAGCTTGAAAGCTTGTCTCTCTCACCAGCAGAAGTTGGTCCAATAAAAGATGTTACCTCACCCAATTTGTATCTCTAATATCCTGGGACCAACCCAGCTACAACAACACTGCATACAAATGTCTTAACTAACATTCCTCCACTGACATACAGACATGTTCCTTAAGGAAAGGCTCACTATATATTCAGTAAAATAAAAAAAATGAAACAAAGTTGCCTTGTGTGTATATAGATATCTAATGTTTAATGTTGAGAGTATGCTTTTTTTAAGTATAAAAACTAAGCCAGTTATACAAGCCACTGTACATTTTCAAGACTTACTAGTGGATATGTTTCCTCTTCCTCAAGCAAAGTGGGGCGAGGAACACATTTGTTGATATTTAATAACATATTCCATCATTTCCTAATGACTTTACTGTCTCTGATCTGTTTTCTCCCCCTCCCCCTCCTCAATACATTTTTGGCATGAAGAAAAGCTTGTAAGCAGTTCATACAAACATGGAAGAATAATTTATTTTCTCCAAATGTGATTATATACACTTGATATTTCAGTAGTCTAAGGAGAAACATCTTGTTTCTATTATCATTTTTATTGGCTTTGAGCTGTTCAATAAAAATATGTACCTACCAATAAACAAACTAACTATTTCAAGCTTAAAATTCTTTATCCATTACAAAATAAATTCAAACTTTTAGCTTTTCTTCCATGTTAGACTAAAGAGGATTAATAAGTTTCTTCACAAGAAAAACTGTAGTAATTTTGGATGAAACAATGTTATGACATGGAAATTAAAATTCCAGAATTACGAATGAACACCACACTGTTTCTGCATAGGGTTGCCAGACATCCAGTTTTCGACTGGAACGCCCGGTTGAAAAGGGACCCTGGCAGCTCTAGTCAACACCACTGACTGGGCCGTTAAAACTCCAGTTGGCGGCGCAGTGGGGCTAAAGCACACTCTCTGCCTGCCCTGGCTTCATGTGGTTCCCAGAAGTAGCCAGCATGTTCTTGCAGCCCCTAAGCGCAGATGTGGCCAGGGAGGCTCAATGTACTGCCTCTGCCCCAAGCCCTGTCTCTGCAGCTCCCACTGGCTGGCAACTGTGGCCAGTGGGAGCTGCAGGGGTGGTGCCTGCGGGTGCGGGGGCGCAGCATGTGGAGACCCTCTGGCCGCCCCTGCGCCTAGGAGATGGACATGCTGGCTGCTTCCGAGAGCCATGTGGAGCCAGGGCAGGCAGACAGTGTGCGTTAGCCCCACTTGGCCACCAGCTGGGAGCCACCTGAGGTAAATTCTGCCTGGACGGAGCCCACACCTGAACCCCCATCTGTAACCCAGCCTCCTGCCCAGCCCTGAGCCCCCTCCTGCATCCTAAGTCCCTCATTTCTGGCCCCATCTCAGAGCTTCAACCTCCAGCTGGAGCCCTCACCCGCTCTCACACCCCAACCTCCTGGCCCAGCCTAGAGAAAGTGAGTGAGGGTGGGGGAAAGCGAGTGATGGAGGGAAGGGGGATGGAGTGAGCAGGGGTGAGTCCTCAGAAAAGGGGCGGAGAAAGGGCAGGGGCAGGATGTTCAGTTTTGTGAGATTAGAAAGTTGGCAATCCTATTTCTGCAATATGTTTTACATGTACCTCCATTTCCTTCCCTACTTATTTTGTGATATATTCCAAGATCTGGAACATTTTATGTAGATTTTTTTGGAGAAGCTACTCCACCTGGACACCTTTCTTTCTTTCTGTTGTTTGAAACAAACAATATATAGTATTTTGGTGACACTTAGCAGTACTCAGAATTGCACACACCAAAAAAAGCAAAATACTTTTTGTCATATGTCTTTATAAAAAAAAAAAATCTGGTGTATAAAACACCCCAAGGGAAAAGCATCAAAAGCAAAAGTAAAGAACAAGATGGAGTAAGATACAGTGTAGGCACTTCATATCGCATGGTGTTCTCTTATGGTAGAATGTTCATTGTTTTTCTTTTTCACAGTTATTGATCCCAGGTGTGTTATAAAATTGTGATCAATCAATACTTATTTCATATTTACATATGGTAGCACTAAAGGGCTGCATTGTAAAACATTCAAGGATACAGTCTCTGCCCCAAAGAGCTTACAACATAAGTAGAGTGCGAAAACATTGGTTTGCTCTAATTTGAATGGCAAAACATTAAAAAAATTGTAATGAGCTTGTGGGCTCAGTTTTCAAACGGCAACATCCAAACCCTTAATTTGGGTACTTAAATTCACATTTAAGTCCAGAAAAGTTATTTATGTACCTTTTAATGGGGTTTTCACCCCACACTAGCTCTAAAGGGGTTAAGATGGCCCAGAAGAGGCCAATTAACCCTCAGAGTTGCACCTGAAGGGAGGCCCTGGGATTTATAAAAAAAGTTACTTACTTTTCCATAACTATCGTTCTTCGAGATGTGTTGCTCATGTCCATTCTACGACCTGCCCTCTTACCCCTCTACATCGGCGATTGGCTGGAAAGAGGGAACTGGAAAGAAGAGCACAGGGTTGCTGAGCCCTTTATACCAGTGCTATGTGCTTATGGCACCACAGGATGCCTGAGCCACCCTGATGGGTACCATTGAGGGGAAAACTTCCGGCAACTCTGCTCAGGGTGCACACATGCCTACAGTGAAATGGACATGTGCAAGCACTTGAAGAAATACTAATTGCTGATGAAGCCCATCTGGGGGAGAAGCTATGTAAGGAATATAACGAGAGGAAGTTAGTAGTAGGACCTGGAGTCACTCGCTGGGGGGAGAAGAAGATGACAATGATGATGATGACAGAGATGGAAGCAACAACAACAATCTATAGGGGGAGAATAAGCCCTGGGATCCTAGCCTGGGAAGAAGCCTCAACCCCAGAGAAGTTTTAAAGAATAAGGACCAGAAAAGACAGGGTAGAAAGAAGCCCAGGAAAACAGCAACAGTGAGGGGGACCGTGTAGATCTTGCCTGTTGGTTATAGGGTCCTTGGACTGGAACGCGAAGGGAAAACCTGATTCCCCTATCAGCCACTGGGAAGTGGCACAGGACTGTTGAAGGTGCCATCCAGACAGCTGGTCTGGGGAGATTTGGATACTCTGGAAGCATGGGGGGACCATACAGTGACCTAGTTGGAGGGCTGAGTTGTGAGGAGGGAACCTTGAATTCTGGGATGAGTGACCACTGCAGCAACAGAGTGACCACTGACGGGGGTGGCATAGGGGAAGAAAGCTGCTATGCCCAATCAGGCCTGGAGAGGTGCTGTTGTGGTTGGTGAACCTGTTATACACCTACTGCAAATTCTCATTTTGGGGAGTCTAAATGCAGGGTTTGGAGCTCTTATAAGAGTGTCCAAGTTGGAAAACTGAGATTTCTCTGTCAATGATGGAGGATCAGTGGAGTGGGAATGTGATAACATTCTCAGTTTTGAGATTCACAATTTCCCTAAAGATGTCCAATACATGTTTTGATATACTTTTTGGTCAGAATTATTGATTTCTGTGGGGGAAAAAAACCTGTGCTAGAAAGAACAGTCCTTAGAACTCAAAATCACGAGAGGCAAGCACATACTGGTAAATATTTACTATCTTCCTCTCTCTCCCTGACTTCAAAGTGAGTTGTAGATGGTCAGCACTCTCCACTAGGAGGGGGTCAGCACCTTGTGGCAGCAGCCTTTTAGTGATAAGGTGCTATGATTTAATTTTGTTCATAATACCCTCAATAGATTGCCTCCTCTGTTCTCATAAGCAGAAAGGAGTGAAAATCAGTAGATCTCTCTCTCTCTCCCCACACCCACCCTAGCAGGACGGGCGTGAGAGAGCTGCAGCAGTATGGAACATTCCTTTGGGAACCTGGAGAAAACTCTGAGCTTCGCTGGGCTTGAAGAGGCAGGGGGAATGATACACAAGTGGAGCAGGGACCAGTTACTCTCAAATGCATAGTCCCTTGCTGACATATGAATAGAGGCTGCAGGACTGGGGCCCTGGTGGATAACAGGAATGCAATATATGTTTGAATTTTTGTAAAACACTTGATTGCATCTTCTGAAATATTACTCAAAATTGTCAAACTGATTTGAATTCAAATATTACCATAGTAGGACTGTAAACAAAGGGTCAAACTAAATGACAGTATATTGAGGTGGAAGGAGGAATTTTAAGGAGGAATTGCAGGAATCAGTGTAAGGTCCAGTTTCATTTAGCATCTTTATTAAGGGCAGAGTGAACATTACTGAAATTCACAAATGATACCAATTGAGGCTGTGCTGCCAGAAAGCCAAGAAGCTCCCTGGAGGACACAGCCATTGAGGAAACACAGAACGTCAGCATGGATGGCTATCTCCTGGGATCATCCAGGTTTGGGAATGAGCCCAAAGTCCTTCCATAGGCAGGGAACAAACCCTCCAATGGGATCATGGGTGGGGGAAAATCTCTATGAAGGAACATTTGTGTAGATTTCCTCCCTGAAAGGCACTTCATGTGAATTTTAATGTGGGAGGAGATGATTTGATCCTAAGGTTTTTAAGCCTGTCTGGAAAATTAGAACTGGGGTATTGTATTATCCCTCAAGAAGAATCTGCTATATTAGAATCATGGGTGTTTGGAGGGGAAGGGGAAAGGGAATCATCAGGGATAGTGAGAGACTAATTAATTATTGGTGACACTATTTGTTGATCTGGGAATAATTAGAGGTAGCTGCAGTTTACCCAGCTAAGTAGGTTGTATTACAGTTTATTTAATAAGACATTTTATTGCACGGTAAAATTACAGGTCACCTTATTTGTGGCATTTCAACTTCTTTAGTGTTATTGTTGGGGCACTACCGTTAGCTCATTTTGATGGTTAATATGTTCTACCACTCACAATCACACATCAAAGCATCTTCTTTTGTTGTTATTCGGTCCTTGTTGTTCCAAAGGGTTGTGATACATTTTATGGTATTTTGTACTCTGTTCCTGGAGCCTTCCAAGAAGAGAGAGAATGAATAGACTGTAAAATGCAGTTCTTCTTCTCCAGGTAGCACAATATTGTACTATCATCAAAGTATATCACAGTGAAAATTATTAGCTAGGGAGTTTCATTAAAAAATAAATATAGACACTTGATATAAATCTGCCTATTGTATGATGTGAGAGAAAGGAACACAACACAAAGCATCAGTGTTTGCATTCACTAACACAAGGGCTATTTTCTCTGACTACAATATATTGATTCTATTTTTAAATATGCTTCAGCTCTTCATTTTCAAGGTACTATAAAAAAACCTTAATGAGTTTGCCAGAATCCAAGGGTTTAATTCTCTGATGTTCTGAGCATTCTCCTTCTGTAGAGAACTGAGAAAGCTCAGTATCCTGCAGTATTGAGTCTTTGCTCTGTGTAAACTTGAAAGCTTGTCTCTCTCAACAATAGAAGGTATTAATTCACTCATCTTGTCTCTTTGCTGAGAAACAACCAATTAGTTTTCCCAACAGTTCCAGTTTGTCAAAACAATGTTACCTTAATTCTTTTTTCAGGAAAACAGCAAGTTAGTTCCAGAGTTGCCTCACTCTACCTCCTTTTTTAAAGGTTACAGGGAGAGTTTAAATACATTCCAATTAATCTGAGTTAAAACTTTTGTAACTTTTAATGCAATTCTCATGTACAGTGATAGCAGTATTTTGTGAAATGCTTTGGCATTCCCATGAGGATGAAATGCACTACATAAATTTAAACTATTTTATAATTAATGCAATCAGTTGTTATTACAGCCATCTGTTATAGAAATCAATACAAAAGACATTGTGAAGAGAAGCAATAAAATGGTCAAGGAAAATCCAAACATACAATACACTTGTTACAAGACTTTTTGGAGAAGTATAACAGCATGGGAGTGGTAATGGTGATTGTCATTCCCAATACATGAATAAAAATCAGCAGGTAAGCCAATTACCAGTTCAAAATGAATCACATCATAAATATCATCTTAATTTGCATTAGGGACTTGATCTTGTTCTTTCTTGGGTAAAACACACTCACAGAAATCAATTATCCAATTTTTGCTGCTCAGGTAATGTCAGTGGGTTTGCATGGGTGAAAGTGAGAGCAGGATTTGTCTGACTTATTTTTATTTTTTGTCTCAGCCAGGATTGCAGGATAGAGTACTAACACCCTAAATGAATTTACCACAGTTAATTATTATTTTGAATTCATAGCTCTGCATTAAAATATTTGGGCAGTGGATCTCAAAATAGGTATTTCCCAAGTGCAAGAGAACTATCATATACATTATTCAAGTTAAAGAAAGTACCTAATTCTGCAGCAATAATCCAAACCTTCTTGAATTATGGACACAAGAACTAGATACAATATTATAAGAGTAGTCATACCAGTACCAAATACAGAGGTAATATACCCTCTCTACACGGGCGGTGGGTACAGCCCCATTTCAGCGAGGCTAGCCGCCGGCTCCGTCCCTTCGCCACCCCCTGCAGCCTGGGCCTCAAGACCTTATCCCCCCATATGGCCCGAGTCTCCTTGCCCCCTCCGTGGCTGGAACCCTGAGACCACCTGCCCCCTCAGAGCCCAAGCTCCCCTGCCCTTCCTCCATGGCCAGAGCCTCTGGCCCCACTCTGCGGCTGGTGGCCTGAGACCCCCTGCTCCTTCCTGCTGTGGCAGAAACCCTGAGCATCACTCCTCTCCCCCTTGGCCCGAACCCCCCTGCTTCCCCAAGGCTGGAGCCACAAGACCCACTGGCCCCTTATGGAGATTACTAATGAACCCAGGAAGCTGAATAGCATATACAGCCTTCTCAGCTGCCCCGGAACCTGCAAGAGGCATAATAAAAAGCAAAAATTTCCCCTGTCAAACCTGCAACTGGGGTCCCATGCCAGCGGCTGAGCTAAGGGAGGCAGAGCATCCCCTGGCCTATTACACCCACTGCCCACGCCTCTCTACTTCTAGTTGATATTCCCTGTTGATACAGCCAAAGATCACATTAGCTCTTCTGTCCACAATACTGCAGTGGTAGTTTATGGTCAGCTGAGTATCTCAAGTCTTTTTCAGAGTCACTGCTTCCCAGGATAGTCCTCCACCCTGTAAATATGGCCTGCATTCTTTGTTCCTGTATGGCTAGTAGAAATACACCTGCTTTTGGGAATTAACCTTTTACAATTTCAATTTCAGACCTGCCAATTTTTAATCCATTGATATGTGCCATATTGATTTTATACCCGTTGTCTAATGGCCTCATCATGTAGTGTGCCTATATATCTAAAGGGTCAGTATTAACCTTAATAAATGTGAATGTGTTACTGCTGTATGTCATGTTGGTCCCAGACATTCAAGCCCTCAGTGTAACAATAGCCACTTCTCCAGTGGATACAGACCCTTGTCCTGTGGCAGGATTTTTTTTCTCCTTTTGTAATCTTCTCCCATGTCAGGTGACTAGGGCCAGGAAATAAAGTTCTCTTATCAGCACTCTTCTGTATTACACTTTTTATTTATCCTCAGTGGATGAAACTCCCACTGACTTCAGTATGAGTTCTGCATATGGAAGACTTGCTGGATTGACCCAATGGTACTGATTTATGCCCTGATCCAGCAAAGTATTTAAGGATGTGCTAATTTTTAAGCATGTGAGTAGTACTACTGAAGTCAGTGAGAGTATTTAGATACTTCAAGGTACACACATCCACAGTCTGTTGCTAGATCAGGACCATAAGCAGGCTGAAAAGTAACGAACTCTTACTTCAACATTCATAATTAATACTAACAATAGTAAATCTCATTTTAAGGTGAGCATGATTCAAGGCTTCCATTGTTGTGCATACTTATTCAATGTTCTTCTGATGTGTTATATTTATGTAAGAATGTGTCTTTTAGTTATAAAATGCAAATTTAGCATCCTTCTATTGGACTGTACGTATAAAGGTTTGAAATATGTACTATAAAGAGTATAATACTTTTCTTGACACACATGGAAAGGGCTTTTTATGATGATTTCAATACTATATATAGTAATAGTACTATAGAAAATATAGCAAGAATTTAATAAGGTTGGGTTCACTTACATTTATTTCATTTAAATGAAAAATGCACCTCATTTACATTTGGGGAAGAAATGTGTGCAAAAATTCAGTATGGTGAGTTTTCAGTATCATTAACGAACATCCATTTTTGAGATTTGGGGAAAAATTTTCAAGTCTGAATAGGGCCCAGAGCCTCAAAGGTATTTAAGTGCTTAACTCCTGTTGATTTCAATAGGAGTTAAGCACCTAGATCCTCAAAGGTATTTGGGTCTAAGTGACTTAGGACCAGATCTTTAAAGGTGTCTGCATACCTAACTCCCACTGAAATCGCTAGAAGTTAGGATTCTATAGCGGGATTTTCAAGAGTGCTTAAGTCCCATTTTCAAAAGAGATTTAGTCACTTAGGCACCTGAATCTCATTGAAAGTCACTTAGGAGCTTTTGATAATTTCATTCTTTATCCATTTTAGCCACTAACGCAAACTCTCTGATACAAGAGTTGTAAGTACCTTTATTTTTAAAGGATAGTTTCTAGTTAATAGTCTATTTAGATTTATAATTCAATATGTGCATAAAAAAGAAAGCAATAATTTGGACTGCAAATATTCATAATTTGCTGTTTTCATTAAGCTGGTAGTTTTGTAAGTCATTTAAAGGGCTATAGAACTAATTTCTGAAAGAACAAGACAGTTACAGGGTCTAATTTAAAGTATTTTATTTTAATGGAACAGGAAAACCAAACTTTTCAAATCTGGATACCTAAAGTTAGTTGCCTAAATCTACTCTTAGGCTCCTAACTAAGGCCCCAATTCACGAAGGTTCTTAAGCACATGAAATCAATGCTGAAAACTGGGCAAATACTTAAGTACCAAGCTGAATCAGGGCTTAAAAGTGGCCTTATTTTCAAGGTTGCTGAGAACCCACAAATCCCACTGAAGTCCAGGGAAGTTCAAGGTGCTCAGCCCTATGAAAGATTATTCCATTTTTATTTAGGAATTGAAATATTGATTTAGGAGCTTACCTTTATGCATCTGCGTTTGAAAACTGGACCTATCTTATTAATGGTTTAGAAAAAATCAAAATAAATATAAAATGCAAACATTATTCAGGCTCAAATATGAAACATGCAGTTACTCTAACACAAAGTTGTTTATAAACTAAAGTTTAATTTAAATTAAAGATTAATACAAACAATAACACCCTGCACTACATAACCACACAAACTTCTCTCAGAAATATCAAAGCCTTTTTTTTCATACTGCCACTTACCATTATCTGGACAAAAATTAAAAAATCCTTTAAAGTCAGAAGTAAATGAGACAATTCTGAGAGAACATTTTAATGTTTAGCTGTAACTCTTCACATCAATGTGTTATTTGGAGTATATCATTGTGGGTGGAGAGGGAATCATTGGTTCTATTTATGTTATATTAGTGTTTGTTTAAATTATATACAAACAATGTTAAAAACAGTAGTACTTTGCATTAAACTTTTTTTTCCCCAGTGGATTCATTTGGATAAATTCTGAATTGTGTTTTAAGTATTTTTCCATGTAAACATACAATAATTTAATTGAACTGGCTGGGTTAGTTCCTGCTGATTGTGGTGCCGATTCAGTAAACCATCCCTCCTCAGCAAAACACTTAAGTATGTGATTAATTTCAAGCATGTGCTTGAGTCCTATTTACTTCAATGGGACTCAAGCAAATCTTCAATGCATTGCTGAACAGAGATGGAGTTAAGCCCATGGTTATGTAGCATGTTGAAGTGGGGCTAAGTTTGCCTGCATGTGGGGAAAGAAAGATCTTTAGAGTATTTCACTGTTTTTTCCCCAACTTAATAGCTTTTTGTACAGATAGTAAAGGTGTATAAGAGTGAGGAATCAAAATCCTAAAATGGAGAGAAATACTCTTAGTTGTAAAACAGAGCAGCATAGGAGGCCATCAAATTTTTCATGGGATATAGGTTATACAAGTAAGGTTCAAGCATCTTAGGGCTGGGATGATGGCCAAGATTTCCCAAAATGATTAGTTATATTGACTGACTCAGTTTTTGGGTGCCCAACCTCATACACCTAAAAGATCTGACTTTTTTTTTCTCAGTTCTAAAAAAACAGGCTCTTTTATGGTGTTTCAGGTTGGACGACCAAATATTGCAGAGCCAAAATCACCAGTCAGTCTGGAAAATCTTAGCCCCTATTTGTATTCTTCGTGTAAAGAACCATGCACATCTTTCACAGAATCATTGGGTTAGAAGTGAATACGACGGTTATCTTTGGTGCTATACTGCTTATATAAAGACCTCCAGTTCTGGCCATCAGTGGCAGTTGAACTCAGGACCTTTGGCACTAGGTTCTGTTGCTGAAGCTGGACTCCAAACCCTTCTAGCATAATCTCCTACCTAAGAGTATGTCTATAGTTGAATAGTTAGCCATGTCTTAACAGCTGTGAGTTAACAAATATTAACAGAACTATACATTCTACAGTGGACAAGATACAAGCATTTGTTACTGGGTACTCTATCGTTCAGTACAGCTAGCAATAAATGTTTGGGTACACAGCTAACAACAACAACAAAAAAGGAGTCCTGTGGCACCTTAAAGACTAACAGATTTATTTGGGCATAAGCTTTCATGGGTGAAAAACCAAATCTGTTAGTCTTTAAGGTGCCATCGGACTCCTTGTTGTTTTTGTGGATACAGACTACCAGGGCTACCCCCTGATAATTAGCAACAAACATTAGTGTTTGCACTAGAATGTTGTACTACCATTTTTGTTAACATTCAGGGGCATGCGCAAGAACTTAAATTTGTGCACTTTTGCTGAGGCATGTTCTGTACCCCTTCTGTGGCCCTGGGGCCAGAGGAGCTCTGTGCCCCTGCTGATCATTGGGGGAAGGTGTGCCCCTGCTTGCTCCACATTAACATATGCTAATTAATATGTTAAAAAACACTGAAAACTTCAAGTGTAGGCATACCCTGAATGTCTCATCCATGAACCTTTTGATCTGATCTACTACACTGTGACAAACAGCTTTGAAGATAAGCGGCCTTTTTAATAAAAGAAGAAAATACAGGGGAAGAAAAACAAACAGAAGTATACAGAGAAGACAATACTGTATACAATAGAGTTTCAGGGTGCCCAGTACTCAGGTATGACAAGATTTGTATCTTCCTCTTAATGAACTAAAATCACATTATTAATGATTTATACATGTAACCATTGCTAGCACAATGTGGGTCTCTGTCCCCATATAAGAGGACAAGAACCTAACATAGCTGCCAGCTAGAACAGTTTAGAGTGCACAGTGTAAATTACAGTGCCATCACTGTCCTAGTTCTGCAGCTGGATCTGCATGGGTGGACCCTTCCATCTGTGTGGAGTCTCACTGAAGTGAATGAGCTCCACATGGGCATAGGTGTCTACCTGCACAGATCCAAATGCACTGCAGTATCAGGGCCAGCAAGAATTGGAAGACAACAGCAATTTACAAATGCCATTTTGGATCTCCTCTTTTGGAGGATGGGTTCTTTTTCTGCTTTTGAAGCTTTGTTTTTAATACCAAAAGCCTGTGTGATACTGTTAGGTATTTGGAATACAAATACGTTTAAAGCTCCAAATCCTCAGTTTTATTTATTTCAGTTTAGATGCATCCACATAGTATTCTGATCACATGCACAGTTATTAAAAAGCTACTAAAATCCCACCCAATTTCCAAAAGCAATAATAAATTCTCTTAAATGCCCCCCAGCTTCTCCCAGAGCTGAACTATCACCAGCATCCAACATCTTATTCCTCCTATCTAAGCTTTTGGAGAACAAATGGACTTTGCAGTGTGATTAGAAAGTCAACACATTTAATCTCTTAATTGAAACAGGAAGGACATTTCAGATATGGGGACCTCATCAAGAATATCCTACCTCCATCCCCCTTGATTAAATCAGGATTTTTTTTTTTTATTTTAACATCTCAGAAGAGCTCAGTGCTGCAGGATCAAACGAGAGAGGCTGTCTCTTTAGAAATCAGGATTCAATTCACTTGAATCTTTTTAAAGTTAAAACATGTACACGCAAACAGGGGCAGCTCCAGACACCAGCGCACCAAGCACTTGCCTGGGGCGGCAAGCCGTGGGGGGCGGCCTGCCGGTCACTGTGAGGGCGGCAGTCAGGCTGCCTTCAGCAGCATGCCTGTGGGAGGTCTGCCGGTCCTGGAGCTTCGGTGGCAATTTGGCGGCAGGTATGCTGAATGCGCAGGACCGGCGGACCTCCCGCAGGCATGCCGCCGAATCTGTGTTACCAGTGGACCTCCCGCAGGCACGCCGCCAAAAGCTGCCTGACTGCCAAGCTTGGGCTGGCAAAATACAGAGCCGCTCCTGCGTGCAAATGAACTGGAAGTCAGTGCACATAACAGTACTGGTGTGATGTGCTCACTATAAAAAATGTGTCCTAACAAATGGACAACCACTTTCTGGCCATCCAAAACCAGCTGTCAATTCAATACAGCTAATCTGTTGCTAATCTGAATAACAAAATGCAGTCAGACCCACCCAAATAAAGCAGCTGATATCACCCTGCAAATTCCTCCAGTGATTCCATGGAGACACTTGTCAGAAAGACCAAATAATTGGTTAAGAAGACTCTACAAAAATAAGCAAAAATAAAAATCTTGTACACGATAGAGGTAATTTACTAGTTCTAGTGAGTGGCAGAAATAACATCAGATGCTTCTTTAATATTCAATGTGCTTATTCCTGAAAAGTTAGTCCATATTTATAATTTTTAATAGCTCTGGAGCAAACCCAAAACAGCACCTGGGATTTTATGACTCCTGTGGGACCTTGAAAAATTCAGCAGTCAGTCCCAAGGAATTTTACTCTTTAAAAGTGATGACACTGTGAATTAGGTGGAAACTAGGTGTTTGTAAATTGAAGACAAAAGCATGGCAATCTGGTACAAATTTGTATCACTGAAACGGAATTCTGCAGAAATATGACAATGGCAAAGAGCAAATTGCAGGATCAAAAGGCGCAATGTTAGGGCTCAGTGGAGCTTTGTTCCATCCATAATATGGAAAACCCATTGGAAAGGCAAGGAATTAGTGGTAGTGGAGGAGACGCAATGATTTGGAATCTGGATGGTACAAAAGGATCTTGAAGTTTGATTCCATTTATTCTCCTGAGTACACAAAAATGAGGAAATAGGTTAAACAGAAATTAAAAGGTACAGTGCCAAAAGTGAAACCCCTGCAAGGTGCATGGAAACTTTTTAAAGACACCATAAAAAAGGCTCAACTTAAATGTACACCCCAAATTTAAAAACATAGCAACAGGACCAGAAAAATACCACCGTGAGTAAACAACAAAGTAAAAGAAGCAGTGAGAGGCAAAAAAGCATCCTTTAAAATGTGGAAGTTTAATCCTATTGAGGAAAATAGAAAGGAGCATAAACTCTGGCAAGTGAAGTGTGTAAAAATATAATTAAGAAGACCAAAAAAGAATTTGAAGAACAGCTAGCCAAAGACTCAAAGTAATAGTAAATTTTTTTAAAACACATCAAAAGCAGGAAGCCTGCTCAACAACCAGTGGGCCACTGGATGATCGAGATGATAAAGGAGCACTCAAGGATGATAAGGCCATTGCAGAGAAACTAAATGAATTCTTTGCATTGGTCTTCACAGCTGACGATGTGAGGGAGATTCCCAAACCTGAGCCATTCTTTTTAGGTCAGAAATCTGAGGAACTGTCGCAGATAGAGGTGTCATTAGAGGAGGTTTTGGGAAAAAAAAGATAAATTACAGTAATAAGTCACATAAACCAGATGGTATTTATCCAAGAGTTGTGAAGGAACTCAAATGTGAAATTGCAGAACTACTAACTCTGGTATGTAACCTATCATTTAAATCAGCTTCTGTACCAGATGACTGAAGCATAGCTAATGTGACACCAATTATTAAAAAAAGGCTCCAGAGGCAATCCCGGCAACTACAGGCCGATAAGCCTAACTTCAGTACCAGGTAAATTGGTTGAAACTATAGTAAGAACAGAATTATCAGACACATGGATGAACATAATTTGTTGGGGAAGAGTCAACATGATTTTTTGTAAAGGGAAATCATGCCCCACCAACCTACTAGAATTTTTGAGAGGGTCAACAAGCGGGATCCAGTGGACAGAGTGTACTTAGATTTTCAGAAAGTCTTTGACAAGGACCCTCATCAAAGGCTCTTAAGTAAGCTATCATCGGATAAAAGGGAAGGTCCTCTCATGGATCAGTAAAGAAACAAAGGGTAGGTATAAATGGTCAGTTTTCAGAATGGAGAGAGGTAAATACTGGTGTCCCTCATAGGTCTGTACTGGGAGCAGTCCTATTCAACATATTTATAAATGATTTGGAAAAAGGGATATGCAGTGAGGTGGCAAAATTCGCTGACAATACAAAACTACTCAAGATAGTTAAGCAGGGCTGTCCTTACCCATACACAAGTACGCAGCTGCATAGGACACCAGGAAATTTGGTGCACCAAATTTCCTGATGCCCTGCGCAGATGCGTGCTGCTCCAGCCCCTGCTCTGGCTCTTCCTCCGAGCCCCCACCCCTGCTCTGCTCCGCCCCCACTTCCCTGAAGTCTCCAGAAGCAGTTGGGCCTGCACTCACTGGTAAGTAGAGCATCCTGGCCTCAGCCTGCTCTGCTCCCCTGGCTCCCATCTGCGCAGCCAGCGAGTGCTGGGGGAAGGCTCGCCCTCCTCCCAAGCCTGGGAGCCAGAGGAGAGGACCAGGCTGGTGCCGGGTCACTTCCCTTTCTGCAGGAGGTGGCCAGCCCCCTTCCCCCCCTTCGCCCACGGAGGCCTGGGGCCAGCCCCCCCCAGAGTGGCCTGGGGCAGGGCCCCCACAACCTCCCTGTGGAGGCCTGGGGACAGCCCCCCCGCTACCCCTCACAGAGGCCTGGGGTCCTCCACAGCCCCCCCCCCCACAAGGGGCGGCTGCACAGGGCATCAAAATAGGTAGGGACGGTCCTGTAGTTAAGTCCCAAGAAGATTGCAAAGAGCTACAAAGAGATCTCATAAAACTGGGTGACTGGGCAACAAAATGGTAGATGAAATTCAATATTGATAAATGCAAAGTAATGCACACTGAAAAAACAATTCCTATACATACACAATGATGGGGTCAAAAGTAGTTATCATTCAAGAAAGAAATCTTGGAGTCAATGTGGATAGTTCTTTGAAAACATCCCCTCAGTGTGCAGTGGCAATCAAAGCTAACAGCATGTTGGGAATCATTAGGAAAGGGATAGATAATAAGACAGAAAATATCATATTGCCTCTATATAAATTTATAGTACACTCACATCTTGAATACTGTGTGCAAATGTGGTCGCCCTGTCTCAAAAAAGATATATTGGAATTGGAAAAGGTTCAGAAAAGGGCAACAAAAATGATTAGGGGAATGGAACAGCTTCTGTATGAGGAGAGATTAATAGGACTGGGACTTTTCAGACTTGGAAAAAGAGACGACTAGAGGGAGATATGAAGAAACTATAAAATATGACAGTGTGGAGAAAGTACATAAGGACGTGTTATTATTCTCATAATACAAGAATTAGGGTTACCAAATGAAATTAGTAGGGCAGGTTTAAAACGAACAAAGGAAGTATTTCTCACATAACGAGTCAACCCATGGAACTCTTTGCCAGACGATGTTGTGAAGGCCAAAACATGACAGGGTTTAAAAAAATACTAGATAAATGCATGGATGGACATCAATGGCTATTAGCCAGGATAGGTAGGTACGGTTCCCCTAGCCTCTGTTTGCCCAAGTAGCTGGAATGAGGGACAGGGAGGATGACACTTGATGATTACCTGTTTTGTTATTCCCTCGGGAGCAGCTGCATTGGCCACTGTTGGAGACAGGATACTGGGCTAGACAGACCTTTGTATGACCCAGTATGGACATTCTTATGTGCTTGATGGGCTGAATAACACATGTACTTAAAGTGGAGAAATCCTTCCTGAAACAGGAGAGAAGTCTGTAGCCTTGAAATAACATTTTCAAAAGCACCAAATGACATTTTCAATAGGACTCAGGCTCCTAAACACTTATGGATTTTAAAAATGGTTGCTCTTGGTGTATACTAGAACTAATGCAGAGGGAAGAACATAGCCCACACGTTGCTTGACAAATGTGTCTAAACTCCCCTATTGAAAGTAAATAGTAAACTTGCTTCATTTTCCACTGACTTCAATGGGAGCAGGACTGGCCCATAGAAAATATACAGAAAGATATAACTCATGCGAGGCAACTTTAAAAAAAATATATGATGTGAAAAAGTAGGTACCTTAGGACCTAAATCCCGGTTGAAAATGTCTGTACTGCTCGGACTTCTTGTTTGTAGCTATTGGGATTCTTTTTAGCATTAAAAAAAGAACTAAAACTGAAGCATAGTTTAGACTTCTCATTTTGTTTGTTTTCATTTTATTTTTCCTGTGAATTCAGTGTTTATTTTGACGAAACAAAAAAACGTGAAAACAGTAGAAAAAATATTACTTTTCTGGGTATATTGGGGTTTATTTTGTGGATAGAAGGACAGGGGGAAAGTATTCAGTAGATTCATGCTTTCATTAATGGAATTCAATGTAGTTTGCTGCAGAACTAAAACAGAACTCAAAACACAATGCCACCCCTATTTAAGAAAACAATGTATCTCTAATCCAAATAAAACTTTTAATTTGAGTAACATTTACTGTTGTATCTTAGACTATAAGCTATAAATATTTACATTGTAATAATTGGGCACCATTTATATGCAACTTCATCCTTCTTACTTTTTGTTGTTTTAAATTTTCAAATACTTCCTTGTATTCTGAAAACATATCTGATACAATTTTCATTTTCTCCCATTTTAGTGTGTCAGATCTTTAAACTGATCTGTTAAGAGCTTGAAGTGTGTACATCATGCCATGAGATTCAGCAGTACATTCAGAAGCATATGCACTTCAGAGCTTGTGTGCGTATCCAGGGGCGCTCTAGCGGATTTTGCGCCCCAAGCACGGCAGGCAGGCTGCTCTGGGTTGCGCTGCGGAGGGTCTGCTGGTCCTAGCGGCTTTCGGCGGACCTCCCGCAGACGTGCCTGCGGGAGGTCCGCCAAAGCCGCAGGACCAGCGGACCCTCCGCAGGCATGCCTGCAGGAGGTCCACTGAAGCCGCGGGACCAGCGGACCCTCCGCAGGCAAGCTGCCAGAGGCAGCCTGCCTGCCACCCTCGCGGCGCCGACAGAGCGCCCCCCATTGCTTGCTGCCCCAAGCACTCGCTTAGCGTGCTTGGCCCTGGAGCCGCCCCTGAGCGTATCTGTTTGTTTATTGGTTGTATCTTCTAAACTAGTGGCTCTCAACCTTTCCAGAAAGGGGTACAATTTGTCTTGTGTATTCCCAAGTTTCACCTCACTTAAAAACTACTTGCTTAAAAATCAGACATAAATATACAGAAGTGTCACAGCATGCGGGAGGAAGGGGAATCCAAATAAGTAGGGTATATGTGTGTGTGAGTTTGAGGTGAAAGGGCAGATTTTAGGCACTGACCTACACACATACTGGCACTGAAATAAAAATCAGTGAATTAAAACAAAATTAGTTTTTTTCAGGGCAAATATGTGTGCAGACGCCCTTAATTCAGAATAAGTGGCTAAGGTCAATTTAGCTTAATTTGTTACTAACCTTAGCATGTAGGCATACAAATGTAAGAGGTGTGATAAAGTAAGGAACTAGAACTGTATCTATTCTGAGGGGCTTTCTTTCAATAAAACAGTTTTTTACATACAGATCATAGGCATGACAATGCTGCCTAAACCCAATGGCTGGCCAACATTGGATGAGGGAAAAAGAGACAAGAAAATAGACCAAAGACTGGTGGCTATACACTATATTTTATATGTGCTTACTAAACCAATTTGGTCCAGAAATCACACTGGGAATCAGAGGTGAGGAGAACATCCCCCGCTTCTGCCTTTGCAAGGTCCAGACTCCATATGAAACCAGAACCTTTTTAATTTTGGGGGAGTAGCACCAGTATAGTTAAGGTTGAGACTAGCTTAGGGTTTAACAATCAATTTTCAAAGCACTCTAAAATCTGTATGCTTATTCATGTTGCTTGAAAAGTGCTGTCTCATGAGAGTCTCAGGGAGGTCATTTGAGCAAAGGATTCCTGAGAAACTGAAATTCCTTAAATCAAAATTGTATCTGTCCATCCATGCCCTATACCTGGGATCAAACTATGGCTCTGATGCTCCCTAAACAGGTAACACCCACTCAGAATTGATCTCAGCTAGTGTTCAGCACTTACTGCCCTTTTGGGGAAGCAATATTAAAAAAGTTATTCAGGGTAAAAGTTGGCTCTATAATGTGATCTGAGCCAAGTTGACAAGCTAGAGAAAATCATTTGAACCTGTATAGCAGCACAGGAGTTCTGTTGCAAGCCAGAGAGTTTGCAAGCAGCCTAAGATCAGTGAGTGGGTGACTCCAGGAGACATTGTGTGGCCACTGAACCTGACTGGCACCCACGTACTGTAAGTTTGAATCCTCGCCTGGACAGCTTTCTAAGAACACGTGTTGTGCATACTAGTTGCTTTCTGCCTGCATTTTCATGGAGCACCTTTTGGACATCTTGCCTTGAGAGCAAAGCTTTTAATTTAAGAGTCAATATTTTGGAGTTCTCTAAAATTCAAATGTATACTCCAATTTTTCTTTAGAAGAATTGGAAAGGAAAATAACATTACCTAAAGAGAAGATGAAAGACTGTTGGAAGCAGTAGCACTGGGGAAATGCAATCATGCTGCATGCTCTTCATCCTTTTCTTCAACAATGGGATGGAAATCAAAGAAAAGCAAGTAGCTGTGACTCTCCCCAATGTCAACATGATCCAAGGGGTATCTGAGCATCAGGAAACGCATCCATAAGAGAACCCCTACTTTAAGGACTGTTTACTATCAACATTGACAAATGAGCTGCTAGGATGCTGTCATCAGTTAAAACACTAATTTGTTTATCGTGAAAAATAAACAGGGATTTTCCCTTCCCTCAACTTTCTACATTAATTCATCCACTCTCCACAAAGCAAAGGTTCATACTGATCAATTTCACCCCTCAAATACTGTGGTTTCTGTGAAAAACGAGTTTGAAGGGAATGTTAGACACTAGAAAAAGTTTAGCCATGTAACTCCCTTTTAAAACAGTCATAGCAAACATCTAACAATATTTTTCCCTCTACAGGCTGCCTTAGAAAAATTAAGAAGTGCTCAAACTACAATTAGAGTTTTAAAAGGACATGCTATCCCCAAACCCAGAAATGTTTGCAGCTCTCTCCCCCTCACTAAAATATAAAAGCTGTCATAAGTTTAACTGTGGTGGCACTTCTGCCCCCATCATAATATTGCTGTGCCAGGCATAGAGTCAGCAGTGCAAATTGAAGTCATTTGATTAAGGGGTTCCCCAGATACAGCTTCCCCAATAAGGAGCTAGCTCTAATAATCAAAGTGCTCTAAAATGCTGCAATAGGTCCTAGGAGACTGTGGTGCAATATGGGTCTTTTGATCTTGAGGCTGGCAATACTATTCCCAAGGGGTGGTGTGTACCTCTGATTTATTTCCTGATTTTTTTTTTCCCCAGAAGGGCAAGTATAGATGCACTCAGTATTCTAGGGCAAGGGGCACTGTGGCTCATTCTTAAATGTTAATGAAATTTTTGGGCATTAACTTGACTAGAATCTAAGGTGTGATTGTCAATGCACAGTTACTCACCACAATATCTCCAGATTGGTTTTGGTCATTAGGAAAGGGATAGATAATAAGACATAGAATATCATACTGCTGCTATATAAATCCACAGTACACCTGCATGCAGATGTGGTCGCTCCATCTCAAAAAAAGTATATTGGAATTGGAAAAGGTACAGAAAAGGGCAATACAAATTATTAGGGGTATGGAATAGCTTCCATATGAGAAGAGATTAATAAAACTGGGACTTTTCAGCTTGGAAAAGAGATGACTAAGGGAGGATATGATAGAGGTCTATAAAATTATGACAGTGGGAGAGAGTAGATAAGGAAGTGTTATTTACTCCTTCTCATAACCCAAGAACTAGGGGTCACCAAATGAAATTAGTAGATTAGCAGGTTTAAAATAAACAAATGGAAGTTTTTCTTCACATAACACACAGTCAATCTGTGGAACTCCTTGCCAGAGGATGTTGTGAAGGCCAAACAACTAACAGATTAAAAAAACAACAACTAGATAAATTCATGGAGGATAGGTCCACCAATGGCTATTAGCCTTGATGGGCCAGGATGGTGTCCCTAGCTTCTGTTTGCCAAAAGCTGTGAATGGGCGACAGAGAATGGACCACTTGATGATTACCTGTTCTGTTCATTCCCTCTGAAGCACCTGGCATTGGCCACTGTTGGAAGCCAGGACTCTGGGCTAGATGGACCACTGGTCTGACCCAGTATGGCTGTTCTTATGTTATTCTGGCAAGAAATCTCCTCTCCCAAAGCCACCTGTTTTGAAAGTGATCAAGTTATTTCATGATTTTATGCTGTCAGAACAGATTTAGACCCTCTCCCCGCTTTGGAGACAAGGTAAGATGAAACAGCTGTTTCAGTGTCCTCAGTGTCCCAGGAGGAGGGGAATCTAGATGCAGATGGCTTCTTTCTATCCTAAAATGGATTTGATAATTGTTGCAGGTAGAAACAATATCTCTAGATACATTTTCCATTACAAATGAGAAAGACCCAGTGCAGGACCCTTTGTTCAGCTGCGCCTGTAGTAGCTCCTTCTAAAAGGCCAAAATGGGCTGTACGGGGGATGTCTTGGCAAAGAGCAGTCCTGCCCTAAAGCTGCAGGAGTTTTCTGAGCTGCAGGCTCTTTTTGATCTGTTTGTAGCTGTAAGCTCATCCTCGCCAGGAGCAGCTTGATTGCCTCTACAGGCAAATCACCTGCCTTCTGAGTGGGCAGAAGTTGGTGCTTTGATAAATACTTTGGCCCCGGGTGACAAGGAAGCCAGGCGGGGGGCTACGAATTTGGGGCGTGCTGTTCCGCAAGACAATACTCCGCTCTGCCTGCAGGCGGGGGAGGCCCGCGGCACTCGCCTTTTACCTGGAGACCAAGCGGGGAGGTGCTGCCCTCCCTCGCCCTGCACGGCGCCTGGTTCACACCCCCTCCCTCCCTGCCTGCCTTGCGGAGAGTCCGCTGGGGCCTCGCCGCCAGGATCCTAGCGCCGCTCGTCGTCTCCATTGTGCGGCCGGCGGCGGAGCGGAGAGGCGAGCGCCCTGTCCCCGGCTGAACCGATCTGAGCCCCCCCCACCCCCGTCCCCTCCTTGCTGCTCACCCCCTCCCATCTCCGCCCCGCCACAGCGAGCCTGCGGCTGCCCGGAGGAGCCGCCGAGTTCCCCCGGAGCGCGGGAGGAGGAGCAGGGGGCGCCGCCGCCTCGCACTGCAATGTGCCTTCCGCCGCCGCAGCAGCCGTGAGGAGCTGGGTGCGCGCGGGAACCATGCCGGGCTGGAAGAAGAACATCCCCACCTGCCTACAAGCGGAGCCGGAGCGAGGTGAGCCCGCGGGGCGGCGGGCTGGGACCGGCGCTTTGGGCAAGAAAGCGGGGGTTGCAATGCCGCCGGGGCCTCCTGCTCTCCCTCCTTCCCCGGCGGGCAGCCGTGGAGACCGGGCTTCGCCGGTCCGCTGCCTGGGCGGCCGCCGGGGGAGGGAGCGGAGAACCTGGCACAGAGGGGGAGCGGGAGAGTGACAGGCATGGAGCGCCGCGCAGGGAGCACGTTCCCCTGCTGCTGTAGCTGCTGCTGGCTGCTAACTTTCCTGGCTGGGGCAACGCTCCAGCTCCCGGATTCGTGGCTTCTCGGGCCTCCCCCTGCGGCTGGTTGTGACTGCGGGGGGCTTGCTGCCTCGCAGAGAGGCTTTGCAAACTTTCCTCGTGCGCTCCCTCTGGAGCCCGACCCCTGGCTGGCCCTGCGCGGGGGGATTACAAAGTTGCCGAGGCGGTGTGATCAAAGAGAAACCCGGGAGGGGAGGGGGTTGTAGATGGTATGCGTGAAATTCAATATCGGAGTGTTTTTCTAAAGGATGGGCCTGATTCGCTTCCTACTTACACCAGGGTAAATCGGAAGCAGTCTCCTTAAGGCAATAGAGTTACACTGGTGAAAGCGGGGAAATCCGGTTCAATAGGTGTAAAACTTGAAGGCAGCCCTATGGGTGAAAGCTGCTGCCGTTTTCAGCTTCTTAGTAGAGTTGCACAGGTACTAGATTGCAATTTTTAAGGACATGTCTAAACACAGAAAGTTGCACCAATGGAGTAGTATCTTCATGTAACTCTGAGAATGTTTGCAGAGGACTTGGCTTATTTTTGCGTTGTCTTGCAGCCTTGCAGGTCACACATTTTATAAATTTTGATTCAAGAAGGTAAATTATAGAATAACTTTTAAAATGAAGCTTCTGCTTGCTTTTGGGCAAACAGCAGCCGTTTATTCATGATCCTTACTGGTGATCGATGTGTGTAACTTCTAGATTCTCAGCTGAATGTAAATTACAGATCGCACCTAGCTCTCCAGGAATATGTGGAAGTGGCTAGGAGGAGTGGGGACTAAACGACTGGTCCTTAGAAGTTGTCAGAATTTCAGGACTTCAAAACTGTAAATTCTGAAAATGGGGAAAAAATCCTGGGGTTTACTTTCAGAGGGGATGATATCATCTTAAGTATTCATACAATTTTAAGAACATTGAGAAAAAAATTTGCAAATCCAATTAAGAAAACTTTAAGGAGATCAACAAGGGATTGTAGCAACCTTCTCAAATAAATTTGGTTAACGTTAAATCCTGTTACAAAATGATGGATTTGATGTTTTCTGGTCACTTTTCAAAACCAACTGCTTTGATTTCATTTTATGTGGAATAAAACAACAACTTTGTCATAGTAACAACAAAAACAAGTTCTGTCACGAAGGATTACATTGTCACTGCTTTATGAAAGGATTATGTGTATAAAGAAAAAAAATCCAGTAAAACAAACGCTTGGGAATTTTAGACTGTATCTTGTTCATGATTTGTATGTAAAAAGTTGTAAGTTTTTGATAATTAAGTTTTAATGTACAATCTCATATACTCCTCTAGATGGTAGAGGAGGTCTTTGGTTTTCCTATAGACTAATAAGCCAGGGAATTTATTTCTTTTGACTGTTTTCTTATTGGATACATCTATGTATTGCTAAGAAGGAACCTAGAAAATATTCAAAGTGAGATTGCATGATCTGCTCTAAGGAAGAGACTTCTGGTCTCAGGCTGGATAGTGAAGCCTGTTTCAGGAGTGTTGTAAGTCACTAAAGTAGCGAAGATGACAAAGTACATTAATTAAAAAGGATAATTGAAATGTTAGTAGTCATTTCAACCATGATAAATTAAGTATCCTCTTATGTTACATTAATGTGATACGTTATTACACCATGTATGCTAAACTCTAGATGCATATTTTTGACATGAGTAAACATGTGGTGCTGTGTTCTGGAAAAATACAGAAATGAGTAGATGACTGACCTGTCACAATATGTTAGCTATTTCTTAGAAATGTGGGAACTTTCAAAGATCTAATCTGTATATTGCAGAGATAGTGAAAGCAAAAAATCCTTCTTGTGTGTAAAAAATCAGTCAGGAATGGGTATTGTGCTTTCTGCCTTATTTTTTTTAGTAGTGTACACAATTACTACTATATATATATATTTTTAATTTTATCTTTCTAAATCAGCTAAGATGCTGACTTGTAAACAGTTCATATCCTTGTTTGTTCATATTTTGTATGTAGTATCTCTTATTTTCATTATGAAGCTCTGCAAATTAACATTTAGAAGCTCTGATGCTTTTTTTGTATTTTATTTCCACGGGGTAAGTAAAGCTCTTCAGAACCTAGAGTAAATAGTTTATTTCTAATGTATGTTTCATTGTACATTGCTCAAGCTTAGCTAATTAACTTAGCAGAATTTTAGTGCTACTTAGAATTTGATCAAACTTTTCTTTTTGGAATTCAGGAAAACATAGTGATCAAAATAAGTTATCATTGTTGAATCAGTTTGTCCTTGAAGCTGACTAGTAGAGTAGATTAGAAACTTTTCAAACTGGCCAGAAAAATGGCCAGTGTATTAATGAAATGAAATAAGATGCATCTCTACCTAATGTAGGAGTTTAGTATGGCATTGACTTAAAAGGCAATTACAAATACAGTTAAATTCTGGTTTAGGGCAAGTTGTGCTAATATACCCCTCTGCTGTTTCCAGACAATATTTTTATTCATATATATAATACACATCATGCTAGTATAATTCTTTTGTATATAAGATATTTATTTTAACCTAATATCACAACCATCTTTTACATCCAAATTAACAAAAAAGTACAGAATAAAATTGAATTTCATATTGACTCTTGAGGAATATTTCACAAATACAGATGTACCTTATTTTGAATTGTGTATATGTATGTTCTGTATTTGATCCTTTTTAATTCCTTCCCTGTTAGTGGGGTAGGAGGGGGAAAGCTAGTCTTAGCCTTGATGCTTTTCTGTAATCATCAGTAGGTTTGGACACAGGTTTTTAATGTTCTGTATAATTCAGTACAAAAAGATCCATTAACTTTGAATTAAGGTTGCTAAATGCTATATTTCTATAAGGCAAACCACAACAAGTAAGAAAAAAAAAAGTTGTCATTCTATAGACCATCAGTACTCTTCCCGTCAGTTCCCCTTTTCAACAGCCTCAACTACTTTCCATCAAGTTTCCACTGGTAAATCATTAAGAGACCTAAGTTTCTGCTGGTGGCCATATGCAAAGCCACCTAAGTAAGTCCTGATGCCACTGAGCAGCTTGGCGTTACTCTTGAGGGAATTGTGCACCAAACAGATAAAAACTATATGCATAATATTTGCAAAATTTTGCATAATTTTAAAAGGTTTCTTGTCAGTAAATAAATGTGGCTCCAGCATGGCAGTGGGGAGCACAGGCCTGTCTCCTAGATAAGTGTCCTAACCACTAGTTTACAGGTATTTTGGGGTGTATATCTCTCAATTTCTCATGTTGAAGTTGGTCCGCTTGGTAGGAAATATGTAAATATTAACTGGGCCAGAGAGAGAGTGAGAGAAAACTCTAGCCAAGTGGTTAGTGCACTCTCTCTTTTCCTGGCCCAGTGAATATTTAAGTATTTCCTGCAGAGTGGAACAACTTCAGTAGGAAAGATTGAGAGAGACACATCCTATATCCCCATGGTTAGGTCACTCACTCAGATTCAGATCCCACTTACCCATTCTGCCTGATTTGGATTTGAACCCAGGTCTTTCACATCCCTAGTAAGTGCTAACTGCTGAACTAGAGGGTTTAAGGGCATCATGACCACAACCATCTCTCCTCCCCCCCCCCCTTTTTTTGCAAGAAAGGGGTGACTGGCTTAGGCATCTAATTGTAGGAGTCAATTCATGGCAGTAAATCTGCAGCAGAGATAAGTACATAATTACCTTTGTGGAGCAGGGCTCCTCACCGTTTCCTACTGGCTAGCTTAGACAGGTCCCTACTTAGTGTGCTGACTTCTGACAGTCCCATTTTTAGGTACCTAACTCTCCATATGCATTGTATATGGAGTCTAGGTGTCTAAGAGCTGAGGATTCCACTGGATGGCAGAGCACCTAAAGTCAGGCATTGTAATACTGAGCTAAGTCATCCCCCCTCCCCGGCCCCCCTCACCTTCTTTCGTGGCTCTAGCCCTTATGTCCCAGTTCTCTATTTGTAAAATGGGGCTAATACTTCCTTTCTCATAGATTCCAGTGTCAGAAGGGACCAATGTTGTCACCCAGTCTGACCTGTATAAAACAGGCCAGAGAACTTCCCAAAATCATTCCTAAAGCATAGCTGTTAGAAAAACATCCAATTTTGATTTAAAAATTATCAGTGATGGAGCATCCACTGTCTTTTCTATTCAGATTTTAAGCTTATTGGGCCAGGGACTGTCTCTCAAGAGCATCAGGATGGCCATACTAGGTCAGACCAATGGTCCATCTAGCCTAGTAGCCTGGCTTCTGACTGTGGGCAATACCAGATGCTTCAGGGGGAATGAACATAACGGGGCAATTTATCAAGGGATCCGTCCCCATTTGTCTAGTCCCAGCTTCTGGCAGTCTGAGGTTTAGGGGTACTCAGAGCATGGGGTTTTGTCCCTAACCATGTTGGCTAATAGCCACTGATAGTTCATGGAGGATAGGTTTATCTGATGTTTTTTGAACCCAGTTATATTTTTGGCCTTCACAGCATCCCTCTGGAACTGAGTTCCCCAGGCTGACTGTGTGTTGTGTGAAGAAATACTTCCTTATATTTGTTTTAAATGGGCTGCCTATTAATTTCATTGAGTGACCAAATAACATTTCCCTGTTCAGTTTCTCCACACTATTTATGATTTTATATGCCTCTATCATATCCCCCTTAGACATCTCTTTCCTAAACTGAAAATCCAAGTCTTATTAATCTCTCTTCATATGGAAGCTATTCCATACCCCTAATAATTTTTGTTGCCTTTCTTTATATCTTTTCCAATTCTAACTTATCCTTTTTGAGATAAGGTGTCCAGAACTGCATGCTATATTCAAGGTGTGTGCGTACCATGAATTTATATAGTGGCATTATGATTTTTACTGTCTATTATCTATCCCTTTCCTAATGGTTCCTCACATTCTGTTCACTTTTTTGACTGCTGCTGCACATTGAGCAGATGTTTTCAGAGAACTATCCACATTGACTCCAAGATTTCTTTCTTGAATGATAACTAATTTAGACCTCATCGTGTATGTATAGAAATTGTTTTTTCAGTGCGCATTGCTTTGCATTTATCAACCTTGAATTTCGTCTGCCATTTTGTTGCCCAGTCACCCAGCTTTGTAAGATCCTTGTGTAACTTTTCACAATCAGGTTTGGACTTAATTATCTTGAGTAATTTTGTATTGTTGGCAAATTTTGCCACCTGACTGTTTATCCTCTTTTCCAGATCAACTATGAATATGTTGAACAGCACTGGTCTCAACGCAGATCTTTGGGAGACCCTGCTATTTACCTTTCCATTGTGAACACTGACCATTTATTCCTACTCTTTGTTTCCTATATTTTAACCAGTTACTGATTCACAAGAGGACCTTCCCTCTTATCCCATGACTCCACACTTTGCTTAGATCCTTTGGTGTTGGACTTTGTCAAAGGCTTTCTGAATGTCCAGGTACACCATATCCCCTGGATCACCCTTATTCACATGTTTGTTGACCCCCTCAAATAATTCTAATAGGTTGGTGAGGCATGATTTCCCTTTACAAAGGCTGTGTTGACACTTCCCCCAACATACTGTGCTCATCTGTGTTTAATAATTCTATTCTTTACTATAGTTTGAACCAGTTTGCCTGGTATTGAAGTGTATGTGCAGTGCCTAGCATAATGGGACCATCTCATTTGGGGGATTGTGGGGGCTGCCATAACACACATAATAAGCAATGTTATAAAAATAATTTGTGTTGTTTATATTGGTAGATTATGTGGGCTAGCAAATTGAACTCCAAAGTTTAATTTCCCAATGCCTTTTTATCTCAATGCTTATTAGTTTATTGGTATGGATAAGAATCATTTCCTGTTGAGATCTGATGTCTTCCATGCCCCTCCATTCTACAGTCTCTCATATCCCTTGGAGAGCTGCATTCTTTCTCCATGTTCTCTTGTAGAACCCAGTTCCAGACAATGTTCTCTTAATTCTCTTCCATGTTTAGCTTTAACCATTGATGTGCGCATATCATATGCACACAGTGGGTTTTTTTTTAAGCTGAATGTAATAGGGAAGTAGGAGGCATGATGGGGAGTACGTTGAGGAGCAAGGATCTGGAGAGTTTGGGGAGCAATATACAGGAGTGGGGCACTGGGGGGTGTTAGGTGGGATCTGTGATTATGGAGCCAAGGGATATGTGGTGATGTGGGTGGATAGGACTAGTAGGGCTGAATGGGGGGGAAATTGAACTTAAGGTAGGAGAAACAGTGTTGAGAGAAGTGGAACAGAGAGGTCCACTCTGATGGACCACCTATGGCTTGTCAGAACACACATCTTGTTTCCCCAGGCCCTTCCCCCCCTCAAATCCTCTGTTTTTCTCCTATGATCTTTCACACATTCCTTCTCATCCTCTCCTCAACATCCCTACTCAACACACAACCTCTTTATATGTAGCTGCCTGATCATCTTTGGCTCCCGATGGAACCTCTTTGGCTCCCTGTGGTGTGGTATACTCAGGAAATCAGGGGTGTGTGGATAGGCAGGTTGTGGGAGCCATAGGGGTGGGTGATAGACATACAATGAGGAGAGAGAGGCCTTGTTAGGAGAGCGGGGAGCTGTGTGACAGTCCTTGTATGTCAGTCCCCGTGCATTTATGTTGAGGGATTAACTCTTAAAGGGCTTCCTGCTACTGTTGCTTCTGCTCTCCTGCACACCAATGCGGCAGTATTAGGGGAGCATTCTTTGGGGAACCCTTCAAGTACTATTGTATCAGTGCAGAGACTCATCTCATCCAGTACACCAGAGATGTAGTTCAGTAGGCCCAGTGTAGCAAGCTGTGTCTGTGACAGGTCATTGGCTCTTTAAAAGATCTCCATGGTGCTGCTACCTTGGTATGTTGAGGAACGTTACAAAGACTGGTATCTTGATGCAAACACATCAGACTCTCACTACACCCCCAGATTCCCTGTTCAGCTGAGGAACCTCCTTGACCCCCCTCTGCACGCATCTTGTATATCTGTGCTTGCCCCCTTCTGGCAAAATTATGGCAGTGCCATAATTCCTGCTGCTCAGACTGTCTCCTTGGCTCACTAGAGTTATGTACAGAGAGCATAGATGCTGAGTCAGGGATACAGCAGGTCAAAAGAATTTGATGAAAACAAAATTTCAATGGAACTTTATTTTAAGTCAGAACAAATTAACTGAGTTTTGCCAAGGCTAGCTGATCAAATCTAACTATATTCTGAATGAAAAGAATAAGTTTGTGTTTAAGTTTAAAATTTCAAAGAATACCGATGAGGAAGGGTGGGTGGGGGGTGGATGGGAGGGAGGGAGTGGTGCGAGACTTCTGGTGGTTTATTTAGAAGATCTAAAGCAAAGTGAGGAAAACAAGTTAACATTTTAAAAAAAAAAGAGAATTTTTAAATGTCTTTTCAGCAAAAGTTGGTAACAATTTTTCTTTATAAATTGTATGGAACATTCACTTGATTTCTGGAGAATTATTGTGCCAAATCTAGAGACTAAATCCAGTAGATTAAAATGTGAAAGAGGAATTTTAGTCTTGTTTAAGTGCAGATTGTAACATATCCTTTAACTGTGGAGTTGGTACTGCTGCCTCCATAATTTAATACCATAATGAAACAGCATCTGTAGAGACAAGTCTTTCTTGGATTCCACTACTAAGCTTACTATGAGTGAGTGTCCTCTTTTAGAAGACTGGAATTATGCTCTATGTTGAGTAATGAAACTAACATATGGCTGTTGTGGTAAACCTTGTCACTTCAGAAATGACATGTGAAGACACATCATCTTACACTGGTGAGTCATTAAAATTCAGGGCACACTTTCCCCAGTTTTTCTGTCTAAGCTACTAAACCAAATCCAGTTTAAAATGCTTTCTTAGGTGACATTTGAGCAAATACTTTGAGAAAAACATTTCTGGAATTCATACTATTCAACATCCCTTCCAATCAAGTTAAATTAAACAAATAAAAACATTTTATGGGATTCCAGTGTCATTTCATAGCTGATCAAGTTTAACAGGAAAGTAACAAATAACATAAGAATGGCCATAAGGGATCAGATCAAAGGTCCATCTAGCCCAGTATCCTGTCTTCCGACAGTGGCCAGTGCCAGGTTCCCCAGAGGGAATGAACAGAACAGGTAATCATCAGGTGATCATCAGCTTGTCTTGTTTGTTCCCTGCAGAACTGCTTGGTATCCTGTAGTGTATACACATAGTTTTAAAAAGTTCATTTATTTTGTTCTGTATAAAATGAGCACCTATTCTTAGCTCCATGAATTCTTGACAGGTTAAATATACAGTTGTCATAATTGACTCTCACAGTCTTGCCCCACATACTCAGTGCTGAGTAACAGAAAAAGCAAGAGACAATAACCCCTTTCTTTCCCCTGCTGCTCTTCGAAGACAGAAAAAATAGATTTTGCAGCTTGGCTTGAAGGTCAGCAAAATCTGCATGAAGGAAGAAATCAGTCCCAAAGCTGGCAGGCCCCCATGACAACAATCCCTTGTTTGTTAAACTGGCGATTGCTCTATCTTGAGCATTTCCACTGGCTGCCTTTCTCCCTGAGCAATAATGCCAGTTACCATCTCTCAGATGATAAATTTCTTAAGTCTTTTGTGGCTCTGTAGGTCAAAACCAACACCTTGAAGTCTCTCAGAAGCCTATGGGCAGCAAGTGCAGATTAGAGCAGTGGTGCAATACAACAAGATTGACTGCTTTAAAAATCATGCTACAGACTTTGCACTGCCTCAGTTTCTGGATGATTTAAAAATGTAATCTCATGCAAAGCATGTTGCAGTAGTCTAATCTTGAGGTGAGAAAGGAACGGATGACAAGGATTTATATCTGAAAGAATATCTTCTAGCCATATATAAATAAGAAAAAGTTGGTTTGGCTGTAGTTGCCACCTGAAAACTTAACCTGACCCCTAATTTGCAAACTTAAACAGCAAAACGCAGATGCTATCTTTGGCATCTCTTCTGATTGCTTTTCCCAGCCAACCAACATTTCATGTGATTGAATTGTTTCTCCGATAGCTAGTCCTCATCCAGGCCTTAATGTTAACCAAACATTGGGTAGGGCCAAGACTTCTTTTCCAGCTAGCTAGCATGAGATGGAGATTAAAAAGTTGAGTGTCATCAGCATACGTTGCCACACATCTTGTCACTAATCCTCCCAAAAGCTACACATTAAACAAGATGGGACCTTGTGGAATCCCACACAAGAATGCCTTCAGGGAAGCAAGAACAGTTTCTCACTATCATCCTTGTAGCGCGAGAGGAAAGGAGACATATAAGAGCAAACCCCATCCACCTCCCCTGTGATCTGATGCAGCCAAATCAAGGGCACCTCCTGAGCAACAGCACTGAAGGAATGTGGATGTAAATGATCCTCATGGGTACCTGATTTTCATCCAGCATTCAGAAAAGCTCATCTACCTTAGCTGTTTCTGTGTTATACCCAGTGGTACCCATATAAGACAAGGAACTCTGAAGCCAATAAACACTTGATTGTTTTCCCATAACTTTTTTCCAGTAATATTAACCCAAAATGGAAAGTTAGATACCGGGTGTTAGTTGACCTGTTTTGTTGCCAGTTAGTGATGGTTTATTGAATCACTAACAATATATGCTATTTATTAAGGGAAGCCAGCAACCTGTGCTCCTTCCAGGAGGGACTGACGGGCTTTACCAACAGTGGACCTATTTTTTTCATTGACCTTCATGAACAGGACATGAGTCTTTAGAACAGGTTGTTGAACAAAGTGCTCCCAACTCAGGTAGGGGAGATGTAGGATTTCTACTGTCAAAAATTTGTTGGTGACAGCTCTTTCTGAATCAGAGAAACTTGATTGGCAAAATAAGAGGAAATTTCTTCCTGGCAGGAATTTGTCATATAAACCATTGAGTGAGACAACGTGGATTAAGCTATCTATTATCCAAAACAAATCCACTGTTCTATGCCCTTCAAAGGGGGAAGTATCAAACAAGGCTCATTACCTTAATAAGAGAGGTGCAACCTCGAAATGCAGGAGTTAGTGGTCACTCCAATTTTTATATAAATTTCCAAATTATTCGTCTCAAATCCTGACTCAACCAATGGGTCAAGAATGGAAGTAGCTGTGTGAGGTGAGCCAACAATGTCTGGGATGTTTTATGGTCGACATGGGGGCAATGAAATGCTAAACTCTTATCAAACGATTTGTCTTCCACATAGATGTTGAAGTTACCGAGCATTGACTGTCTTAACTCGTCAATACCGTGCTGGTGAGGTATTTAATCATTTTATGACAGGATTCGGTAATGTAACAGGACAGTGTGCACCACAACTGGTTTCAACTGCATCCTGGGATTCTCACAAGATGAACTTCCTATATTCAATCTAGCTTGGAGTAGAAGAACTATATTTCCGGTTGGATGCTAATAGCACAGCCCCGCTACTTCCTTGCTGATTTTTCTCCTTTGGCTTGTGCTGATTTTTCAGCTAATACAAACTACGCTATACTAGCTGCTGCAGCATTGTGTAGCTAGGTGTCATTGATTTTATATATAATAAAAAGTTGAGCATCTAATGTTTTATCGAATTGTGGGCTGTTATAACTTTGACCATCAGCCTTACGTTATTAGTCAAAGAAAATGGAAGGCCAGGTTCCTTGTACACTGAGAAACTAATCTTTTGAGAGTGAATGCCAATCAAAACTACTGGCATCTTTTTGTGGGAAGGTAAACTGAACATCAACACTCTCTCTATAATAGCAAAAAATATTTGTGTATGTTCTAATATATTGCCAGAACATGTACTCAATAACCTTTTTTTGTATAAAACTTCTGATTGTGCACTTTTTTAGTGAACTTTAGTGAATCAATACTTATGTTAGTCTATAAGGTGCCACAGGACTCTTGGTCACTTTTTACAGATCCAGACTAACACGGCTACCCCTCTGATACTTAATGAATCATGATTCCTGTATAATGTAGCACTTTCTTCAAAATTTTAGCACCAGCTTTATTACTACTTAATTGTATTACCTGTGCAGCCAGAGACATCAATTAGTTTGAGGTTCTGTTGGGTGTTGCATGAATATACAGTAAGAAATGGTTGCCTGTCCCGAAGACCTTACATTGTGAATTAAAACAAGATAATAAGTGCCAGTTTTCAGGTTTCAAGCCCTTGTTTAGGCTACAAATTAACAAGGTATAAATTTTATATAACTAATCCCTTTACAATTGCACTGAAGAGTCCAATTGTCCATGGTTCAAGATTTCTTTTTTTAAGCCTCTTCCACCAGCCAGAGGGTATTGGTGAGAATTATTTTTTGTATTGATGATGAATTATTTTTTAACTGGTGAAAAAATGACGTATACATATTATTTGGTAGGAGCTGATAGTGTGCCCAACTCTGTACCATGTCAGAAACAGTCCCTCTCTATGGAGTAAAATGGGCAAAAATGGTATTGGGACATCCTTTCTGCACCTGAATTTGCCTTATTCTTGAAATGAATAAGCAGGCTGCATTTTGTTTTTAAAGAGAGCCTACTTTAAAAATGAGACAGAGAAATCTGTTAAAATGTAAGGAATTCTTGAAACAGACTTTCTGTTTTAAAACAGAACCACAATTTACCAGCACATTCAGTCAGCTTTGTATGGTAAATACTATAGCAACAGATACCTCCTTTTAAAGATTGGTTATGTATCAGGGGTCTCAAACTCAAATGACCATGACAGCTAGTTCTTTGGCCCGAGGGCTTCATCACTGACACACATACCCCTCGCTGCACCTGGTCCTGCCCCCCACTCCATCCCTTCCATGAGACCCTACCTCTTCCCACCCCTTCCCTGAAGTCCCCACCTCAACTCTGCCCTCTGCCTGCCCCCAGAGGGTGCATGAGGGGTGTGGTGGGCACTCAGGGTAGGGAGTTGGGGTGCAGGCAGGGGGCTCAGGGTGCAGGAGGGGTGTGGGATGCTGAAGGGGGCTCAGGGCAAGGAATTGGGGTGCAGCAGGGGGTTGGGGTGCTGGCAGGGGGCTCAGGGCAGTGGATTGGGGTGCAGAAGGGGTATGGGGTGTAGCAGGGGGCTCAGGGCACAGGGTTGGGGTGCGGGGTGTAGCAGGGGGCTCAGGGCAGGGTGCAGGAGGGCTTCAGGCTCTGGGGTGGCAGCGGCACACACCGGGGCCAGGGCAGGCTCCCAGCCCCGGCCTTGCTCTGCTCCGGGAAGTAGCTGGAACCATGTACCTGTGGCCCCTGGGGGAGGGGGCCACAGGGCTCTGCGCACTGCTTGCTGTGCCTCCAGGTACCTCCCCCGAAGGTCCATTGGCTGCGGTTCCCCGTTCCCGGCCAATGGGGGTGGGGGCGGTGCCTAGAAGCCAGGGCAACATACGAAGCCCTCTACTTCTCCACCCCCTCCCCCTGCTGGCTGCAGTGACATGATGCCAGCTGCTTCCCAGAGTGGCGTGGGGCTCAAAGAGGCAATCCCGCGGGTGTAGTTTGCCCACCCCTGGCCTGGAGATAGGGGAGGGGCGGGTGCGGGCTGCTTGGCGGGCTGCAGGAAACAGCCCCGTGGGCTACCTGTTTGAGACCCTTGTTATATATGAAGTGTTGTAACCTTTCCAGCTCTAATAGATAAATGGCACCTCTTTAATTTATCTTCATCAAGGTGGCTTGCATCTCAATTCGTTTATATTGAGGTGCTTGAATAAAACAGTAAGTCTTTGGAATTTAAGGGGACATCATCAGCTTAAACTTTTTGCATACAGGCTTTTTTCATGCAGCATTTTAAGCAATAGGTAAATTGTAACAGCTCTCCCATTGTCTCTCCCTCAAAATTGGCAGAGGGATTCAGGGAGGTGACCTGAAACTACTTCGAATTTCTTTTTTTTTTTTTTAATTTAATTATATTTTAGATTGACACTGTCCTTTAAAACTATTCAAATGTGTGCCTACTCTTGAACCCAGGGAATATATTTTAGCATAGACAGGAAAGGTATGTATATGATACTCATGAATGAGATATTGAGTGGCAGGATAGGAATGGTAGCAGCTGCCAGAGAATAGTGGGAGCAGGAACTGGCTATGTTCACTGTATGCTTTCTCTCACTCTGTAATCGGCACCATTTGATCAGCTGTTTCTTCCCCTCTTCCCCTCTCACACTGTGTCCAACTCCTGTTAGCAGGATGGTGGATAGCACACTAGGTCAGCAAGGGTAAGCAGTCTCTGTCTGGGGTAGCTGTGTTTTGTGAGGGAACTAATTTTATAGGAAATTGGGGAAAATACATTAATTATGTACCTTTTGACTTGTTTGTCTTGTCTATTTAGGTTGTAAGCTCAGTGCGTCAAGGAGTGTGCACTATGTGTTAGTATAGCACATCGTGCCGTGGAACCCTGATCCTGACTGGGTACTACTACAGTACAAATAAATAAACTTTGTATTCTTTAACTGTCAGCTTTTTAAATTGGGGAAGGATTGGCCTCTTCATGGAGCTTGTAGATTTCTCTGTCATCACCAAGCTCTAGGAAGTAAGAATGGACAAGGTATAGGTAATCTTGGTCATCACTAGCTAGTTGAGAAATTGCTGGCATCTGAACTGAGCAAGCATAATTATAATTGCAATGGATTGACTCCTTTGCTAAAACGTCGTTATCCATCTGTCTTCTCGATATCTGTGCATAAACCATGGGCAAATGGCAAAGCAAAGGATCTAATTTTGTCCTCATTTGCACAGACCTCTTGTTGACGTCAGTGGGATATGTCCAGATACAGTGAGGGCAGTGATAAAATGTGTGTAAGTAAAGCATCTGTACTTTTATATAATGAATGGATTATTTACATAAAGTAATTTATTCTATTAGAGAGAAACTATGCAGAAACTATATTGGTAATCACATGGAAAATATTGCCACAGAATCAGAGCTAAATGCACTGCTGGTAGAAGGTGGGTTTAACTCCACTGACTTTTATGTGGGGATCTGTTTGCTTATTCCAGCACTGAATTAGGGTGAGTCTCTTGTTGCCTTTTGCAATGGAGTCAGTTCCTTATATTGTTCCAAGATCTCTTTCTGAAAAGGCCAAGAGAACTGTTAGCAAATGACATTACCTTCACGTCTCTTCCTGCCAGATTTGTGGCTCTTCCCACCCCCCCCCCCCGTCATATTTGTAAATAGTGTGATATCCTATGTGTTAGTTAAGGAGACTTAGGCATACAACCAGATAATATATTCAAGGAACTTTTCATAGTTATTTGAGGAGTACATTGGTAAACTGCTTAGAGTTGTTAATAACAACGCCTCCCCCAAACCCTGCCCCCAGCCACACCAGTAATATATAAGATACAAGTTTTGTTTGTATGTGTACTGTGATCTGATAGAATCAGTAGAATTAATACTTTCTATTACACAAACACATTTTGAAATTAGAATTTGAAGTCCATTTAACTCTCCATGTTGTTCACTTGGAGACTGATAAGTCTGTTTACAAACTATGCAGGAGCTAGATAAACGTCCAGGATTTGCAATTCCACAGTAGAACAATTGGTTGGAGGATTGGGACAATTGGGGATGGAAGAGGGACAATATAACTGATCAGCTAATAGTACAATTTGGTAGCTTTAAATTTGGGGCTCTTGTGTTTCGGTATCTTATTTGACAAATTAGAGGATATTTACCAGTAAGTAAACACTTAAGTCTATAGCGTGCCTGAGATTGTCTTGTTCTCTTGAGTGTTGCAATTTAGTATGAAATTGTATTGATGACTGTAATTTTCACATTGATAGGATTGGGAAAATATAGGTGGTGCTACTCTCTCAAGCTCTGCCCATCCATGATGCCAAAATGAAACACCACTTAGATTCTAAAGTCTTCATAATTGTCCCTCTTCTTCCTTACACACTTTGATTAGCAGGGACAAAGTTAACAACATTGTCATAATTTGGCTTGAGGGGGGGAGTTCATGTCTCTCTGAGCTATTGCCTTAAGGCTGTCTGTACATTTGGGTAGACGTCACTGCCCTGGTTTATGTTAATCTTCAAAACGCAAACCCTGTTTTAACAATCATTAGTGGGATAGACTTGACAATTTTTTTTAAATGGAAAATACAGATTCTTGAACACGAGATGGAAGCCACCAGGGTAAAGTTTTGGGTCTGTATGCAACCCATCCCAATCTGAGCAATGATTATTGTCATGGAGTAGAGCTATAGGCAGCCATGCCTAGTGGTCAGAAACAGGATCTGAGCAAGACTGGGAAAAAGGCAGGCACAAGAGTGGTTGCAGCTTTGGGCACAAGCATTGAGCAGCTGCAGCCCTGATGCTGTTGCTGGGGTTAAGAACAGGCTTGGAGATGCCTCTCAGCCAATTCGGGTCTGGTCAATCAGGTTGTACATCTGTTAGATCAGTAACCTGGTCCCAAGCTTGACTGTAGGCCCTGATTGCTGGTAGTTAGGATGTAGGACAAACATGGGCTTTCAGGTCAAGGAAATGCAGATAAATCTGGACCTTAATTTTGGTGGTAAATATGTTGGTTCAAACTTCAAAAGAATAAAGTCTATGTAAGTCTGTCTTTCTTTTTAATGGCTTTTTTGGCTTGTGGGATATATGTACCACACACGCGTGCACACTCCCTATATTCTTTCTCTATATAATTTTAAAATAAAAAGCTAGTAGACTCAATTTCTTTTTCTTTATGTCTGAAGGATTCAGGACAAATAAATGGAAAGACTCAATCCTAGCATTTGGATGTAAGATATCAGCTTTGGTAAACTGTTTCTTTGTACTGAGGTACACTTTTTTTTTTTTTTGTGTGTGTGTGTGTGTGTGTGTGTGTGTGTGTGTGTGATATGTGGAGGTCAGGCAGGGGAAGTATGGTCTGCATTACTGTAAAAGTTATATTTTTTTCATTCTGCTTAGATACATTTATATCTGTTTCCACTGTTAGAGTGCATTTATTTAAACATTACTGTAGTATGATATGAGACAATCCGTGTACACAAGTGCATTTTTTTGAAGATTATCAGCTATTAATTGTCTGCCCTGGAAATAGAGTAACCAGATGTCCTGGTTTTTATAGGGACATCCTGATATTTGGGGCTTTGTCTTTCTTATATAGGCACCTAATACCCCCCACCTCCGTCCCAGTTTTTCACACTTGCTGTCTAGTCACCCTACCTGGAAATAGGAAGAAAAGGGTCAGCTGGGGACGGAAGTGCATTTTCTTCTGCTTTCATTTAACAGGCTAGTATTGATTATTTAGTCACCCTGACCCCCATTTTTATAAAAAGTGATGGTCAGTAAACAATGAGTGAAGCCACACTTAGAACAATAAAATTTACCTAGAAATATATTACTACAACATTACATACAATAAACAAGCAACAAACTCCCAGAATTTTAAGAAAACAACTTCACCAAGTAGCTGGCTAAAATATAAGCAACTGCTTTTACTGTTGAATTGTGGTGTAGTAGACAATCTGAAAAACGTGTCTTAGTATGTTTCTTGCCCTTGACATCACACTTCATTTGACATCTTCTCCTCTTCTTGCACTCCTTGCTCTGTTCTTCATGATCTTTTCAAGGTTGACAGGTATTTTTTTTTTTTTTTATTTCCTGACAGACCTCTTTTGTACTAGATGTGTTGTGCTGGTTTCTTATGGCATAGATGTAAATCAGTAAACAATAATAGCCTGATGACCCTGTTTCTCAAATCATACAACTCCTTCATGTTTAAGCTAATACTCTAGAGAAATGAATTAAAAAGTGTCTTAATTTACTTGTTTAATATGTCTTTTTTTATTTATAATAGTAAATGCATACACTAATTTAAAACAATCTATTCCCTGCCAATTTTTAGTTTGCTTCCAGTCTTCTAATTATTAAAATTGAAGTCTAATATATTACGTGGAGTGCATATTGTAAAGAGATGTTGAATATGTCAGATGGTGAATCGGAAGCATTTCTGAATTTTATGCATTACATGTTATAATGTTACCTTTTTGCAAAACCATTTTATAATCAGTTACACAGAATATATAATCTTTTTTTTAAAAGTGTACTTTGGCAGATTTTCCTATGTAACATGAGCTGACAAAATTTTAATGTAATATAGCTTGCAAGTTAGTATTTTGAAGTTTTAAATTTGAGCCTACCCTAAAATATAGCAATATGATTAATATTTCTTGATTTATTTTTAAAATTTTTTTGACTGCATGCTGTCACTGAAATATTGCAGAATAAAGATCCAGTCTGCAATCACTTGCACATATGTTTAACTGTATACTGAGACAAGGTGGTGAGGTATATCTTTTCATTAGACAACTTCTGCGTGAGAAAGCAAGTTTTTGAGTTTAACGAGAGCTTCAATGTACAGGTCTATTAGAGTGCTCAATAAAGTTAAACATTGCACTAGTGTTTAAGGATGGGGCAAAACATTTTAACTGTGTTTAAAAGTACCCACTGTTTTTGTAGATTGATGTTCTGTGTATTTCTGGTGGAAGAATAGCAGAAGGAACACAGTCGAGCCCTGTTCCGGAATTGTGCTGATTTTATCAATTGTGGTAGTACATTTATTTAAATGTAGTAAGCAAGCTGGGTTTATATTAAAAACTGAAATTATCCTACTTTCACAGGAATCTCTTTGCAATCATTCGTGTTTTAATCCAGCATTTAAAAACCCCCACAAAATGAAAAAAAGATGACATTGATTCAGCAAGGGATAGGCAACTGTGGCACGGTGCCGAAGGCGCATGCGAGTGATTTCAGTGGCACTCACACTGCCGGGTCAGGCCATTGGTCCAGGGGCTCTGCATTTTAATTTAAATGAAGTCTTAAACATTTAAAAACTTATTTACTTTACATACAACAATAGTTTTAGTTATATATTATAGACTGAGGGTATGGCTACACTGCAGCTGTACAGCTGGAGTTACAGGCTGTCTTTGTACAGCTGTTGTAGGGAAAGCGTTGCCAGTGTGGCACACTGACAGTACCAGCCGGCAGAGTGGCACGTTTGCAGCATTTGCAGCGCTGTGAGAGTGACTGACAGGATTCTGGGATACCTCCAATACCTCTGGAGGCCAATTACAGCGCTTTTGGTGGCCCACACTGGCGGAGCAGCCGCTGCATCGCCAACGCTGCAATTGTTATAACCCAGGCAGGCAGGAGTAGCACGCTGCAGACAGGGAGATGCCAGCCGCCTGTTTGTGCCTTGCAAGTGTGGACGGTGAGTAAGTTGCAGCGCTGTAAACTCACCACCAGCGCTGCAACTCTCCAGTGTAGCCAAGCCCTTATAGAAAGAGACCTTCTAAAAATGTTAAAATATATTACTGGCACGCGAAACCTTAAATCAGAGTGAATAAATGAAGACTCGGCACACCACTTCCAAAAGGTTGCCGACCCCTAACTTACAGTATTGTTACACAGACCTGTTTAAGTGGGATTGAGCCAGCAATTTGCCAAGCTTGGGGGTAATCTAGCAAAGCACTTAAACACATGTGTTTTTCTGTATTGTGGCATGGTGCTCAACATTTTGTCTGGTTCAAGCTGTTTGACAGGATAGGACATGTTGGGACTAGTTTATTTAATTTTAAATCCCCAGTATATTTTGGTTACATTTTCAGGTAGAGGTTAGGGCCCCAATCCAACAAACCTCTCAGAGCTTGTGTGTAATTTTGAGCATGAGTTCTTTCTGAAGTCAGTGTGCTTAAAGCTGTGGACGAGCATAAGTGCTCTCCTAGATCAGGGGCTAGTTATATAAAGAAATAAACAGTTTGTTTCATGTCATGATTGCTCTTCTCCGAGTGGCTGGTGGCCAGGGCTCTCACTGTCAGCCTCACGCATGGCAGGGCTTCCGCTTTTTAGCCCCGAGTGGTTGGTGGCTAGGGCTCCCGCTGTCAGCCTGGTGCATTAAAATATAATTGGAACAAAATGTCTGGTTATCAAAAAAATTTAGCAGGCATAACATAACACTTGAGTATTTATATTGTTCCAGCAACTTTTAATTAAACAAATAGGTCTAGTCTGTCTTCCAAATTACCACAATTAATAAAGGGCCATTATTACTTTTCTGCGATTTTTCCATGTTTTGTCCACAACTCAGCTGCAATTATTTGACAGTCATCCATGATTTAAGTAGGGCCTTAAATATGTCATCTATATAGATAGATAGATATAGTGGGTAAGAGGAAAGGCAGAGAAGTAAAAAGGAATGAAAATATCTTTAAACTTTTACCTTAAAAAAAAATGGAAGTTTTTTTTCATGAATTAAAAGCCTGTTTTCAAGAAAGGCATGTTTTAAATATTGGTGTCTCTTTAGTTATTCCTTGTTTACACTGTAAGAAAAAAGTGAAAAATATTTAACTGTTAGTCAAAAATACTTTTAAAAGTTTTTTTTAATTAAACTTATTGTGTTATGAGTGGTGGATATGTGTAACAGATACTTTATCATTTAATGTCTAACACACACAGACAGAATTTCATCACCTTGGGCAACAGACATATTACTGAGAATGAGTCTGTAATTTCAGTGTGCTTAAGTGGTGCCTAATCATCAATAATCAGACACAGGGTTTTAGAAGTCATTACCTAGTTAGGAAAGGGAGAATTTATTTTGGCAGGATGTAGGACCCACTTGAAAATAAAGATCTCTAGATCTGGAACAAACCCTAAATTTTAATTTTGAGCTCCATGTGATTCTTATAAAACACAAGCATTGGTTTGTTATTCAGTAAAACCTCAGAGTTGCGAACACCTCTGGAGTGGAGGTAGTTCATGTCTCTGAAATGTTTGTAACTCTAAACAAAATATTACGGTTGTTCTTTCAAAAGTTTACAGATGAACATTGATTTAATACAGCTTTGAAACTTCACTATGCAGAAGAAAAATGCTGCTTTTAATTTAAATGAAACAGGAACAGTTTCCTTAGCTTGTCAAATCCTTTAAAAAACCTTTCCCTTTATTATTAGTAGTAGTTAGTTTGTTTAAGTGTACTGTACAGTATTTGCTTTTTTTGGGTCCCTACCACCTGATTGCGTACTTCCGGTTACAAATGAGGTGTGTGGGTGACTGGTCAATTTGTAAGTCTGGTGTTCGTAACTCTGAGGTTTTTTTTTTTTTATGTATTCCCTTGATCAGTCTAGAAACTGGACAGACGTTAGTATTAAATAATTAGGGCGAAGTCTTGGCCCCTTTGAAGTTAATTGGCATTTTATCATTGTCATCAATGGAGCCAAGATTTCACTCAAACTCTATTGTCATAAATCAGGATTCCATTTCATGAACATTTTTTCTGGAAAGGACTGCACTTTTTACTTATGAGTTAAAGCATTTAATTACATTGTAGGAGAGGATCAAATGTTGGGGAGGAAAGTGCATAAGAAATTGGGACTGCAGCTGGGAACCGGTGTGAGTAGAAGAATTGTGAAAGAAGAATAGAGACAATGGGATCTAGGGCATTTAACTTCAAAAACAAAAGGTATCTAGGAGTTATTCACACTGTTACTTTGCTATATGTTGTACTCTTTTGTCCATTGTCTTTTTAGATGTTCTTTGGGCACACCACTTCCTCTGTGTTGTGGTGCTACTGCAATCTAATTGTATAAAAATGATTTAAAGGAGGAAAAAACTATTAAATTTGAAGCTGCTTGGTCCAAGCTACCAACAGCACTGTCTAATAATTTTGTATTTATGTAGCATAGTTCAGTTTCTGAAATGCTTTATAAACGTTAAGTAACCCTTGCTACAATAATGATAGGTAGCTATTATCTCATGGGGAAACTGAGACAAATCACATGATGTGTGCAAGGTCATGGAGGAAATCAGCAAATTGAAATTGGAACTTGGGCGTTACTCAACTCTATCTTGTTCTCAGATCAGTAACACACTGTTCTCAATCTGTGTCCAAGTCCTTACGTCGATAAGGTTTTCTATTCGCTGCTTCTGGGAAGGTATAGGTAGAGTAGAAGTGGAGGAATGGATGCCTTTTCCGAATAAAGTGGATAACAAGTGTTCCTGCCAAAGAAAAGCATTGGCATTTATCCTTAGGAACACAAAGTCAAGGTGAAGTCGAAAGTTGATTTGTAGAATCCAATACGTTAGGCTTAAGACTCATGAATGGCTCTATGTTTTGGTCCTGCCTCTTCGCCCATCAAACATAAATATGATCACCAGACTTGCTAAATGCATCACACCATTAGCTGTATTGAAGATGGAATCATATTAAGTCATGGAGAAGGTAGATATAGAAGTAACAATATTTTGGAAAAAATAGTATATTTTTGTGTGTATGTGTGTGCCCCAGACCGACTGAAAAAATGAGATTAGTCTTCTACTTAGTAGTTAATATTCGTATGTATTTGCAGGGGGGCTAGATTTAAATCAAAGTGGATTTAAATTATGAATTGTATCATCAAGCAGGAGCATTTCAATTAAATAATTGATCTTAATCTTATTTTCAGTTTCTACTTATTTTCATAAAGAAAGGTGGATTCTCACTGGCTGATAACCATTAAAACAAAGTTATAGTCAGTATACTAAAACTGGTACTTTTTGCCAACTGGGATGATACAGTGCATTTATATGCATTTATTTAAGTAATTAAATAGCTTAACGTACATATGCTAAGATTCATAATTTTTATTATCTTGGAAAGTGATGATTAATATGTTGTTTAGTAGAATTTTTTTTACTTGTGATTTGTGTCAATCTTTACTTGGATGGAAATTGTTATTCAATTAAAATTCACAAAACATTTATCATTATTTTTTATTAAATAAAACTACCTTAAATGTGCTAGATATGTGAGGAAAAAATAATCTTGTTTTGCATTTGAAATTGATTTATTAAGCAAAGGAAGTATTAACTGTAGCTTAGTGTATTGAACAGTTTAATTAAAAAGAAAAATATATATAATTTAAATCTAAAATCCTAGTTAAATAAACTGATTTTTTTTTTTTTAAATTTAATCATTGAATTTTACCCATCTTTGGATTTGTCTCTAAGAAGACTCTAGTGTACAATATGAAGGATCCTCACTCTATAGCTTTTATGAGCACACACATTTACTCATGTATACCTGCTCCAACAAACCTCTAATGGTTCAGCTGAAAGTACTGAAAATTTTTCTAATAAAAGTTCACAGGGGATCTCTTTGGAACTCCAAATGTATTTTAGAACTGATGTCATCAGGACTAGATGTAGGTGTCCAGCCCAGGAAGAGAATCTGTGTGTGAAAGTTTTTCACACGCACTGAAATTCTCTGTAAAAAGGAGAAAAGTGCAGTGGGCTCAAGTGAGTTTGCCAAGTAAGAACAAGGCATCAGCATTCCAGGATAACATGGGGTGGAGGGGGGATACAGGAAAAGATTCGGGAGACCAGCAGTCCTCCACTTCTCATGAAAACGGAAGTGCTTTAGTTTAATCGCAAGTTTTGAGAACTCCCAGACAATTCAGAGAATTGTCCTATGGAAATTTGTTCAGCACATATTGGGAGGTGCTGATATATGAATGAAACATGAGGAATGATATTCATTTTGACCAGATTTATATTACCTTGCCACAGTAATGGCTGATGAGACATCCAACTAGGTCATCCCTGGACACACTAGGAACAGATTCTATTGTTGGGCAATGTTAATTTTCCTGATACTTGAGCCCCTTTATGGTAATGTGGAATGGGGCATTTCAAGGTCGTGGTGAGCTAAAGAAGCTATAGGAAAGACCTTGGACCTGAGGAGCAGGGAAGACTTTTATGGAAAAATGCTTGTAAGTACTGAAGTAAAGTAGTTTAATTATAAAGGTATTATTAAAGGTTTATATTACTGTATATGAAGACCATAATGCCTATTTAAATTAATCCCCACATTTGTGACATTTCTTTAGAATGTGATTGTTTTTATTAAAATGTGTCAATTAAAACTTTTTTAAAAAATATCATGAATTAGCAAAACTAAATGGTAAGTGTACTGTGATATGCAAAGATAGAAGCAGATGGAGGAGATTTCAATAAAATGTCACTTTGATTAGGAGAATGCATAACTTAAAGGTCTAGCAATTCCTTAGGCTGCTTATTTTATATACAGTATAGATTGTATAAATATAATAATTCAGGGCATGAGTTCTTTGGAAAATAGCGTTGGGTTTTTTTACTCTTTTAAAAGGCAGATGATGATTTAAATTCAAGAATTAGTTAAATTTCCTGAAACGAGAATTCTGTGTTTCAAATTACAATTTAATTATGTCCCTTACTGCTTTCAAATTGTGTTGTGAGGTATCTGTTTCATTGTGAAATGCTTTGGATAAATATGCTCAGGATATACTTTTTGTATTTGAAGCTTTAATCCTAGTTACAATGAAAAAATAGAAATATTCCAGTTAAGTCCAAAAATGATACTATGACTTTTTTTAAATGCACAAAAATCAATAACTTCTTCAAAGTTATAATTCTCTCACAACCGTACCTAAACTCCTGGTACAGATGTGTTGTAGTAACCAGAATGCCTTCATATATAAGTGCAGTATTAGGGTTATTGTTCGCTCTGTAACTCTGCATCTATTTTTTTTTTTGTTTAAAATCTCAAACACAATGTTACAATAGTTTTTGTATTTTTTTAAAATAAAAGAGAATTTTTTGTTTGAAGAGAAACATTATAGTTTCCCCAATAGCTTGATATTGATATTTATGCCTTATAGCTTGAGGGTTTATATGCCTTCCAAACAGGGCCGGCTTCAGGCACCAGCCCAGCAAGCAGCTGTTTGAGGTGGCCAATGATGAGGGGCGGCATGTCTGGGTCTTTGGGAGCAATTCAGTGGCAGGTCCCTCACTCCCTTCAGGAGTGAAGGACAGGCTGCCAAATTGCCGCTGAAGACTGAAGTGGCGGTAGTAGAGCGGCAGATCACGATCACAGCCTTTTCCCCCTCCCCTCCTTTTTGCTGCTTGGGGCAGCAAAAACCTTGGAGCTGGCCCTGCTTCCAAAGTGCCTGTTCTTAATATTTACTATTATAACTGGATATTCCTGCTATCTATATAAATGTCTAATTTAATTCAGATACTCTTGGTCTTGATACTATCTTGTGAGACTTAGTTCCACAATGATTATGCATTATGTGAAAAAGCATTTCCATTTATTAGTTTTGAATTTGTCACTTTTCATTTACAGTGTCTCCTTTTTCTTGTTTTATTGAGGTGGGTGAACAGAAGTTCTCTGTTTACTTGTGTCATGGTCCCGCCTTGATTAATTCCTTTCTAAAATCCATAAAATCTTAAGTCTTTTTTCAACCTTTCTTGGTATGAGAAATTCTGTGCTACTTAGCATTCTCATTGCCGGTCTCTGAACACCTTCTATTTATGCTATGTCATTTTTGAAATGGGAAGACTGGAACTGAACATCATATTCCAGATGAGGGTGTACTTTTATTATTTATATAAAGGCATTATAGTATTTTTCTTATTACTCTTCATCCTATGTATACTAATTTTTTTTTTCCTTTTTATCATTATTGGTCATTGAGCAGACATCTTCATTAAGGTGTCCAGGGTGACGCTCAGCTCTTCTTCATGAGTTGATGCAGTTAATTTAGAGCCCAGTAAGAGGGTTCAAATTGTTCCCTATAATATGTATTACTTTTCATTTGTTAACCTTTGTGTTTCCCATTCACCTAGCTTGGTTAGAGCCCTCTTGAAGTGCTTCAGTCTCCTCTAGTCTTGACTAATCTAAATAAATTTGTGTCATCTGGAAATCTTGTTAGCTCATTTTTTGGTGTACTTTGTGACACCCCACTGTTAACCTTTTGCCATTTGTTCCTACTTTAAATGCATAGTTTGTCAAATTCTGCTTGCTTAACTCATGTGAGTTATTGGGACTAACCATGTGAGCATGGCAAGGTGGATGTGGTCCAATGTGCATTTATTTGAATTCAAGTAATCCAAAACTTCCAACTTTTATATCTGGGCCTATCCACTGAGATACAGATGTTTACCTGTGCATGCATATGCCTGGAACGCCTCCCCTTTATCAGATACAAGGTGAGTAGAAACTAGCATTGGCAGCCATGTAGGTCAAATATCGGCTTAACTGTTAAACCTAGAGGTGATCTGTCCAAATCTCAGCTAAAGCACATGGCTGGGGTAGTGAATGAAGCACATTTATCATCCTTTCAGAAAGAAAATAAGGGACATATTGCAAACAAGTGACCAAGGTCCAAGGGAACAGAGGTGGTAAATATAGGAGAAATTTGCATATGTTGTCATTTTCTCCTCCCTGGCAGCGAGAGAGATCCCTTGCCCAGCTGCTGCACTGGGAAATGCACTGCCCTGGGTGCTATATACTTCCCTGTCATCTGCCTTTGTGACTGGGGAGACACCCTGATGCTATTGGAATCCAAAGGGAGGTTGCACTCTGAAGAATCCTCCAGTTTAATTTCCAGTCTTTCAGTTCAGCTGTCTGTAGCACAAGTCAGAAATCTGTGTGGCCTCCTGTTGCAGCTCCCCACCTCCACATAGGCTTAGAATGTTTAATTATTCTGCCTCTGCGTGTGTGCTGAAAATGTGAGATCACAGACTTTTAGCATCTATGTGGATGAGCTGTAGTTGAGTGGGCCCCAAACCAGTAAGGTATGGGGTAAGCACTAATTTTCCCTAGTGGAAAGCACATGAATAGATCCTCAGAGTCAAATTTTCACTGTTGGAAAGACTCATCCCCAAATGCTCTCTACTGTATACTTACGTGTTTCAAAAGTGTTGGATGAAAGGAACAGCAACTCCTAGGGTGTGTTTCTACAAACATACGATTGTTTAAGGGACTATTAAATTGTCTCTGGTCTTGTCATGTTATGAGATGTAGTTGGAAATATTTTTCTCTCTCCGCTGTTTCTCCTTTTCCTGTGATCTGGTGACAAGTTGAATCAATTTGAAGGAACAGGAAAAGTTGGAATCTGGCAGATACCCATTTACTTGGTGTCTCTGGTTCTGCAGACCTTTTGCTGGGAGTGAGACAGGTGATTTGGTACCCTGTGGAATACTTCCTGGAGGGGAAGTGAGACTGTAACCAAATTTGTGTTTATGCCTTAGGCCACCTGCACATATTATGAATGGTGTCAATAAAAATGAATTCAGCTTTCACACGGCTGCTTCTCAGTCTCTTCCCTTCAAGCTGAGGTTATCTATTATTGAGACTCTATGGCAAATCGGATCTAAGTTCTCTGGCAGTGTCCCTGAATTCTGTGTCACTTTGGTGCAGCAGACTGGAAATTCTGTGGCAGTTTCAATCTGAAATTTAGAATGATTAGGTATGTTATGAATTATTTGTGAAAATGAATAATAAATCAGTACTATAGTTTGTATGTATTACTTTTCAGCTGGATTTCCTTAGCCTCCCTGACATAGATTTTGATGTGGGTTCTAGGTTGACTGGGGAGAGGAGATCCACATAGGGTGGGAGGTGGAACTGGTTATCCTGAGGTTGGAGCAAACTTCAGGAACTTTCCCATCGATAGCTAGGAAGCTCCCCAAACCATTACAGTCACTAGCTAGAAGTGATTTTTTTACAATTTGGATCCTGTATGTTGTTTTCTGTCTCTTGATTGTTTGCCCCACATCCTCCCGCTCCACTTGCTGGTAGCAGGACTATGAGCTTGACTTTCTCCCTGTCTCCCTTTCTTTCTTTTTACCTCCATGTCACTCCTGCCCTTTCTTCCTTTCTCTTCCCTCCCTTGATAGTATTTACTTGCATGACTTTCCTGTTGTTCAGTTACATCTGCTCATGCCCCCTGTATTTATTAAAAATAACTTAAAAATCAACTTTAAAAACCCCATTTAACGAGACATGTCTATCACCATTCTGATTTAACTTATAACTTGTATCCTTTTCTCCAAACTCGTCTGTTCTTGTCGGCTTTGGCTCCAGTCCTGCAATTTGCAGTGCACTGGCCCACATAGAGCCCCTCTGACTTATGGTGCAGTCTAAACAGGTGCAGCGGTTTGCCCATGCACTGTATATTTCAGGATCAGGGCTTTAGACTGTAAGATCTTAGGAAAGAGACTGTGCTATTCTATGTGTTTGTACAATGCCTGGCAAAACACAGCCAGAATCCTGACTCGGGTCGTTGGCACTGTTTCAGTATTTATTTTAATTTTATATTGTGGGGAAGGAATAAACTGGAGGTTTTGACAGTTGGGAAAGGAATACTTGAGGAGGCTTGAGAGGCAGTTAGCATTCTAGGAGAGTTGCATAAGGTGACTGTTTGTTTCTCCTAAAACATAATACATCTCTCTATCTAATCATCTACACACACACCTATTGCGTAAAGCACTTAGAAATCTACTGATGGAAAGCTGTATATGTGTATATATATGTATGTACACAGTAGATTTCAAAGTGCTTTACAAAAGAGGTCAGTATCATTAGCCCCAGATGGGGAAATGGAGGCACAGAGGTTAAATTACTTTCCGAAGGTCACCCAGCAGACCAGTGGAAGAACCAGGAATAGAACAAGGATTCCTGAATTCCTGTCTAGTCCTGTGTCCACTGGACCACACTTAACACTGACATTTAAATTGTTGTCTTTAGGTTTCAGAGTTAAACTCTCTGACTGAGAACAGAGGAGCTGACAAGTCTAAGGCTGACTGTGGACTCCTATTGAACACAAAGCAAGAAGTGGATTTCTCAAGTAATTCTGTGGACAATAATACATGAAGCCCTGATACTACATGAATTTCAATACTGTGATGCTTACAGATATAAGCTGTGTCTGTTGTGGATGAATTACTTGTCTGTGTATGGTAATGACGGTACCATTTCACTAAATCCATTTACATATATATAGCTAGAATACTGAAACTATTGTGTGTCAATCTTAATTCAGATCACTTTGTGTGTATGCATTATAATACAGTCTTTAATTACATGATCACATACAATTTTTGCTATGGGACTTCTGCCTCATGAAGTGCACCTTCTTTTGAGTGCTTGACTTTGTAACTTTAATACTCTGTGTTTTTAAAACCCCCAAAACTACAGAAATGCCATCATGTGGCATTGCATCAAAACCCATATGGTTATCAAGAGGGTTGGAACCTTTAGAACAATCGCTTGAGCTGACAGAGTAACTGATAGCAATAGTTAGTTGTCATTCTTTTTATGTGAATCCACACTAGGGGGGATGAGAGAGACACTTAGTGGATTTCACATCTGTTTGCTGACAGACAAGTGGTGAGGCTCAGGAATCATGGGTTCCATTCCAGGCTCCAGAGAGGAGTAATCTCGAGGGACAACAGGCAGATGGGTGTGTGACCACTAAAATATGACCCTTTTGCCCCATCCCATTCTTGATTTAGTTCTAAGTGGAGCACAGGATCTGGTCCAAGAGGTGAATATAGCTGGATCGCTTGGTAATAGTGACCATAGGCGGCGGGTTATATGGGCTCGAGGTGCCCTGGCTCCAGGAATATTCAGGGCCGGGTGCCCTGCTCCAGCAATATTTGGATCTGGGTCTCTCCCCTGGCCCTACCTGGATCGGGCCCTGGCCCCGGCCCCTGCGGGTCTCCCCCCACCGCCCCGCCCTGCCGTGTCCCTGCCTGGAGCGGGTCCCGGCCTCTGCCTTCCACTCCTCCCCTTGTGTCCCCCCTCCGCTGCATCCTTGCCTGCTCCTCGTGCTGCCAGAGATCGACTCCTGGCAGAACTGCTGTCCGCTGCCCCAGGGTCCTAGCGCCTGCCATCCACTAATGGCAAGGCAGGCTGCCCTTACGCTGCCCTAGCCCTGAGCCTCTCCAACGCCCCAAACCCTCATCCTCAGCCCCAACCCTCATCCCTGCACTCTGATCCTGCTGCCCCAGCCAGGCTTCCCTTTGCGACCAATGCCTCATTCCCAGCTCAGAGCCTTCATCCCCTTGCACGCTAATTCTCATTCTCCAGCCAGAGCTCTCATCCCCACCGCCCTGACTTGCCTAGCTCTGAGCCCCCCCACATCAATAACCCCTCATCCCACTCCAACCTCTCATTCACAACTGCACCTGATCCTCTCGCCCCAGCGTGCACATCCTCCCCTTCCTATACACCCGCACCCAGCTGAGCCTGCATCCAAACTCCCTCCAGAGGCCTTCAGCCCTCACCCATTCCTGGGACCACCCCCACAGCCGGCGTAGGGTTACGCCAATAAACTACCATCCAAAGCCTTTGAAGCCCTCACACCTCCTGCACCCACCATGCCAGCCCAGAGCTGCCAGCACCAAAACTCATTCCAAAGCCTGCAGCCCTCACCCCCCTCTGCAGCACACCCATGCCCCAAGCCCAGAGCCTGCACCCAGCACCCAAACTCCTTGCCAAAGCCTGCACCCCTCCTGCACCCTAATCCCCAGCCCAGGACGTGCACCCCAGACCTCCCCCCTGAAACCCCGCCCAGAGCCTTAGGCAGGTGGAGGCGGAGTTGGGGAGGGCAGAGTTGGGGGGGCGGGTTCTGGGCACCACCAAAATTTCTACAAACTTGCCTCCCATGATAGTGACCATAATATAATTACATTTTTAACATCCCTGTGGTGGGGAGAATTATCACAGCAGCCCAACACTGTAGCATTTAATTTCAGAAAGGGGAACTCTACAAAAAAGGAGGAGGTTAGTTAAACAGAAATTAAAAGCTACAGCGCCAAAAGTGAAATCCTGCAAGCTGCATGGAAACTTTTTAAAGACCCCATAATAGAGGCTCTACTTAAATGTGTACCCCAAATTTAAAAACATAGTAAGAGAACCAAAAAAGTGCCACAGTGGCTAAACAACAAAGTAGAAGAAGCAGTGAGAGGCAAAAAGGCATTCTTTAAAAAGTGGAAGTTAAATACTATTGAGGAAAATAGAAAGGAGCATAAAGTCTGGCAAGTGAAGTGTAAAAATACAATTAGGAAGGCCAAAAAAGAATTTGGAGAACAGCTAGCCAAAGACTCAAAATAACATCAAAAACATTTTTAAGTACATCAGAAGCAGGAAGCCTGCTAAACAAGCAGTGCGGCCACTGGACGATCGAGATGATAAAGGAGCACTCAAGGACAATAAGGTCACTGCGCAGAAACTAAATGAATTCTTTGCATCGGTCCTCATGGTTGAGGATGTGAGAGAGATTCCCAAACCTGACCCATTCTTTTTAGGTCAGAAATCTGAGGATCTGTCCTAGATTGAGGTGTCATTAGAGGAGGTTTTGAAACAAATTGATAAACTAAACAGTAATAAGTGACCAGGACCAGATGGTATTCACCCAAGAGTTGTGAAGGAACTCAAATGTGAAACTGCAGAACTACTAACTGTGGTTTGTAAGTTATCATTTAAATCAGCTTTTCTACCAAATGACTGAAGGATAGCTAATGTGATGCCAATTTTTAAAAAGGGCTCCAGAGGTGATCCGGGCAACTACAGGCCAATAAGCCTGACTTTAGCACCCGGCAAACTGTTTGAAACTGTAGTAAAGAGCAAAATTGTCAGACACCTAGATGAACATACTTTGTTGGGAAAGAGTCAGAATGGTTTTTGCAAGGGGAAATTATGCCATACCAGCCTACTAGAATTCTTTGAGGGGGTCAACAAGCATGTGGACAAGGGAGATCCAGTGGATATAGTGTACTTAGATTTTCAGAAAGCCTTTGACAATGTCCCTCACCAAAGGCTCTTAAGCAAAGTAAGCTGTCATGGGATAAGAGGAAGTTCCTCTCATGGATTGGTAACTGGTTAAAAGATAGGAAACAAAAGGTAGGAATAAATGGTCAGTTTTCACAATAGAGAGAGGTAAATAGTGGTGTCCCCCAATGGTCTGTATTGGGACCAGTACTATTCAACATATTCATAAATGATCTGGAAAAAGGGATAAGCAGTGAGGTGGCAAAATTTGCAGATGATACAACACTATTCAAGATAGTTAAGTCTTACGCAGACTGTCTCCGCTTTCTTCTTTACCTCCCATGTTCCTCCTCCTCTTTTCTTCCTTTTCTCATTTCCCTCCCTTGATATACTTTACTTGCATTGACTTTGCCTGTACGCTAGTGTTCGTTACATCTTGTCATGCCCCTGTATTTATGTAAAAATTACTTAAAATCAACTTTTAAAAACCCCATTTAACAGACAATCACGACCATTCTGATTTATATTACTGATTATAACTTACGTTCCTTTTTCTCCAAAACTCCTTAGTCTGGTCTTGTCGGTCTTTGGCTCCAGGTCCTGCAATTTGCAGTGCCATGGCCAACATAGAGCCCCTCTGACCTCTTACTATGGTGCAGGTCTCAAACAGTTGTTTTGTGCACGTTTGCCACGGTTGCCATGCATCATATCTTCAGGTATCGGGTTTAGGACTGTAAGATCTTAGGGAAAAGAGACTGTTGCTATTCTATGTGTTTGTACAATGCTCTGGCCAAAACACAGCCAGGAATCACTGACTCGGAGTCTCACGCACACAGTATGGCACTGATTTAACAGTATTACTATTTAATTTTTATACGTGTCGCGGGGAAGGCAATTAAACTGAACCGAGTTTTGACGTTGCGAGAAAGGATCTTCGAGAGGGGCTGAGGCAGGCACGTTACGCATTCATAGGGAGAGTGCATAACGGTGACTGTCTTGTTTCTCCTAAACAATACAAACTCTCTCTATATCTTTCTCTGCCACACACCTATTGCCCGTTAAGCTAAACAGCACATTAGAAACTCACTGATGGAAACTGTATATGTGGTATAACTATATAATGTACACAGTAATTTCAGTGTGCTTTACAAAGAGGTCAGTATCATTACCCCGGAGATGGAGGGAATGGAGCACAGAGTTTTTGTTAATATTTGTTAAATACTTTCCGAAGGTCACCCAGCGAACCAGATGGAAGAAACAGGAAAGAACAAGGTATTCCTAAATTACCTGGTCTATCCTGTGTCCACTGGACCACACTATAACACTGACATTTAAATTGTTTTGTCTTAGGATTTCAGAGTTTAAACTGCCTGACTGAGAACAGAGGAGCTGACAGTCTAGCTGGACTGTGGACTCCTATTGAACACAAAGCAAGAAGTTGGGATTTTCTCAAGTAATTCTGTGGATCAAAACATGAAGCCCTTAACTACAATGAATTTCAATACTGTGTGATGCTTACAGAATATAAGCTGTGGTCTGTTGTGGATGAATTACTTGTCTGTGATGGGTAATGACCGTCACCATTTTCATAAATCCATTACATATTATATAGCTGATACTTGAAACTAGTGTGTCTCTTATTCAAGATCACTTTGTGTTATAGCATTATATACAGTCTTTAATTACATGATCAATACAATTTTTGCTTATGGGACTTTCGGCCTCCATGAAGTGTGCACCTTCTTTGATCGTGCCCTTTGCTTTGGTAACTTAAATACTCCTGTGTTTATAACCCCCAAAACTCAGAAATTGCCATCAGTGGGCATTGCCATCAAAACCACTATGGTTTATCAGCAGGGTGTGGAACCTATAGAAACATCGCTTGAGCTTGACAGAGGGTAAACTGTAGCAATACGTATAGTTGTCATATTTCTTTTATGGGTGAATCCACACTAAGGGGGTTGAGAGAACACTTAGTGGATTTCACATCTGTTTTGCTGACAGACAAGTGGTGAGGCTCCAGGATCATGGGTTTCCCTTCCAGGCTCCAGAGCAGAGGAGTATCTCGAGGGAAACACAGGCAGATGGGGTGTCGTGTGACCACTTAAAATATGACCCTTTTGCCCCATCCCATTCTTGATTTAGTCTAAGTGGAGACAGGATCTGGTCCAAGAGGTGAATATAGCTGGAATCGCTTGTTAATAGTGCCACCATAGGCGGCGGTGTTATATGGGCTCGAGGTGCCCTGGTCCAGGAATATTCAGGGCCGGGTGCCCTGCCTCCAGCAATATTTGGATCTGGCGGTCTCTCCCCTGGCCCTACCTGGATCGGGCCCTGGCCCCGGCCTGCGGGTCTCCCCCACCCGCCCCGGCCCCTGCCGTTGTCCCTGCCTGGAGCGGGTCCCGGCCTCTGCCTTCCACTCCTCCCTTGTCCCCCCTCCCTGCATCCTGCCTGCTCCTCGTGCTGCCTCTCCTCCTGCAGAAACTGCTGTCCGCTGCCCCAGGGTTCCTAGCCACCTGCCCATCCACTAATGCAAGCCAGGCTGCCCTTACGCTGCCCTAGCCCTGAGCCTCCATCTCCAACGCCCCAAACCCTCTCCTCAGCCCCAACCTCATCCCCTGCACTCTGATCTCTGCCCCAGCCAGAGCCTTCATCCCTTGCACCCTAATCCTCATTTCCAGCCCAGAGCCTTCATCCCCTTGCACCCTAATCCTCATTCTCAGCCAGAGCTCTCATCCCCCCGCACCTGAGCCTCTGCCCTAGCTCTGAGCCCCCCCACATCATGAACCCCTCATCCCTCAGCTCCAACCCTCATTCACCTGCAGCCTGATCCTCTGCCCCAGCGTGCACCACCTCCCCTTCTATACCCCACCCCCAGCTGAGCCTGCACCAAACTCCCTCCCAGAGCCTTGCACCCCTCACCCTTCCTACACCCCACCACCAGCCCAGAGCCTGCACCCCCATCCCACAAGCCTGCAGCCCTCACCCCCTCCTGCACACCACCCCATGCCCCAGCCAGAGCCTGCACCCAGCACCCCAAACTCCTTGCCAAAGCCTGCACACCCTCCTGCACCCTAATCCCCAGCCAGGCGTGCCCCAGACCTCCCCCCTGAAACCCCGCCCAGCCTTAGGCAGGTGGAGGCGGAGTTTGGGAGGGCAGAGTGGGGGCGGGTTCTGGGCACCACCAAAATTTCTACCAAACTTGCCTCCCATGATAGTGACCATAATATAATTACATTTTAACATCCCTTGGGTGGGAGAATTATCACAGCAGCCCAACACTGTAGCATTTAATTTCAGAAAGGGAACTCTACAAAAAAGGAGGAGGTTAGTTAAACGAAAATTAAAAGCTACAGCGCCAAAAGTGAAATCCTGCAAGCTCGCATGGAACTTTTTAAAGACCCATAATAGAGGCTCTACTTAAATGTGTACCCCAAATTTAAAAACATAGTAAGAGAACCAAAAAAGTGCCACAGTGGCTAAAACAACAAAGTAGAAGAAGCAGTGAGAGGCAAAAGGCATTCTTTAAAAAGTGGAAGTTAAATACTATTGAGGAAAATAGAAAGGAGCATAAAGTCTGGCAAGTGAAGTGTAAAAATACAATTGGAAGGCCAAAAAGAATTTGGAGAACAGCTAGCAAAGACTCAAATAACATCAAAACATTTTTAAGTACATCAGAAGCAGGAAGCCTGCTAAACAAGCAGTGCGGCCACTGGACGATCGAGATGATAAAGGAGCACTCAAGGACAATAAGGTCACTGCGCAGAAACTAAATGAATTCTTTGCATCGGTTCCTCATGTTTGAGGATGTGAGAGAGATTCCCAAACCTGACCCATTCTTTTTAGGTCAGAAATCTGAGGATCTGTCCTAGATTGAGGTGTCATTAGAGGAGGTTTTGAAACAAATTGATAAACTAAACAGTAATAAGTGACCAGGACCAGATGGTATTCACCCAAGAGTTGTGAAGGAACTCAAATGTGAAACTGCAGAACTACTAACTGTGGTTTGTAAGTTATCATTTAAATCAGCTTTTCTACCAAATGACTGAAGGATAGCTAATGTGATGCCAATTTTTAAAAAGGGCTCCAGAGGTGATCCGGGCAACTACAGGCCAATAAGCCTGACTTTAGCACCCGGCAAACTGTTTGAAACTGTAGTAAAGAGCAAAATTGTCAGACACCTAGATGAACATACTTTGTTGGGAAAGAGTCAGAATGGTTTTTGCAAGGGGAAATTATGCCATACCAGCCTACTAGAATTCTTTGAGGGGGTCAACAAGCATGTGGACGAGGGAGATCCAGTGGATATAGTGTACTTAGATTTTCAGAAAGCCTTTGACAATGTCCCTCACCAAAGGCTCTTAAGCAAAGTAAGCTGTCATGGGATAAGAGGAAGTTCCTCTCATGGATTGGTAACTGGTTAAAAGATAGGAAACAAAAGGTAGGAATAAATGGTCAGTTTTCACAATAGAGAGAGGTAAATAGTGGTGTCCCCCAATGGTCTGTATTGGGACCAGTACTATTCAACATATTCATAAATGATCTGGAAAAAGGGATAAGCAGTGAGGTGGCAAAATTTGCAGATGATACAACACTATTCAAGATAGTTAAGTCTTACGCAGACTGTGAAAAGCTACAAATGGATCTCTCAAAACTGGATGACTGGGCAATAAAATGGCAGATGAAATTCAGTGTTAATAAATGCAAAGAAATGCACACTGGAAAACATAATCCCAACTATACATATAAAATGATGGGTTCTAAATTAGCTATTACCACTCAAGAAAGAGATCTTGGAGTCGTTGTGGATAGTTCTCTGAAAACATCCCCTCAGTATGCAGCGGCAGTCAAGAAAAGTGAACAGAATGTTGTGCATCATTAAGAAAGGGATAGATAGTAAGACAGAAAAAAATCATATTGCCTCTATATAAATCCATGGTACATCCACATCTTGAATACTGCCTGCAGATGTGGTCGTACCATCTCAAAAAAGATATATCGGAGTTGGAAAAAGTTCAGAAAAGGGCAACAAAAATGATTAGGGGTATGGAACAGTTTCCATGTGAGGAGAGCAGATTAGATTTAGACTTTTAAGCGTGGAAAAGAGACAACTAATGGGGGATATGATAGAGGCCTATAAAATCATGACTGGTGTGGAGAAAGGACTAAGGAAGTGCTGTTTACTGCTTCTCATAACACAAGAACTAGGGGGTCACCAAATGAAATTAATAGGTAGCAGGTTTAAAACAAACAGAAGAAGTATTTCATAGAATGTCAGGCTTGGAAGGGACCTCAGGAGGTCATCTGGTCCAACCCCCTGCTCAAAGCAGGACCAGTCCCCAGACAGATTTTTGCCCCAGATCCCTAAATGGCCCCCTCAAGGATTGAACTCTCAATGCTGGATTTAGCAGGCCAGTGCTCAAACTCTTTGCCAGAGGATGTTGTGAAGGCCAAGACTATAACAGTTGTGTGTGTGTTTTTTTTTTTTTTTAAACCTAGATAAATTCATGGAGAATAGGTCTATCAGTGACTGCTATCCAGGATGGGCAGCGAGTCTAGTAGCTTCTTCCTGTACACTGCTTGGGTAGGTGTCAGCCAAGGGTTCCCGAGATCAAAGGAGAGAGAAGGGCTCCCTGCTGTAATTTTTGCAGCCTGGCTTCATGCTGGCCTGGAGAAGCCATTGCAGGGGAAGTCTAGCTTCACCTCTCTAGCTTTGAATGGAGCATGCACAACTGCTCTCTGGAGAAGGTGTTGGTGCATGCATAGTATGATCATATGTAGGTGCTGTGAGGGTGTGGAGTGTACCCAGTGTGGATAGAATCCTTGTGGAATTTAGCTGTTAATTTTTAAGTCTCTACTAAGCAGGTTCAGACTGAGGTTTTGTTTTTTTTCCCCAAAATCTTATAATTTGGCCAATTTGGGGTACCTTTTCACAGGGACAGCAAAAGGCACATCCCTGACACAAAAGCCACACCCTTGCAAATGCCCGGGCCCTGCTTCTAAAGGAGCTTCTCAAAGAAGAGGTAACCAGAATTTTAATTTTGGTAGGGGGGAAAAACCACCAACATTCTATAACCTTATTCTTGGAAACGGTGAACCAAAAAAAAAAAAAAAATTCAGCCTGAGACAAACTAGCATGGAAAACATCAGCCCAAAAGGTTGAAAATTGGCAAGTTTGACGAGCAAGTAAGCAACTGGAAAAAGATTTCAATATGGTAGCCTTAATAGTTGGTGGTAACAACACAGCAGTTAGTATACTGGGAAATAGTTCTCCTTAAATGGTGAAAGAAGCTAGTCTTTTCTGTAGTTTTTGGAATCTTATCTAGGTAGAATTTATCTGCCAGTGCAAGTACAAATTCCATTGACCCAGTATCCTCTGTTTGTGTTAGGAGAGAGAAGTTCTTCATTTTCTCCTAGAATAAAAAGGGGATAATCCAAAAATAATAATCAAACCTGGGTATCCTCACATTCATCCTGGAAGGAGGAAATGAGTTATCTGACTGGTTTTAAAAAGTATTTCATTCTGATAATGGCCGAAAATTTAATTAAGATTCTTGGCATTTAGAATGAACAGGAGGTGATAAACAATCCATTCTGGTAAAAAAAAAAAAAAAAAAAGTCCCCTTAGGAACCGAAAAGGAGCCTGCTATTTCTCTCCACTCTGCTTTGGGAGGATGTAATTAAAGCAGAATTTGAGCTTCCGAATAAACTGGGAGATATAACAGGCAGTTCGTGAAACATTACAGATTTGAAACCAAAAAGTCAGTTCCCTAAAGTTGATGGGCCAGTGGCTTTGCTTACAAAATAAACTTATATCTGCAATGTGAAAGGGGAAGTTTTTCATAGGGAATAAATATGGACATAAAAGCAGATCTCAGGAGGAATGATGTAGTATCAGTTACTCTTAAGACAACAGTCCTGATGAAACATGTGGAAACCACTGTAAAAATCTAATGTTTGGAGCAGTACACTGAGTCTAATGTGTGAGTGCTGGTGTTTATCCTGCAGTGAAGTAAAGCATAGTCTCCTGGAACAAAGAGAAGAATTTTGTGCCACAGCAGAAATTTGTGAAATATCTTCTGTTCTGGAGTGTGCATGTACACATACATGTGTATTTTCACAAAACATTTACAAGAATACTCCCAGGCATATGCAGATATTTGGGGATTCAAAGGCTAGTACTCCACGTGTTGAGGTCAACTTAAACATAATGATGCGCTTAGGGCCTGAATCTTCACCATCAATGGAATGGGAATTTTGCCATTGACTTTGAAAGGAGGAGAATTGAGCCCTTAATGAGAATTTTTTATGGTGTTGTTCTATGTTTGCTATAGTCTCTTACTTTTTGCCTCTGTGCTGTGATTCAGTGGTGGAGATGTAAATGTCAGAGGATTTTCCTTTTTGTTCTCGTAAATGGTGTGCCCTTTAGTTAGTTCAATCCACCCTTAAAAGCTAGGGTTGACTTCTTGGACATTATTTATTCTTGATAAATTGCAAATACTATCCCTGTGTCTTAGCTTTGTTTTACCTATGTGCCCTGAAGCATTCTATCCCAAACCTCTAGTTAATTGTTCTATGCCCCAGTGGGGCATTCTGCCCTCCACACTACTCTTTGCTGCTAGGGGCTGGTTGCCAACCTTCAAAGTTTCAGTTTTTTACCCAAGAAATAACTAATAGATTTTCACAAAAAAATGTTCACTAAAAATCAATTCAATTTTTTAAACAGTTTTGACTGATTTTTTCTGCCTTTATACTAGACAGAACACTCTAATAGAATATTTTACTTGTACTTGGGAATCATTTTGTTGTTCTCTTAGAACTATTCTTCTAGTGTGTTTTCTCATCTGACAGAACTAAAGCAAATATGAGTGTTATTTTATGGAAGTCCAAGTTTTAAACCAAACTGTATTCATGTAGGCTAATATCATGTAAGAACATCAAGTGGAAATACAGAGACAGACATAAAGAAGAGGAGTACCTGTGGCACCTTAGAGACTAACAAATTTATTTGAGCATAAGCTTTCGTGGACTAAGGCCCACTTCATCAGATGCAGTGGAAAATACAGTAGAAAGATTATATATTAAAAAAAAATACACAGAGAACATGAAAAAATGGGTGTTGCCATACCAACTCTAATGAGACTAATTGATTAAGGTGGGCTAGTATCAGCAGGAGGGAAAAAAAAAACTTTTGTAGTAATAATCGGGATGGCCCATGTCAAACAGTTGACAAGATAGTGTGAGTAACAGTAGGGGGAAATTAACACCGGGAAATAGGTTTTAGTTTGTGTAATGACTCATCCACTCCCAGTCTTTATTCAAGCCTAATTTAATGGTGTCCAGTTTGCAAATTAATTCCAATTCTGCAGTTTTTCGTTGGAGTTATTTGCTGTTACAGTGCCCAGGGCCCTTTTTTAGGGTTTTGCCACACTTGCAGCTGTACAGCGCTGGAAGTTAAAGCTGTCTTCGTACAGCTGTGTTGGGAAAGCACTGCAGTGTGGCCATATTGACAGCTACCAGTGCTGCACTGTGGCCACATTTGCAGCATTTGCAGCAGTATTGGGAGTGGTGCATTATGGGCAGCTATCCCAGCGTTCAAGTGGCTGCAACGTGCTTTATAAAAGACGGCGGTGGGGTGGAGTGTGAGAGGGAGCGTGGGGGAGACAGAGAGGATTTTTGGAGCTGACACTGTCAGCTCCCTGCCTTGCAAGTTCTAAGGACTTCAAGATACACAGCACCAACCTTCAATCATTTTAAAAGTTTCGACCCCTTCCCCCACCCCTCTCTCATTCACTAAATGCAAATAGCCTTCAGACCAGATAAGCAGCTGCTCCAAAACGGACCCCCCACCCCCTCTCCGGCCTGCTTCTCTCCTCAAGCAAACACTAGCTGTGGACATTCATCCCCCTTCCTGCCTCATTCACTGCAAACAGTAGCTGTGTTTGTTTTTTAGATAAGCAGCTCCAGGAGCCCCAAGGTCACAACAAAACAAAGAGAGGCATCACAACAAAACAGAGTGTTATCTTTACTTAAAAAGCATTATGGGAATGTTCTGGAGGTCAGTTACAGTGTAGTAAGATTAATCACTGTTTACACTGGCACCCCAGCACTGCAAGAGCAGCACTATAGTTGTTATTCCCCAGGCCGAGGTGGAGTACAGCCAGCACTGTAGCCAAGGAGATACAGCGCTGTATGTTCCTTGCCAGTGTGGACGGGGGGTAAGTTACAGTGCTGTAAAGCCACCACCAGCGCTGTAACTCTCCAGTGTAGCCAAGCCCTTAGTTTGCATGGTTTAGGTTTTAGTTGAATACATTTAATTAATCAGTTTGTTTTCTTATGAAAATTATTATGTAGATGTATAATGCAAGAACACAACTTTACTAATTGCTTAGAAATATATGTATTCTCAAAAGGATGGGGCTGTGTCGCTTTCTGCAAAGTCTTTTATACCGATGTGATATATGTATCTCACTGTTCCAGTAAAATACTCATCAGCACAATCCAAATAAAATCTCATTAAAGCACTGGGTCATGATCCACTTTGATAATACTCATTCTTACATTTACTGAGATAAACCACGTATCATTTACAGAGAATGACCTAATCTCAAGGACAAAATGGTTCTTTAATTCTCAACAATTTATAACATTACACTTTTATTAACATTACAGAGTAACTCCCCTGTAGAGAACTGGAATGCTTTAACAAGACTACAGGGAGACTTCTCATCTGTAGTCAGTGCTTGACTATGGTTGTTATGAGGAAGAGTTCCCCAGTGACTCAGTCAACTGGAAAATCTATCGTGCTTAGAAGTGTTTGCCTCTGGGTTTTTTTTTTTTAGTCTTATGGCACCTCTGACAAGTAATTAAATGCTTAATAATTATTGAAAATCTACAGGTGTCATTGTTGCTGGTCATTGATAGGGCTGGTTGAAAACGTTCCTCAATACTGTGTTTTCAGTAGAACATTGGGTTTTCAGCTAAATGAAATCTTTCACAAAAAGCGTCTGCTTTCCATGGAACATCTTGACTTTTTGTTGAAGAATTGAACAACCAAAACCAAACACGCTGGGGTTTTTCAATTGGATACTGAATAATTTCAGTTTGGAAATGTCATTTGTAATACAGATACCTAGTGGCCCCATTCCCCTCTGTATGGGTGGTGCTCCCTGGCTGGACTACATCTCTTATGGTTTACCACAGCCAGAGTTCCCAGGTGTACTCCTGTGGTTCAGCTAGAGGGGATAATCTGGTGCATCATCTGAAATGTAGCTGAGCCAGGAATCTTGGCCCATAAAGACTGGGGGCATTATTCCTATACATTTTGGGGCAAGTGCATTGTTTGTTTGTTATACTATGCAATATAGCTCTTAGTTATCAGCCTGGCTGTCAGGTTTTTTAAAACATATTGTGAAGAAGTAACATTTGTTTGTCGTTGTCTTTGAGTATTCCATCTATTGACTGTGTTCTGTGGGTGCACGTTTTCTGTATTTCAGTGTCTTTTTCTTGATTGCATATTTTCTTGCAGGCATTTGAATTGTCTGACTTCATTGCATTTGATTTTGGAGTTGCTGATTCTGTGTCCTTTAGTCTAGACTCTGTCCTTTTAAATAAAAGTTAAAAAGTGCTGTCATGACAACACTGTTGAATCTTTGGAATATGAGAGTATATTTACTCTGAAAGTTTTTTGTCTGAGGTTAAGGTATAACTAACATTTTAGACAATTGTTTGAAGTTTATGCTTTTGCTTTTTCACTGTTCTACATATTGAGAACCGTTTAAAAATTAACTGTACGAAATTCTGTGTAATAAGTCCCCTCCCCTATTTCACTAATGGCCTGTTATTACATGGACTGAGGCTTCAAATATGCCTTGAGATGGGGGCTCTGATCCTGCTGAATTAAGGAAAACTCGTGCTTTCATAGATGTGGAGGGGCAGATCTGTTGTTAGTTCGAGGAGGTGTAGGTTGGACCTCTGCGTGTCCCGCAGGAGACTGGCTTAAGAGGAGGCAGATGTTTTGGTGTCACCATCAGGATTTCTGATTTGTGCTAATATAGTCAATATAAGTGCCATTTGTAGAAGTGGTTTTCATATTGTCCAGTAGAAGCTAGCTTGAGATGACAATGTGGATAGCCAGTAGTGAGACTTCAAATACCTGATTAGAAAATCTAGGCCATTTACGTTACCACATGATTGTGAATATAAAGTTCTAAATATAGAATCAGGACCGGCGCTAGGATTTCTTGCGCCCTAGGCGCATGGCCATTTCGCCGCCCCCCCCACGCTGATCCTGCGGCTCCGGTGGAGCTGCCGCAGTCATTCCTGCGGAGGGTCCGTTGGTCCGTGCGGGAGGTCCACCGGAGCTGCGTGACTAGCCGACCGCCCGCAGGCATGACTGCGGCAGCTCCACCGGAGCTGCGGACCAATGGACCCTCCTCAGGCATGCCTGCGGCAGGTCAACCGGAGGCGTCTGCCGCCCCCCACCCCCGGCAAAATGCCGCCCCCCGAATAATCCTGGCGCCCTAGGCGATTGCCTAGGCTGCCTAAACGATAGCGCCAGCCCTGTATAGAATCCTCTGTTCGCTTGCTCTTTTCAAGTGAATGCGTCAGGAGTCCCATGCATTTGTGCCTTAGCTCTTCTTTGCCTGTTCTGTGAACCTTTATAGTAAGGGAGTGGAGCTGTCCTCTATTTTCATAGAAATTAGAGCTGGAAAAGACCTCTTAGGTCATCCACTCTATCACCCTGCAAGTACAGGAGTTGTTCTATGCCATATGTTTTATTTTCAAATTTCTTGTCCAATCTAGTTTGACATCACAGGGAATGGGGCTTCCACTGCTTCCCTTTGGAGACTATTCCACAGCTATTTTTGGTGGTCAGGATTTCTTTTTTAAATTAATTTAATTCCATTATTCCTAATTACCTCCTTTCCCCTGGAATGTTCTAAATGAATTCTGTCTGTCCTTCAATGTTATGAAGTTGTTATATATCGGGGTAGCCAAACTTACTGATAGAGCTGCATACAACAGTCTTCAGAAGTTCAAAAAGCCAGGGCTCGGGGCTTCAGCCCTGTTCCTGTTGAAGCCCTGGCAGGCGTGTCCCATGGGACTAAAGCCCCAAGACCCTCCTCCCCGCTGAGCAGAAGCCAGAGGCGCTGCGTGAGGAGGGCATGTGGGATTTCCTCACAATTTTTGCCAGGGTTTGCTGGTCCCGCTTTGTCACATGATGCTGCTAGGCCTCCTCCCTGCACAGCAGCTGCTGGAGCCTGTAAGCTGTGAGATGTGCAGTTCTGGGGAGCAGGGCTGGTGCAACCATTTAGGCGAACAAGGCGGTTGCCTAGGGCACCAAGATTTGGGAGCGCCAAAAAGTGGCGCCCCCCCCAAATTTTTTAAATGGTTGCAGCCGCTGCTGCTGGAGTGGCTGAGCTGCCAGCGGCAGCAGCTGCCGGCAGCCTAAGGTGTCCCCCGGGTCAGGGCGCCGCCCGCCGCAGTCGGGCAGCCAGGGCGCCCCCTGCCCCGGGGTCCAGTGCGCCACCGCTGCAGCCGGGCAGCCCAGGGCGCCCCCCCCCCCGGAGTCAGCGACAGCCGCAGCGGGCGCCCAGGGCGCCTCCCCCCCGGGGTCAGGCAAGCCGCAACCGGGCAGCCCAGGGCGCCCCCCCCACCCCGGTCAGGGAGCCCCTGGGGTCCAGTGTATGCTGCCACCGCAGCCTCAGGGGCGCCCCCCCCCCCCTCGGGGTCAGCGAAGCCGCAGCAGCGGCAGCCCAGGGCGCCCCCCCCCCCCGGGGTCAGGGAGCCCCTGGGTCAGTGCGCGCTGCCGCCGCAGCCAGGGCGCCCCCCCCCTCGGGCGTCAGCGAGCCGCCGCCGCGCCGGGAGCCCAAGGGTCTCCTTGGCCCCGGGGAAACCCCGGGCTGCCGGGTGCCGCAGAGGTGCTTTAACCCTGGGTCAGGGTGCCGCTGCCGCAGCCGGCAGCCCGGGGTTTCCCTGGGTCAGGGAGCCGCCAGAGGGGGTGGCAGGCAGCTCCCGTGGAGCTGCCGTAGTGGTGCCTCCTGATGGTCGGCTGCTCGGGCGGCTCCGGTGGACCGCCCGCAGGCACCACTGTGGCAGCTCCACCGGAGCCGGGACCAGTGCGGGGGGCGGCGAAATTGCCATCTGCCTAGGGTGCTCAAAATCCTAGCGCTGGTCCTGCTGGGGAGTGGCAGCAGCAAACAGCTGGGAGCTTCAGGGAGAGCCTCTGTTTTTGCCACTGCCTCTCCCTGCTGAGCTAAAGCAGCGGCCCCTCCCTGCAGCTCCTAGCTGTTTGCCTCTGCCTCTCCCTGCAGAGCTAACAGATGGGAGGTGCAGGAAGGGTCTGCTGAGGGTAAAAGGGGGGTGCATGCTTACAAATGTGCTTGTAAATTACTGGTACTTCAAAATTCTTAGGCTATAAATTCCAGTGAATATATAAATATATCTAATGTATCATTGTGCATTGTATGATGCTAAAAAAAAAATATAGCTGTTCACCAACTAAGAACGCTGAAGACCCAATAAATTGAAAATCATATTTGGCTGAAAATTTATATACCTCTTATAATTAGAAGTAACTCGAGATGGCTATAACCAAAATAAATTAGTGGATTTTTTTTTTTAAGTTCACTTTTGTGCATTTAGCAGAGCTTTGTGTATAGTTGGCTTCACTGGTTCCTTCAGTGCGCAGTGAGAAATCCCAGTAGTGTTTGCAGATCCCCAGGCACTCTATACAGAGTAAGAAGCAGTCCTTTACAAACTAGTTAGACAAGTCTGATAAAAAGTGGGAGAAAAGAAGCCCCACATTATCCCCATTTCACAGATAGGAAGTTGAGGTACAAAGATTAAGTAACTTGCCAATAGTTACAAAGGAAGTTTGTGGCAGATCTGGGGATTAAAACACAGTTCCTTAACCACCTACCTCACATCTGTTGCTGAAGAGACCCTTACAAATATGAACAGGAGTGGAAGTGTACTGATAAAATTTGCAGATGTCATAGAATTGGGAGATTTTGCCAATATGGAGGAGAACTGAATACCATACAGGAAGGACTACTTTGTAAACTGTAGTAATAGAAATGGGATGAAATTTAATAGTGTAGGGTGCTAAGTCATACACCTAGGGACTAACAAAAAGAATTATTGCTCTAAGATGGGGAAATTATCAGTTAGAGGGGACGGAGGAGGAGACCTGGGTGTATTGGTTGATCACAGGATGACCATGAGCTGTCAATGTGATGTGGCCTTGAAAAAGGCTAATGCAGTCCTGGATGCATCCAGTGAGGTATTTCCAGTAGAGATAGGGAAGTGTTAGTACCATTATATGAGGCACTGGTGAGACCTCCTCTGGAACACTGTGTACAGTTCTGATCTGCCGTGTTTAAGACAGATTAATTCACACTGGGACAGATCCAGAGAAGGGCTACTAGGATGATTGGAGAAATGGAAAACCTACCTTATGAGAAGAAATTCAAAGAGCATGGGTTGTTTAACCTAACCAAAAGAAGGCTGAAGGGAGATATGATTGCTCTCTATCAATACATCAGAGGGATAAATACATGGGAGGGAGAGGAGTTATTTATTAAAGTGCCAATGTGGACACGAGAACAAATGGATATAAACCAGCCATCAACAAGTTTAGGCTTAAAATTAGATGAAGAGGCGTTAACCATAAGAGGCGTTAAGTTCTGGGATAGCCTTCCAGTGGGAGCGGTGGGGCAAAAAACCTAACTGGCTTCAAGGCTGAGCTTGATATGTTTATGGAGGGGATGGTTTGATGAGACTGCCTACAATGGCATGTAGCCGATCTGCCACTGCTAGTAGCAAATATCCCCAGTGGCCAGTGATGGGACGCTAGGTGGAGAGGATCTGAATTATTACAGAGAATTCTTTCCCAGGTGTCTGGCTGGTGGGTCTTGCCAAAATGCTCAGGGTCTAACTGATGGCCATATTTGGGGTCGGGAAGGAATTTGCCTCCGGGTCGGATTGGTCACTTGCACGCTTAAACTAGTGTAAATGGTGTACTCTCTGTAACCTGAAGTATTTATAAATCATGATTTGAGGACGTCCTTAACTCAGGCAGAGGTTAAGGGTCTATTAGAGGAGGGGATGGATGAGGTTCTGTAACCTGCAGTTTGCAGACTAGATGATCATGATGGTCCCTTCTCCCTTAAGTCTATGAGTGGCAAAAAAGCAAACAAAACAAAAAACCCTTTACATAAAAAATTGAAGATATGATTGCAATTTAAAAGGTGTTCAAAAATATGCAATTGTGTGTCCCTTCTAAGGGAATAATTTTCAGAAGAATTAGCTGCAGTTGTACTAAATGTAAAATATTGTTTATATATGTTACCCGTAGTGTACCTGTAATAAAGGTAATGTCTGCTTTTCAAGCTGCGTGATTCACAGTTCAAGGAGATGTACACACTCTAGCGCTGTTTGCGCTAGCATGCTAAAAATAGAATGTAGCTGTGGCAATGTCAGTAGTGTCCCCAAGTACATGCCCATCCAAGATGCTAGGACTCAGGACAGCTAGCATCTCATGCTACTGTGACTGCACTCTTTTTTTAGTGCACTAGCTCAAACAGAGCTAGAGTATGTCTCTGCGCCAGATCTGGGACTCTCATCCCCAGCTTGTAGAGTGGACGTACCCTTGGAATCAGCTTATTGCTTTCCTTCTCTAAGCTTGAGAAAGGATCTGTGCTTTATTTTCCAGGCAACAGTACTGCAGCAATACTAGATGTAATACGATTTGTGTCTGTGGAAATTAGTCCACTTGTTTCATCAGGAAGTGATTCTAGCAAGCTACTGGTAAATATTAGACAAGCGAGAATATGTTTCTCTTAATCTGTGTATATAAACTTGCAATCTATGTTTCTAAACAACCCATAGCCTATTGCTTTTATTGACAAATATAGCATACCCATCAATTACAAGCTTTAAGCAGTCACCACAGCAATAAGAATTTCAGCTAGAAAGCTGTAAGTGGAAACAACTTCATTGGAGAACAGGAAGTTTCTGAATGTGAAAGCCACTTTGACAAAGAGTGAGAGTATAGGAGTCCTATGAGCATAGGAGTGATCTTTATATAATTAAAAATAAAAAGGGAATTTTTTTAAATTATGGAGTTTTAAGATTTTGGCAGCATCATAAACCACTTAAGCTTGTGTTCTCTGGTTTATGAAGTCTCCTAAACTGTGAAGGAATCATTGCCCCATAATTATTTATCTTCTGTTTGTTAGATGTGTAAATATAGAAAGCAAATGTCAGCTTTATTCAAACACAAGAAGATCCTTCTCCAGGCCATAAGTGATTTTACCCTTGCACAAGTCATATATTTCCACTGGACCTGAAAAGGAATTTTTTTTTTTAAGGGACAGCTTCAAGCCACATATAACCTCATTTGCAGCAGAGCAATTTAAAGGATTTAATGCAAAGTGCTTGAAGCCTATTGATGATACTTTTGACCTCAGCATAGAAAAATGTTTGTCTAGCCTCTAGGTAAGGTAAAGTAAGTCAGCAGCTATTAAAATATTTTGAAATGGCAAGCTGTCTGTCGTAGTTACAGGATTAGCTGCACCTATGGCCCCGTCTCTGGTCTCTGTGTGCATATCCCTTCCCCCATAGGGGAAATTCCACAATTCCCCCACTCTTAGACCAGGTCAGAGGCTATTGTACCCTTTCCTTTGAGGGCTTGTGAGCAGTGGTGAATGTAGTGACCCAAAACCGCATTCTTACAACAAAGTAGTGTTTAATCTTAACTGTGGGTACAAAGCATAATAAGAGAAAAGGTCTACGAGCATGTGTATCTTACTTAAAGGCCTGTCCTCCCTTAGCAGAGACTCCCGGTCTAGGCATGTTTAACTTCCCAGATACCACAACCTTTGGAGTCTTGGTTCATCTTAGTTTTCTGTCCCCTCACCCCTGCAAAAGAGTGACACTTTTTTTTTTTTTTTTTTTTTAATCCACTCCAGGTCCTGTTGTATCCCTTTGTTTTCTGAGTCTCTGGTTAAACCAGTTTGAGCAGCTCAGGAGGAGTTTGAGGGAGCAACATTATCTGGACTCTTGTCCTTCTTTCTGCTTGTATTTCCTGACAGTCTTGCTATTGAATTAACTCAATATATGGATACGGTAAATAGTCTGATAACTAGGTCACACATTTCATAAATTATTACAGAGCAGCCCTCACGGCGACTATGGATTATGATAAATGTAATTTCAGTTGTAGTAAAATTCTTTCAGGAATTTTAATATTGATAAAAATTCTTTGGTGGAAATACTGTTACTGTTGTGTTGACCTGTGAAAGGTTACTCAACGTGAGTGTGTGTGTGTGTGAGAGAGAGATTCTATAATCTTTAATTATAGAAGACATAAATTGGGACAGCTGTTCTTCACCAAAACAGTGTTAGGGCTCCGTACCATTAGAAGTTAGCTTCTGAACCCTGGTAAAAGTGGCAGTTCATGGGAAGGACATATTTATCAACAGTTTCACCTCCTGAAAAATGCCCCTCTCCTCTTATGACCACAGAGAATGAAACCGTGATTCTGTTCAATGTTAGTACTCTACTATAGCAGTCTTGTTACTGCTAGTTGTGGAAGAGGGAACTTGATAATATGGTTAGGAACAGAGCTGGCTCTACATTGACAGGGCATTATGTGCAATAACAAAGGACTGGTCCCATTCAGCTTCCTTTTTCCTACCTCCATATAACAGTATTCAACCATCCAGCTGCATCCTGCAGGCTCTGTCAAGCCTGTATTTGAAGCCTTCCATAACCCACAGGGCCAAAGAAGCCCAGTGGTAGAGCTGAAGTACAACTTTTCAAGGGAGGTCACATTAGAGGGCTTAGTCTCTACCATGGCCCACTGTTACTGGAGTCAGATGAGACCATAAGACAAGAAAAATGAGATGGAACTCTGGTCTGCTAGGCTGGTTGGATGATAGAACACTGGCCTAAAGCTGCGACTGCTTTAGGAATCTGCTGGATGTCCAGTGTGGAGAGTTGGCTGGCAGCTGGTCAGTTAGCCAGAAAACACATTTAAAGAGGGAACTGCTTGTAGAGAACATTAGTAGCCCTAGTCATTTAAGGCCTATTATCTTCCACCTTTTGTTAGCTACTGGGCAGTAGGAGCAGATAAACCCTTCAAAAATTCAGTGAATATTTGCTCAAATAAAAAAACTGCATTTTCTTCTGCTGTGATTACATACTTTTTGAGTTTGCTTTCTTTGACTATTCTGTTGGACAAGTTTAGTAAAATAAATAATTCATAGAAACATTACATTTTTAAAGTAATATTAGAGAATATACAGGGAAAGTGAAATTTGAGCTCAAATTCAAGTCTGATCATCAGAAACCTGATTCTAAGTATTAATCATTTTACATCCAGGAAGTAGAAATAATATTATGATTTGTGTCCAAACTAAACAACATAGCTACGGCTTTTTATATTGCAAATACCTGCAATGAACTGCTTGAAGTCTACAGATCTAGTTATTTATAAAGCACTCTGGGATCTATATATGAAAAGTGCTATTTGAGAGAGAATTCTTATAATCATCTTCATATAACCGATGTAGATCTAGAGCAACAACTATAAATTCTTATAATTTCAAATTAGTTAATTTGAGAATTGTGTAATGCTTGTGGGCAATTTGCAGATATAACAAGGGGCCAAATTAGTTTTATTTGCTACAGGTTATTTATATAGCTGAACTACACAGGGTATTTTTTTTAATTAGCATTTAAAATATAGCAGCAGGTTGTTTTTGAGCTCTCTGCCATTCGTGCTTATGCAAAGGTACAAAGTTTTGTGATAAAGTAGTTCCCAACTTATCAACTTACTGTGTGTGTGCAAAAAGAGGGACAAAATGCTAGACAGCTGTGCTTTAGGAGAGAAGGCTCCTCTTATGATAAGAAATGAAACTTTCCAAGCCTTATTTTAATAAAAAGTATATTTTCTTCCTTTTGTTTACTGGATTTGTGTCAGACAACCTAAGGAATAAATTGTCTTGCCACATGGTCCGGAACTGTGACCTCCTGCAATGTGGAATGCCTGAATAACGTACACAAAATTGAGCCATTGGACTGTGATCCTGAAAACCTTTTAAGCACGTACCTAAGGATTGGAGCCTTTAATTTAAAGCATTAACTCCCTATCATTTACAAAATCTTAATTGATTCACAGCATTTATACATTGCAGTTAATGAGTTGTCTTATCTCTTGAACATGGACCAGACAGAGGTGAAGATTCCATGTGTTAATTTGTAGAGTATGGGCCTGAGCTAGTTGTGCAGATCCCCCCAGAGTCACATTGGCTTCAGTGGGTCTATAAGTCGGTGTCAAGGACTTGTTCTAGTGGACCCTGGTGCAGCCCTTGGGCCTTCTTAAAAGGTTATGGACCTTGATATTCCAGAAATACATTATTTAATTAAGAATAGCAGAAGTGCAAGTTGGTGCTATGCAAAGCCTTAATGGCGATCTCAGCAATATTGAAACAGACTAACTTCCCAAATTAATGGACTATTTAATAGTCAGATGTGTCTGTTTATGACAGTATGGCGTTTCTAGCAAGGTTTTGTATGACATAGCTAACTGGATAAAACTGGGGTACATATTGCATTTTGGAATGTATTGGAGATGGAAATGATTTGCTTTTTTGGATTATGTTATGTACAGTGCTGTAGATCTGTGAAGATGGCCAGGAATGCTGAGGCTTGTCCGTTAACTTGTTTCCATGTGTCACAGATTCTAGTGAGTGGTCCCTACTGGCTAACTACTAGGACTGCAGTTAGGGAAAGCCAAGCCTCTGCTACTCTGAATTCAGGTGTTTCAAGCTCCTGGAGCCTTAACAGAGTCCAGGAACAGCCCATGAAAGCTTATGCCCCAATACATTTGTTCATCTTTAAGGTGCCACAAGGACGCCTTGTTGTTTTTGCTGATATAGACTAACACGGCTACCACTCTGAAACCTAATCTTGGGATTCCTAGGCACACACTCAAACACAAACCTTTTATCTGGCACCTCTCCCTCTCTGCATTGGAACCCTCTGTCCACCCACCTAATCTCCTTGACCTTCAGACTGCTTGGACTCGATACTTAAACTCATCTGTCTCCCAGAACCATACTGACTAACATTTTCAAATTAATTTCTGGGAGATTTGTGGTGGTATTTAATTTGCTAATAAAGCCTATCTGAATAAACACAATATGAGTTCGCTTGTATTACTCTGCTAAATGATCACATAGAAATGTGTGTTACCTTATTTATGATCCCGCTGAGGTACAGTGAAGGTAGCACTCTTTGCCCCTATACCTACCCCTCCAAATTAGAGTGAGTGGCATTGCATTGTGATGCACATGGTATAACTGTGCCTTTGTGGGTCAAAACTGAGAATACCAGATTCAGGACAAATTGCTGAGAAATAGGGCACACACACCCCATACTGGTGGTTATTCTTCCATAAGATATACCAAACCAGCAACAACAGTATACTTCTGTCTCACCAGACTGGCTAACAAAAGTCAGGTAAGCAGTTTCCGTTAGATATTGCAGTCCTTGTATCATCCCCAAAAACACTGAATTTAAAGATGTGTGGTTCTTTGCAACCAGTCTCATCAAATAAAAGGTTGTTCTGATTGCAAAGGACCAGCCACACACCCAGGCAGGACTGGCACTAGGGTTTTGA